>NC_080797.1:32099647-32405897 GCF_028018385.1 Neofelis nebulosa | reverse complement strand
GCAGGGTAGGAGCTGGGGACATGGGGCCGGCCGACAGGCAGGGAGTAGGTGGGGAGGCCAACCGGAGGCAGGACCGTCTGGACACTGCCTGGGCCAGCTTGGAGTCAGAGAGGCCAGACATCTCAAGACAGTGGTGCAGGGTCCGGCTTCAGCTCCTCTGCTGGAGGTCCCTCCACAGCGGTGGGCGGTGAGAGTCAGAGTGGGGCTCAGATCCTGAGCACATGCCTGCCTCCCACAGGGCCAGGGGAAAGAGGCCCTCTGGCCTTGGGACTAGAAGGGCTGGCTCTTCTGCCTAATAGCTGCCTCATCCTAACCTTCACTGAGGTTTTACGAGGTTCCATTTCAGTATCTATAAAATTCAGCTGCTCCTTGCTCTCCTGTGGGGGTGATGACCAAGTTTAAATGAGATGAGGCTTTGAAAGTGCCCTGTGAACCATGAAATACAGCCAGATGCCGGCGGTGGGCATCCACCCGGCCACAAAGCCATGCCTGCAGCAGGAAGGAAGCCCAAGCCCCCAGATTCAGTCTCGGCCTGAGGGCTGGCAGGTGAGAGGCACAGTGAGAGCCGCCCCCTGCCAGCATTCACACCCACTGGGGGACCCTCCTCACCAGCCCTGGGGGGCCTGGCCTCCTCCCCGAGCCCAACACCCACAGGCGGAAAGTGCAGAGCGTGAGTGTTAGGGGTTGGCGGGTGTGAGGAGGGAGTGAGCAGGGACTTGAAAATGTCTTCTGCAGGAAGAAAACCGCAGACCACTTCCTTCCGGATGCCCAAAGCAGACTTTCCCCTCCGGTCCCACAGGCTCCAGCCAACAGGATGGTCCTCAAACCACCTGCAGCCGCGTCTCCTGCTAGGGCACCCTGCGGCAGGGCAAAATCCTCACAGTCCCCCTGGAGAACCGAAGGTGATGGAAACAGGGGTCTGGGTCAGGGAGAAGAGCTAAAAATGGAACGTGAGCCATGGAATATCTCACAGCCTTGAAAAGCAATGGGGTGGAGAGGCCCTGCGGGGACACAGCCAGAGCGAGGCTCTAGGACCGTCAAGGTCCTCATCTGGCTTCACCACAGGACAGGTTATTGTTAGGACTAAATTAAATAATCCAAATAAAGCAGCTGGCCCGGTGGTCCCACACAGAAGAATCAGACTTGAGGACAGTAATGATACGGCAGATGTACTGACGTAGAATAATATCCACAATACATTCCTCAGTAGAACAAAACCAAGTTGCAGAACAATATATACAGCTGTGCTGGCCCGTACGGTGGCCACAAGCCACAGGCGCCCATTTTAATTTAAATACCTTTAAGTTAAACTGAAAATTTGGTTCCTTAGTCACACTAGCCACATTTGAAGTACTCAGGGGCCACAGGTGGCTTGTAGTTACCATATTAGACAACACAGATCTAGGATATTTTCACCATCGGAGAATGTTCTATTGCACAGCATTCAGTAGGATGAGCCCATTTTTGTTAAGTGAAAAAGACTGTGTGCACTTGCAAAAGCATGCAGAAGTATCTGGAAGGGTGCCGTGCCCCTGCTCCAAAAGAATCCAATGATAGGGTGATATAATAATGAAGGGGGCGGAGAGCACAGCTCCCTGGATGGAGCTCCCTGAGCAGAGAGAGCAGCACCCGGCAGAGCTGTGCACCCACAGGTCCCAACCCTCGGCAGGGCTGCTGGCCTCGGTGGGTGCTGGGGAGGAGCAGAGGCTACGTCTGCTGCAACATCCCAGGGGTGGCATGGGGGCGCTCGTGGAGAGCCAGGAAAGGGCAGAGAGCCTAAATCGGGAGCCCCACCCGAGGCAGAGTGAGGCGGGCAGGCTGGGGGTGGCGGGACAGCAAGGGGGCACCTGCACAGAAGCAGCCCTGGGAGTCGAGGCCTTTCTCCGTGGGGATGGCCACGAGGTACCGCAGCAGGAAGCCGTTCTCCCGCGTGGCGAACTTCAGCACCTCCTGACAGTTTTCATCCAGACTCCCGCCCAGTGTCACTGCCTCCTCGGCCGTCTCCAAGTAGGACGCCAGGACCTTGCGTACCAGATCCCTCCACAGGGCGGCCTCCTCAGCATTCCCGGCCTGCAGCTTCAGGACGGCCTTGGCCGTGATGATTTTGAAGAAGGATGGGCCCCCGAGGCTCGTGTCTGGCAGGATATCTCGGATGGTCTCAACTCCGTGGCTGTCACTTAACATTTTCTCGTTGTTTCTCACTCGGAAGCATTTCAGAGACTCCAAGGATAGGGAAAAAATATAGGGCATCCAGGTCCTGTCCGTGTACAGGTACAGAAGGGATTCTTTAATAGCGTCTGGCTCGGGAACTTGGGCAGAGGACCAACAGAACTGCGTGCCCTGGAGAGTCTCGGGCTCAGTGGGTAGGTCCGGGTGGGAGGGGAGGCCACCCTGGGGGGCGTCTGGGGGGTCCTCGGGCTGCTCCGGGTACTGGATGGTCACCCACTCATCCTCCTGCTGGGGCCGGCACTTCTGTAGGGCCTCCCGCACCCGGTCCAGCCAGTCCTCGGCTTCGTCCTGGGAGGAGGCCCGCAGAGCCAGCTTCCTGCCAGAGAAGACCAGCTCGAAGCGGCCGTCGCCGTGGGCTGGCCCCACGGCCTCGCAGCGCAGCAGGGAGCAGTTCTCCACGCAGGTGCGTTCCTCGGTGTTCAGGTAGAGGCGGAACTCCAGAGGGGAGAGCTCGCAGAAGAGTTCCTTCCAGATGCCCATCGCCCCCCGCCGCTCCACGGTGCCCAGCTTCATGAGACCCCGGAATGGGTTGGACAGCCCTGGGGGCAGAAAGAGGCACTTTAGACGGCGGGCCAAGCCTCTACCTCCCGAGGCCCTGCAGCGGGTGGGGACAGGGGCTGCCGCAAGAACGCTTTAGGAGTGCCTTCATCCCATCCGCACCCTCAGCTGTTGACCTTGTTCCTGAATTTTACTGAGAAAAAAAAAAAAAGGACTAAAAAAATTACCTCCACAGAGCCCTCACTATGGCATCTGTACCCACACTCAGACTTCCCCCTTGTCACCGGGGATGAACTTCCGGCTCAGTCTGAGGCCAACTCCCCCGTCTGCACAGGGGACCCCTCCCCACCGCCCACTCAAGGACAGGGATGTCTCTCCAGCAGCCCAGCCCCCCGCCCCCCACCACGTCACTGCTTTCTCCCTTCCCTCCTGGCTCATTCCCACCAGCACACAAACACGCTGTTATTTCTGCCATCTTTAAAAATAGCTTTCTTGATGGCACTCACATCTCTAATTACCACCCTGTTCCTCTGTCCCCTTTACAGAAAACCTCGAGGAGGTGTCACAACTGTCTCTGGTTCCCCTGCTCCCGTTCCATCTTGAATCTGCTCCAGTCAGGTTTTGTCCCCTCCTTCCACTGAAACGGCACTTGGGAAGCCCCATGCCCTCCTTGTCACCAAACCCCAAGGCTAATCCTTGGTGCCAATCTGGCCTGACCCATCAGTATCTCAGGACACAGCTGAGACCCTCCTTCCCTCATGAGACACTTCCCTCACACGGCTGCTGAGGTGCCACTCTGGGTACTCCTCCGCCACGACGGGCCACTCTTCTGTCCCCCGGGCTCACTCCTCCGCCTCTCCCTGACATGTCAACATTGGAGCACCCCAGAGCTCAGTCCTGGGTCCCCTTCTCCATTGACACCCGCCTCCTACCTGATCGTGCCTACGCTCAGGGCTTTATGCCAACAACTCCCCAGCGTTTATCTCCAGCCTGAACCTCGCCCTTGAACTTCAGGTTCAGATCTCCGCCTGCGCCATGTACGGCTGATATCTAATAGGCATCTCAAAATTGACATGCCCGAAAATCAATTCCTGCCCCTCCCACTGCAAACCAGCTTTCCTCCCAACATCCCTCATCTCATAAATGGCAAACTGCATCCTTCGAGCTGCTTGGGCTAAAAACCTTTCCTTTCTGTCACACACATACACACGCAGCCCATCAGCGAATCCTGCTGGCACATCCAGAACCCTCTGCTTCTCACCACCTCGACCACTACCACACGGGCTCCGACGGCTGTCACCCCTGGCCTGGCTTATGGCAAGAGCCTGACTGGTCTCTCTCCCCTGAGGTCCTTCAACATACGAGACAGGATGACTCCCCATTTAAAGGAAGTCAGATCACGTCCCTTTGCCCCAAACCCTGTAATGACTGCCATCTCCCTCGGAGGGAAAGCTAACGTCCCTTCTGTGGCCCGCGAGGCCCTCCATCACTCCGCCCTCATCTCTAACCACCTCCTTCCCATCTCCTTGGTTTCCTGGGCATGTGCCCATGGCAGGATCTTTGCATCTGTTCCCCTGCTTGAGCCACACAGGTCGGCCCGTGCCTTCCTGCCTCTCTCCCTGCACATCTCCTCAAATGTCACCTTATCTGTGAGGGCTTCCTTGGCCACCCATATGAAATAGTATGCTCCCCCCCGTGGCACTCCCCAAGTTCTCCATAGCAATTATTATCACCAGCCCATACAATACATTTACTTGTTAATTCCCTTCTTCCCTGCCTCTTGCACTAGGATATAAGAAGTCTGTGAAGACAGGGACGTGGCTTTGCTTCCTGCTGTGTCCCCAGCACCCAGAACAGCCTGGCACAGCACAGATACTTAATAAATACCCGCTGAATGAGTGTGTGCCTGGACACCACACACCCCTCTATGCTCCCTGTTTCCTAGGGCTCTGCCAGCAACTGGGGGGTCCAAAGCACGCACAGTTCTCTCTCTCGCAGCCTGAACTAGCCTTGGAGATTTCAAATAATTGTATAGGGTCTTCCTACCCTTCAGGGAACCTGACGGCCTAGGCATGAGGCGCACTTTGTCTGGCATGGTTATATGGACTACAAGAAAAATCTAAAAGAAGCCAGTGTGGAGACCAGGGCTCTCCTAAGCTAGGCACCTGGCCGGAATCGTCTGCTGGGTCACGGCAAACAGAAAATGAAGTGAGAAAGAGACCGGCTCCAGGGCAGACTTTTCTGTTTGTGGGGGTTGTGGAGAAATTCGGTTATGGTTACCGAATGCTTTTTAGAATTGCACAGGGTGTGGAACTCGAGCTGGCCTCATTGTAAACAGCGCACAGAGGACAGCTGACAGATGGCAGAGCTGATACACCCCCACCAGAGCTGTTAAACAGACCATCGAAGACAGAGGTCTCGGGAAGGGTCACTGAAATGCCTTCCAGAGGCAGGGTTTGCTCTGAGCTACAGGCAGAACCCAGAGTCGTGTATAATCACATGACGTCGGGGGGAAAGTTTCAGTATTTCAATAGATGAAACAGGTTTGGCGGCATGATACTGTGGAGCTCTCATGAGACAATATAGCACTTTTCCTGAAACGCTTCCCTGAATTACTCAGCAAGGGTGTTCCTGATTACATTTTGGGAAGAGGTTTTGCTCGTGAGAACACACTACCCAACTGGTAATGGAAAAGAGGGCTCTGGCACTGCTCTCCGAAAGGCACTGTCCCCGCGGCAAGGTCACTGGAACCCTGCGGTCACCTACCCATCTGCCTGCGGTGCACCACCCTGAAGTTCTGGTGCTCCTGGGCCGCCGCTGCCCTGCTTGGCCGGCCTCCTGGGGAAGGCACGCAGGCTTGGTCTAAGGCCCCCGTGGAGTGGCTTTTCCTTGGCCCCTGAGAAAAATGCCGGAGGACCCCAGGCCGGGACTCCGGAGTCCCTCCGGAAGAAGCCACGGAGGGTTCTGAAGGGCTCTCTGCGGGCGGCTCCTGGGGAGGCCGGTAGAAGTCATCCTCTGAAATCCAGCTCCTGCTCTTCTAGTGGGAAGGGAGGGAAGACATAGGTGGTGTTTGAAGGCTTTTGTGTGTTTGTTTTGTTTTACAGACATCTTGATGGAGACACAATTCACCAATCATCAAAGGAACCCATTTAGAGCGCACGACTGAATAGTTTCAGTGTATTCACGGAGTTGTGCAACCAGCACCACGAAGTTCAGAACATTTTCATTCCTCCAGAAAGAAACCCCGTGCTCGGGAGCGGTCAGTTCCCATTTCCCCTCAACCGCTCCAGTTCTAGGCCACCACTAATGTACTTTCTGTTTCTAGAGATCTGTCCATTCTGTTTACATAAACAGAATCTTCATTTATGGTTTGTCTTTTTATTCATTTGTATGTATATTTATTTATTTCGGGGTGTGTGTAGGGGAGACAGCATGAGCAGGGGAGGGGGATAGACAGGCAGAGAAAGAGAGAGACAGAATCCTAAGCAGGCTCTACACTCAGTGTGGAGCCTGACGTGGGGCTCAATCTCACGAACCTGGGATCACGACCGGAGCCAAAATCAAGAGTTGAACGCTAAACTGAGCCACCAAAGTGCCCCAATATAAAAGGAATCTTATAAATGTGGTCTTTGTGTCTGCCTTCTCTCTGAACATCAGGTTTTCTAGGTCCATCCATGTTGTAGCAGGCATCAGTATTTATTACTAACTAGTATTCCAAGGTATGGATGTAGCATATTTGGTCTGTCTGCTCATCAGCTGATGGGCATCTGGGTTGTTTCTGCTTTGGGGCAGTTATGAATAATGCTGCCACGAACATTCACGTAACCATTTCTGTGTGGATGTATGTTTTCCGTTCCCTTGGGTACACGTCTATGAGTGCAACTGATGGGCCATTCGGTAACTATGCCTAACTTTCTGAGGAATTTCCAAACTCTTTCCCTAAGTGACTACACCATTTTACATTCCCACCACATATGGGGATTCCAATTTCTCCACATCCTTTCCGACGTTTTTATTATCTGTTTGATTATAGCCATCCTCACGTGTGTGAAGTACCGTCTTGTGGTTTAAACATTTTTTTTTTTTTTTTTTTTTTTTTTTTTTTTTTTTTTTTTTTTTTTTTTTTGGGACAGAGAGAGACAGAGCATGAACGGGGGAGGGACAGAGAGAGAGGGAGACACAGAATCGGAAACAGGCTCCAGGCTCTGAGCCATCAGCCCAGAGCCTGACGCGGGGCTCGAACTCACGGACCGTGAGATCGTGACCTGGCTGAAGTCGGACGCTTAACCGACTGCGCCACCCAGGCGCCCCCCGTCTTGTGGTTTAGGTGTGCAATTTTCCCAGTGTCTAAGGACAATGACACCAAGCATCTTTTCATGTGCTCAGTGGACATCAGTAGATCTTCTTTGGAGAAATGTCTATTCGAATTCTTTGCCTATTAAAAAAATTTTTTTAATGTTTATTTATTTTTGAGAGAGACAGCGAGCGAGTGGGGGGAGCAGAGAGATAGAGAGAGAGAGAGGGAGACAGAATCCGAAGCAGGCTCCAGGCTCTGAGCCGTCAGCACAGAGCCCGACGTGGGGCTCGAATTCACGAACCATGATCTGAACCGAAGTCGGAGGCTTCACCGACTGAGCCACCCCACCCAGGCTCCCCTAAGTCTCCCAATGATTTTGAGTTAATTCTTGTGTATGGTGTGAGGAAGGGGTCTACCTTTATTTTGTCGCAGGTGGACATCCCATCATCCCGGCACCAGTTATTGAAGGACTACAGTTTGTCAGCCCTGCTTATAGGGTTTGAGATGAGGGAGGCATGGGTGAGCAGGACCCAGGACCCCTTCTGTTGCTGAGACTGAAGCTGCTCACCAGTGGGACAAGTGGGGTGGGTCTGGGGTCACAGAATTGTGGGAAGGGATTTTAGCTTCCCGCCTCCCCCATTTCAAGCGCTCCCTGCCTTTCTGTGCCTAAGCATGGATGAGCAGAGGCAAGAAGAAAGCTGGCTGGACTGCCCTAAGTGGCTGTCTACACAGAGGAAGTGACTCACACGAGAGGTGGGTCCAGCCCAGCTATTTTGTTAAGTGTCACCAACCTCACCCTGAAGTTGCTATTTCCACCCTCTAAATGAGACTGCCCTCTGTGCTCCCGTAGATGCGGAAGGGGAGTAAGGCTGAGGCTGCCCTAGAGGGATTGGTTTGGACAGTTTAATCCATTCAGATGCTTTATGGCACCTTAAGCCAAGAGTGGAGAACTCTGAGTCGGGAGTATCGGGGTCTCAGAGCTGGGCTCCAGGGCTCCCTCTGAAAACCCTCGGAATTAGCAGGTGCTTCTTTCAGTCAGTGACAGGACAATGTGTCAATCAGGGTGGCTACTTGGGAAGCATTTGCAACACAAGATTCTGAACCAAGCCTGCCTGGGCCATAGAGACCCAGGGGAGCTCCCCGAGGAAAATGGGCAGGAGCCCCACAGAGCCTGGCACACACACCTGGGAAGTCCTGCGGCCTCCCAGCTCACTATTCCTTAAGACTCAGCTCAGGGGCCGTCCATCACCTCCTCTGGGAAGCTTTCCTGGCTATTCCCCAGCCTACACTCCTCCCGCGGCCTAGCTGGGTCAGGGACTCCTCGGGGCTCCCACGGCATTCTTTGCCCACCCCACCCGGCACCTCCCAAGCTGTATGCAATGGCCGCTCTTCTTTCTGCCTGGCACAGAGTTATCACAGATGAGGGAATAATTCTCGAGTATCAAACGTCTTTGGCATAAAATAACAAGGCTGGGGCAAGGGGACTGGAAGGAAGGAGACAAATGTGAATTGTGAGGTGATATATGTTCACTGGTGAGGGCTTCTCTCTCCGAGGAGGCGAGGGAGACTACCGGGAAATGTTCAGACACGGTCCAGCGGCCACAGGTCAGCCCCCAGGAAATGACACTCCAGGAAAAATCTTTTGTTCTCTTAGACAACAGACAAAACCAGTGGGAACACTGGGTCCTTGCAGCTTCTGCACACAGGCCTGGACGGAGCTCTGTAGCTGTGCCCCAGCCAGGGCCCCTGGTCACAAAGCGGGGTGTGAGGGGGGGAGCACCCCACTGTTCCCCCTCCCCCTTCCTACCACCTACCTTCCTACCTTCTGCTCATTCAAGCCCCCACAACTGGCCAGTTCCCTGGCGCTCTAACAGTGGAGGAAACCGCCACAGACCACGGGTCTAAGACATGGCAGCACCTGCCACGAGGGGCCCGAGACAGAGGAATGCCACTTTCACTGGATGAAGTCTTAGAATCCAGACTGTCCTCTGGAGTGCAACTGAGAAATCCGTTCACAGCCTCCCGGAGTCCACAAATAGAAGTCCCCTTAGCTCCCCCACTCCCGGCCCCTTTCCTTCCTGGCACTTGTCACCAGTGTAATTATGATGTGGGTAATGACTTGCCTGATCCAGTGTCTGTCCCCAAGGAGCAGGGCCCTTGTCCGTCCTGTTCCATCACCGTACCCAGTATGGTGCTTGGCCCAGAGCAGGGCCTCTGCGGTGAATGAATTTAAAATAATGTTTTTTGTTTCTTTTTTAAAGAAAGACCGAATGGCTCTCATGGTTATACGACTTGACAGTCAGAACCCTCTACCCACCCCACGCCAACAAAGTGTCAAATAAATGGCAGTGACTAAGTGACAGAAGCACAGGAAAATGAGACTCACAGGGGTGACACACGGGGTGGAGCCGGGGGTCCACCAGGTGGGCTGCACGGGAGTGCCTAGCGACTATCTACTTAGTGGAGGGATGAGTGGGTCCTGTGGGCTCTCAGCAACCTGAGTCCCCTGAGGCCTGCGGGGAGGCGGAGCCCGCCCTGGTCAGACCCACCAGCCCAGCCCATGCACTTGGCGGCCTACTTCTCAGCGTAAACTCCCAAGCTGGCATCTCGAGAGTCTCTGAGAGTTCGAGAACCATTAATTACACCTGCACTCACCCAGGTACGGTGTGCAGAGCTGACCTTACAGAAGGGAACAGACATGCTCTTCCATATCACGGACCCAATATTCGAGTCCAGAGGCAGGAATTCAAGTGAAGCAAGCAAATGGGAAAGGGAGTCACTGGGGACTGTGCTTTTGGGACAGGGTGCTGGGGGAAGGCGGAGACAAGGGTGAGGAAAAGGGGCGAGCTGGGAAAGGGTACAGGCAGATGGAATGGCAAATGGAAAAGCCTGGGGCTGAAAGGAGCCTGTGGTGGCAGAAGCTGCCGGAGGCCAGAGGAGCAACGCCCGGTGAGCCGAGGAGCTTGGGTGACAAGTTAAGCTGCCCTGTCCCATCAGCTCTGGGACCCTGGCAAGACAGGATGTTGGAGCTGAGACACAACACGAGTCTGGTCTTGGACGGGAGTGAACTCAGCTTGGTCAACGCCACTCTGTGGCATCCTGCTAGGGCGCGCAGCCCCAGACCCTAGGGGTAGCCCCCTGCTTCCAGCTCAAGCCGGGGGCTGTGGAGTCGTTCTTCTTTACCCTTCAGGGTGTTGACAGCTGTCGGCTCAAAACCTTCAGAGTCCTCTGACATTCTGGGCCCTGAAGACTCTTCAGGATAGTAAAAAATGGAGACTGTGACCCTCACTTATACAGCTACATGGCTTATACAGTCACATTCAGTCAGTGGTGCTAGTCAGTCCGCTATCTGTATGGACAAAACGTGACTTTTGACTCTTACCTCACACCATACACAAAACTCAATCCCAAGTGGATCATAAATCTAATTGCAAAAGGTAAAACAACAAAGCTTCTAGATGAAAATATAGGGGTCTTCACAGCTTTGGGTAGAGATCTTAAAAATAGACACAAGGGGCGCCTGGGTGGCGCAGTTGGTTAAGCGTCCGACTTCAGCCAGGTCACTGTCTCACGGTCCGTGAGTTTGAGCCCCGCGTCAGGCTCTGGGCTGATGGCTCGGAGCCTGGAGCCTGTTTCCGATTCTGTGTCTCCCTCTCTCTCTGCCCCTCCCCCGTTCATGCTCTGTCTCTCTCTGTCCCAAAAATAAATAAAAAACGTTGAAAAAAAATTAAAAAAAAAAAAATAGACACAAAATACATAAACCACAAACAGAGAGGCCAATAAATTGAAGAGCATTAAAACCAAGAATTTCCGCTCCACGAAAAATACCATTAAGAGATTTAAAACACAAGCCATAGGGGCACCTGGGTGGCTCAATCAGTTAAGCATCCAACTCTTGATTTTGGCTCAGGTCATGATCTCACAGTTTGTGAGTTCAAGCCCCAAGTCAGGCTTTGCACTGACAGTGTGGAGACTGCTTGGGATTCTCTCTCTTTCCCTCTCTTTTTCTTTTGCTTTTTAATGTTTATTTATTTTTGAGAGAGAGAGAGAGACAGAGTGCAAGTGGGCAAGGGGCAGAGAGAGAGAGATGGAGACACGCAATCCAAAGCAGGCTCCAGGCTCCAAGCTGTCAGCACAGAGCCCGACGCAGGGCTCGAACTCGTGAACCGTGAGATCATGACCTGAGCTTAGCCGACTGAGCCACCCAGGCATTCCTCTCTCCCTCTTTTTCTGCACGCGCATGAGCGTACACACTCTCTCTCAAAATAAATAAATAAACGTTAAAAAAACAGGCAAGCCATAGACTTGAAGAAACGTTTGCTATATGTATATGCGACATATTTTTTTCTCTAATAAAAGACATATCCATAATATGTAAAGAGCCTCTACCAATGAATCAGGAAATACACACAACTCAATTTAAGAATGAAGCAATGACTTAGAGACTTCCAAAAGCCAATAAGCAAATGAAAAGGTATCAAGATCGTCAGTCATCAGGGAAATGCAAATTAAAACCACAGTGAGGTCCCACTACACACCTATTAGAGTGGCTGAAATGAAAAAGACTGATGACCCCACTGGCTAGGATAAAGAGCAATGAAAATGCTCACATATTGCTAATGTGAGTACAAGCCAGTGCAAACACTGTTAGAAAACTGCTTGGCAGTAGGCACTAAAGGTAAACATATGCCTTCCCAATGACTGGGCAATTCCGCTCCTAGATATATACCCCCAGAAAAGAGTGCAGAGGGGTTCACCGAAATACAAATGTAAGAATGTTCACATCAGCTTTCATCATAATAGCCCAAACCTGGAAACAACCCAAATGTCTGTTAGCAGGAGAATGGATAGATGCACTGTGATATATTCTTACAATGGAATGCTACAGAACAATGGAAAAGAACAAACTATAGCCTCATGCTATATGCACAGGTGAACCACACAGACATAATGCTCAGTGAAAGAAGCAAAAGGGTATACATTGTACAGTTCCTTTCATACGAATGAAGTTGAACAATAGGAAAAATTAATCTACGGTGCTAGAAGTCGGAATAGAGGCTTCCTTTAGAGGGGAACAATGGGACAAGGCATGAGAGAGCCTTCTGGTGGGCTGGAAATGTTCTATGTTTCCATCTGGAGGGTGGTCATAGAGGGTACATCATATATAATTACTCACTGAGATGTGTAGTACTAACGATCACTTTACAGCATTCCTCAAAAACGTTCTAAAGGGGGAAATAATAGTCTTTTTTTCTGGTAAATTTTTAAAAATCTTTATTTTTGAGAGAGAGAGAGAGAGAGAGCGCGCAGGGGAGGGGCAGACAGAAAGGGAGACACAAGAATCGGAAGCAGGCTCCAGGCTCTGAGCTGTCAGCACAGAGCCCGACGCGGGGCTCGAACTCATGAACCACAGATCACGACCTGAGCTGAAGTCGGACGCTTAACCGACTGAGCCACCCAGGTGCCCGGAAATAATAGTCTTTTGAACAAATGGTGCTGGTACCACTGTACATCAATATGCAAAAGAATCGAGCTGGACCTCATCCTCATACCATATACAAAAGTCAACTCAAAATGGATCATAGATCTCAATGTAAGAGCTAAAACTATAAAATTTTTAGAAGGACACATAAATCTTTGTGACCTTGGGCTAGGAAATGGGTATAGACAGGACACCAAAAGCACAAATGGCGAAAGAAAAAAATAGGTAGATTGGACTCTATCGACATTGAAAACATTTATGCTGTAAATGTTACCACCAAGAAAGTGAAACGACAACTCACAGGATGGGAGGAAATAGTTGCTAATTATGTATTTAATAAGGGTATACAATCCAGAATATATAAAGAACTATTATAATTCAAGAATAAAAAGACAAATAATCCCATTTTAAAATGGGCCAAGGGGTGCCTGGGTAGCTCAGTGGGTTAAGCATCTGACTCTTGGTTTTGGCTCAGGTTGTGACCTCACGTTTCGTGAGTTCAAGCCCTGCATCGGGCTCTGTGCTAGCGGCAAGGAGCCTGCTTGGGACTCTCTCTCCTTCTCTCTCTGCCCCTCCCCTACTCATGCACGCACTCCCACAAAATAAATAAGTGAAAAATAAACAAAATAAAATAAAAATGGGCCAAGGTTCTGAAAAGACATTTCTCCAAAGTAGATCTACAAATGGCCAAAAGTCACACAAAAAAGATGATGCTTGACATCATTAGTCATTAAAGAAACGCAAATCAAAACCATGAGTAGATACTGCTCGTGCCCTTGGCTAGCTATAATGACAATTTTTAAAAAGACAGTAAGGACTGTTGGTGAGGATGGAATACATTGCTGGTGGGAATATAAAATGGGGCCGCTGCTTTGGAAAACAGTTTGGTAGTTCCTCAGAAGGTTAAATATAGAGTTACTATGTGACCCAGAGATCTTGCTGCTGGGTATACATCCAAGACAATCAAAAATATACCCACACAAAAACTTGTACATGAATGTTCACTGCTGTGTTATTTATATTAGCCAAAAAAATGGGGGAATAAAACAAAAGTCTATCAACGGATGAAGGACAAAATAAAATGTGACGGATTCATACAAAGGAATCTACAATGAATTATTACTCCCTGAAGCACAGATCAGGCTCCAAAAACGATGAATCCCGAAAACAGTATGTTAATTGGAAGAAGCCAGTCACCAAAGGCTGCATATTACATGATTCCATTTATGTGAAATGTCCAGAATAGCAAATCTATAGACAAAGGAAATAAGTGGTTGCCAGGGGATGAGAGGAGTGAGGCCGGAGGAGGAGGATGGGGCGTCACTGCTAATGGTAAGGGATTTCTTTTCTTTTCTTTTTTAAATGTTTTTATTTATTTTTTGAGAGAGAGATAGAGACAAAGCATCAGCAGGGGAGGAGCAGAGAGAGAGGGAGTCTGAAGCATGCTCCAGGCTCTGAGCTGTCAGCACAGAGCCCGACACGGGGCTCGAACTTGTGAACCACAGATCATGACCTGAGCTGAAGTCAAGACACTCAAACAACTGAGCCACCCAGGCGTCCCAGGGGATTTCTTTTATGGGGGATGAAAATATTTTCAAATTCGATTGTAGTGATGGCTGCACAACCTTGTGAATATACGAAAAAAAATTGGAATTATACACTTGAATTAGGTGAATTGTATGGTATATGAGTTATATCTCAATAAAGCTATTTAAAAGCGTGTGTGTGTGTGTGTGTGTGTGTGCACGCGCGTGCGCACGCACGCGTGTCCTAGTCTATTTCACGGCCATGGCCCCATCCTGAGTTACAGGATCTGGAAGGTACCGGATGAGAGATACGCACGGATGGAGCTGAAAAAGCCAGACTATATCCTAACGTGACCCCAGACAGCAGCTGGGATAAACCTGGGGTTCTGTATGTCCACGTGCGCACATGCATACAACTTCCTACCCTGGCTATTCATGACTCAAGAACAAATGTGAAATGGCAAAGAGCTCAGGTCTACAGCTTTGACAACCGCTTCACTGGGCCGATAGTTCTCAAGCCTCTGACCCGTGGCTCTGTGCAGGAGATTCCCAGGGCGGGCTTCCCTCGGGGTTATCAACAAAGGAGACTGGCCCATTCTAGAGCTGCACTGCCCAACAGAAATAGAATTCCAGCCACATGTATCTTTTTTTTTTTTTTTTTTTAATTTTTTTTTTCAACGTTTTTTATTTATTTTTGGGACAGAGAGAGGCAGAGCATGAACGGGGGAGGGGCAGAGAGAGAGGGAGACACAGAATCGGAAACAGGCTCCAGGCTCCGAGCCATCGGCCCAGAGCCCGACGCGGGGCTCGAACTCACGGACCGCGAGATCGTGACCTGGCTGAAGTCGGACGCTTAACCGACTGCGCCACCCAGGCGCCCCAACACGTATCATTTTAAATGTTCTACTAGCCACGTTTTTAAAATGTAAAAAGAAACACGTGTAATTAACTTTTATATTTAACCCAATATCAACAATATTTTCATTGTAACACGTAATTGAGAAATGATTGAGATATTTCACCTTCTGTTTTTTTCAGACTAAGCCTTCAAGATCCAGTGTTTATTTTACATAGCTCATCTCAGTTTGGACTAACCACATTTTACACGCTCATTCAACAGCCACGTGTGGCTAGTGGTTACCATATTGGATGGTGCAGTTCGAATCTGGCTCATACTGCAAGATGAGTATTCTCAAAGTCTGGTATTTGAGAAAATCTGAATTTAGTAATAACAAGAGCTGAGGAGGAAACCAAGGCTCAGTGAGGCAAAGTGCCTTGCCCGAGGCCTTGAGCTGATAAGTGGCAGTGGTTATGCGCAGGGTCTATGATCAGATGAGAATTATCTTCTCTACGGGGTCAATGTGAGAGGACAAGAGAGACCCATGGGAAGGGACTGGCACTGTGCCTGGCTCACGTCCACCGTGACAGATATGAGGGGCTAATGGAGACAAGGCAGAGACCACTCGGGGTGGCTAGCTGGGGAGACCCTGCACCAGCTGAGACATTTCCCCAAGACCTCTCCCCGAAAAGCTTGTATCACTCACCGGGCTGGTGGGTGAGGACACCCCAAGGCTCCGTGCAGCTCCGTCATCCTCCAGAGACTTCTGCTGGCCACTCCCCGGGCTGACTGCTCTGGCCGCCGCCTCTCTCACGGGACTGGAAGGCCTCTGGTCTAAAATGCTCACAGAGGGGACAGCTTTGGCAGTGCCCAACTGCAGCAAGCCCAGGGTGCCAGGTGCCTGGGGAGGCGGCTCCTGCTTGCGGTCCCCATCTTGAGTCCCAGAGGATGCTTGGGGCGGGAGGGGCTCTGCGGGCACATCAAAAGGGACGCTGGCCTCCAGGCCGGGGAGGGGGAGTGAGGCCCGCCCCGTGGGAATCTCCATTTCTCCACTCAGTCCGCTCAGTCCGTTGGTTGGCACAGAGTTTACCTGGGCTTTGCTGAATTCCGACAATACCCTAGAAGTTTTTAAACAGAGAAACCTGTGTGACAAGCTGTCAGCTAGAATGCCCAAGGCTATTGGGACAGCGGTAAGAAGGCAAAACTGCTGTCTGGGGATTTCAAAAACAAAACATCCTCGTCATCCACCCACCGTGCTCCTCTGCTTACACACAAGCCTTCCTCTGACACTCCTCACAAAGTTTCTCCCCAGCTGGGACTGAGGTAGAGTGGGCGGCCAAGGGAATTGCGGGGCCCGGGATCTCTGGTGCAAGCGCTGGTCCACCAGAGCTGGGCCGTATGTGGGGTCCCAGATGCCTCCTGTTCCCAGGACCTGCTGCCGGAGATCAGTGTACACGGGGTGCAGGAGTGTGCACGCAAGTATACATGGGGTGTGCACCTGCTCACTCTTCCAATGGTACTGGCTCTTCCTGCCCTTCAGTGGTGCTTCAGGGACTACGGGGAGCCAGTGTTACTGTCTTTATGTACACACGCACACGCACGCACATAAAAACTACTCTGGGCCTTCTAAAATGTGCACTGGCTAGTGGCTGCTCCCCTTCTCCTGAGGCTTCTGAGAATCCACATTCTGTTTCTGAACTAGAACTATTGGCTGTCTCCTCCTTTGTTTATGAACCAATAGAGTATGTCATGGGCGAATACAGATTCATACAACAACAGAGCTATCCGGGGCCCAAGAGATTGCCCATATCTGCCCTAATGGTTTAGACTGAGTCAGAAGACGTGCCAAACTCCCCTTAATGTGGGCTCATTTCCATAAGGATTTTAGAACTCAAGTTTTTACCTTAATGTCTTCTGGCTGAGCTGTGTGCTCTTATCTACATCATAACCCCAAACAACATTTCAAGACATGCTAGTCAAACATTGGTGAACAACCCATACATTTATGGGCAACTGATTTGCAGCCCAAGACATTTCAGTGGGGAAAGAATAGTCTGTTCAACAAATGGTGCTGGGATAAGCAAACAGTCCCATGCAAAAGAAGAAAGTTGGACCCCTACCTCACACCATATAAAAAATGAACTCAAAATGGATCAAAGACCTAAAAGTAAGAGCTAAAACTATAAAACTTTTAGAAGGAAACAGGTATAAATCTTCGGATCAGGCAATGGTTTCTTATATGACAGCCAACAAATAAGTAAACAATAAAAAATAGGTATGCTGGACTTTATCAACACTAAAAGCTTTTGTGCTTCAAAAGGATACTATCAAGAAAGTAAAAAGACAACCCATAGAACAGGAAAAAAATCTGCATATCTTATATCCAAGTATTATCATATATCTGATAAGGGTCTAGTATCCAGAATATAGAGAGCTCTTACAATTCAATAATATTAGAACAAATAATCTGACTGAAAAATGGGCAAAGGTTTACAGAGACATTTCTCTAAAGGCATACAAAGGGAAAGTACATGAAAAGTTGCTCAATATCATTAGACGGTAGTGAAATACAAATCAAAACTGTAATAAGATACTACTTTATGCCTACTAAGATGCCTATAACAAAAAAGACAGAGGGGCACCTGGGTGGTTCAATCAGTTAAGCATCCGACTTCGGCTCAGGTCATGATCTCACGGTTTGTGGGTTCGAGCCCTGTGTCAGGCTCTGTGCTGACAGCTCGGAGCCTGGAGACTGCTTCAGATTCTGTGTCTCCCTCTCTTTCTGCCTCTCCCCAACTCATGCTCTGTCTCTCTCTCTCTGTCTCTCTCTAAAATAATAAACATTAAAAAATTTAAAAAAATTAAAAAGACAGAGAATAACAAGTGTTGGCAAAGGTGTAGAGAAAATGGAACTCCTACACGCTGCTGGCGGAAATGTGAAATGGTGCAGCTTCTGTGGAGAACAGTTTGGTAGTTCCTTAAAAGTTAAACATAGAGTTACCATATGAGTCAGCAATCCAACTCATGGGTATATACCCAAGAGAATTAAAAGACAATGTCTGCACAAAAACCTGTACATGAGTGTTCACAGCAATATTATTCATAGTAGCCAAAAAGTAGGAATAGAACGAATGTCCACTAACTGAAAAGATAAAACAAATTGTGGTGTATTCACACAATGGAATATTATTCAGCCATGACCCATGCTACAACACGGATGAACCTTGAAAACCTACTAAGTGAAGGAAGGAGGTCACAAAAAGCCACATAGTGTATGATTCCATTGGTATTAAATGTCCAGAATAGGTAAATCCATAGCTAGTGGGTAAGGGGTTTCCTTAAAGGGTGATGGAAGTGTTCTCGAATGACATCACAGTGATATGGTACAACCTTGTGAATATACCTAAAGGCCACTGAATTGGACACTTCAAAATGGTGACTTTTATGGTATGTGAATCCTATCTCAACAAACAAGTAGGTGGAAGGTGTCACTGTGTTGTCCGAACAGTCACGGGGGTTGGGGGGAAGGCGGGTGCTGATTCTTGCTCTCGGCCCCACTCTAAAAACAGACCGATGAGAACCCAAGAGTGTGGTTTGCAGTGTCAGGCACTGAGGCGCTAACAGGTTCTGGAAACAGAGGGGTAGTTTCCGCAGCTAGAGAAGGAGGGACATTTATTTATTTTATTTTATTTAAAAAAAATTTTTTTTTTCAACGTTTTTTATTTATTTTTGGGACAGAGAGAGACAGAGCATGAACGGGGGAGGGGCAGAGAGAGAGGGAGACACAGAATCGGAAACAGGCTCCAGGCTCCGAGCTGTCAGCACAGAGCCCGACGCGGGGCTCAAACTCACGGACCGCGAGATTGTGACCTGGCTGAAGTCGGCCGCTTAACCGACTGCGCCACCCAGGCGCCCCAAGAAGGAGGGACATTTAAAAAGCGACTGCAGGGGCGCCTGGGTGGCTCAGTCGGTCGAGCGTCCGACTTCAGCTCAGGCCATGAACTCGTGGTTCGTGAGTTCAAACCCTGCATCGGGCTCCGTGCTGACAGCTCAGAGGCTGGAGCCTCCTTTGGGTTCTGTGTCTCCCTCTCTCTCTGCCCCTCCCCTGTCCGCGCTCTGTCTCTCTCTCAAAAAGAAATAAACAATAAAAAACATTTAAAAAGTCAAAAACCAAAAACCAATTGCATGCGTCCAAACCGCTGTGACAGAACAGAGCCCCTTTCTGAAATGAACTAGGGAGGCAGACTTTTGACAAATGTCCCCTGTGAGGTTCCAGCTCCTCATGGAGTCCCAAGAGGTGGTACGGTGACTAAGAGCCGGGCTCTTGGTTGGCTTTGGTTGGCACACTGCTGTGGCCCCACAATAGGTTCCTAAAGTTCACGGACTTCATTCCTTTACCCGTATAACCGGCATGGTAACAGCACCCGCCTATGACTGTGTTCAAGGCTGAATGAGATCATATAGGTAAAATGCTTATAGAGTGTCTGGCACAAAGTAAGTACTCAATAAACATTAACCTCAATAAACAAACCTCAGTTTGTCACTGGTTGTTCTTTTTTTTTTTTTTTTTTAATTTTTTTTTTCCAACGTTTTTTATTTATTTTTGGGACAGAGAGAGACAGAGCATGAACAGGGGAGGGGCAGAGAGAGAGGGAGACACAGAATCGGAAACAGGCTCCAGGCTCCGAGCCATCAGCCCAGAGCCTGACGCGGGGCTCGAACTCACGGACCGCGAGATCGTGACCTGGCTGAAGTCGGACGCTTAACCGACTGCGCCACCCAGGTGCCCCTGTCACTGGTTGTTCTTATCGCCACTGGTAAGACTGCTTAGCCTCTACACACATGGCTATAAAAATGTAAGGAAAGAAAATTATGGAAATATTCACCAGCATTACCGAAATGGTTACCAATTATAAATGAACCCTCATCTGTAAGACACATTTTAATGATGGAGTGGAATGGGTGTGGGAATAAACACCACCCGACAGCAAGAAGCTTGTGTTCTTGCTGGAAATTAGAGTTTCCACCAAATCAACACCACAGTCAAGATGAAATCAAGTTCACAAGAGTCTCACCAGGATCAGAGCTGGTCGGCAGGACCCAGAGAGAATAAGAGACATGCACATCAAGTGGGAAAAAGTGCGAGAGATGAGGTTTTGAAGGAAAAGTGAAAGAAAGAGAATTTTCAAAACTTTTGAAGAAAATGCAACATAGGGCTGAAACGCTCCGGTCCTTCCACTTCTGTCCAGCTCAGGGCAGCGTTTTTCAAAAACTGCCTGTTCAAAAATTCTAGAAGTTTGTGCTTTCATTTAGAAGACAGTCTGAAAACATATACGTATTATATACATACGTATATTGTGCGTACACAGAGGCGTAGGTGTGGAATAAAAGCATGGGCTGGAGAATCGGCATGACCACCCCATAAAGTGCCCCCCGCCAAGCGATTCTGAGCCTGCGCTTTTCCTGAGCACGTGGACTAGCGTGCTGGGGTCCACGGCACCACCTGGCGGTCAGGGGTGCTCATGAAAGTACAGGAGGGGGCTGCATGTGCAAAGAATCATTTCCCCCAAGAGAAGGCCTCATGATAACGACCTCTGACAAATATCATCAAGCACAGATCTGCAGCTGTGTATACACAGACAAGTAGTGCGAGAACTGACATCACAGGGACCCCCAGTAGTAAAATGATAATGACACCACCTATGGAGCACTCACCCTGTGATTGGCACTGCTCTAAGCGCTTTGCATACCTTAACTCACTTCCTAGCATTCTTATCCCCATTTTGCAGATGAGGACATCAAGATCAGAAAGGTTGAGTAACTTGCCCGGGGTCGCAAAGCTGGTTAATGGAAGACTCCAGCAGTCTGGCTCCTGAGTCCACACTCCTAACCACCGGCCCCTAGCTGTGCTTCTCAGTGATCAGTGTAATTCAGACCCAACCAACACAAAAGAAGCTATTCAGGCCATCAATCCTCTATTCACAAAGCAAACTGCAGTTTGGTTTCCAGAAAACATTAAGTTAATACATTTCATTGGAATGTTACATCTTTTGTACTTTATGTTTAACTTGTAGATGATTTTAAAAAACTTTTTTTAACATTTATTTTGATAGAACGCCTGTTCTCTCTCTCTCTCTCAAAATAAATAAACTTTAAAAAATCCACGAAAACAAATATTTAAGTAATATGACAAAAATAAGCGAACTCTTAACTGCTGATGTGACTCTTCACCCTCAGACACACCCTCTAAGAGCTGGTGTGTGTGGATGTGCGAAGATAACTTCAAGCCCAGCACTCAGGGTGATGGTGCTGGATGTGTGTTTGTGCATCTGTGTGCTCTGTGTTTGCTGGTTCCGCACACCACTGCCCCGCGCTGGTCTGTACATCCTGACCCTCTTCCCTTGACTTCTCCCACAATGCCCAGGATGACGCTTCCCACAGAGGGTGGACAGTCACTGATTCAACGGCCTTAAGCTGGAATTTTCCAATCACAAGACTCACGAAAGATAAAAGCAGGGCACATGACAAACAGAGGGCTGGCGGGCTGGCCTGTGGGAGGAGGAGACACAAGGAAGGGTTCAGACAGGTGAATGAACTTAAGTCATGCCATCGGCCCAGCTGATAGAGCGGGGATTGCTCCCTTCCAGGATGTTCTACCTAAATTCTTGTTTGATGTTTGAAAGTTCTAGCTAATGTGCTCTGTTGCTCAGAAGCTGCTTCAGCCGTAATTCGCCCCCAGGCATCTGATCTGATTCTCAGCCAGCTCTATGAGGGAGCCTCCACTTTACAGATGAAGAAACAACCTCACAGAGCCAACGCTTGGCCTGCCATTACTGGACTTGTGACTGGTAGAACAGGGCTTGAGGCTGGATCCTGCTACAAGCCAGTCCGTACCGGCACCCAATCTGGTGTTCTTCCCACAGCAGATGGGAAACCTGTAAAGCCTTGAATGAACCAAGAAGGTAGGGGCACGCGGGAGTAGAAAAGAAGATCCTAGACACTGGCTGAGGGAACATGGGTCTGGCTGAAGGAAGCGCTTAACAAAAATTTACCATTTTCGGGGCGCCTGGGTGGCTCAGTCAGTTAAGCGTCCGACTCTTGATTTTGGCTCGGGTCATGATCTCACAGTTCCTGGAATCAAGCTCTGCATCATGCTCTGCACTGACAGCGAGGGGCCTGCTTGGGATTCTCTCTCTCTCCCCCCGCCTCTCTCTCTGCCCTTCCCCCACTCATGCTCGCTTGCTGTCTCTCTCTCTCTCTCTCTCTCTCAAAACAAGTAAATAAACTTGAAAAAAAAGTTTAGCATGTTCTACCTATTAGATGAGCAAATATCCACAAGTTTGATAATACCTTCTGCCTACAAGGCCGAGGGGGCACAGGTACATTCCTGACAGTGTAAACAGGCGATTATCTATGAAAATTGTAGATTCATTTATCCTTTGCCTCAGCAATTCTGTTTCTGGGACTTTACTGAACAGAGATAGTTGCATAGAATTCAAAGATCACATACACACGGTTATTTATAGAAAGAGTGAACTCCAGTGTTCAGTAAATACAGGGCTGGTCAAATAAACTAAGGTACATTCATACAATGGAAACACATGCCACAGGGGGGAAAAAAAACTGAAGAAACTAATATGAAGCTCCAGAACAAAAATTCTGATCTCTTCTAAGACAAGGTATCAAACAGTATATTTATAATAGCTTTGTGGGGATGGGGCAGAGATAAGAAATATAAAAGACATTTAAAAAGTCTATCTATTCATATCTGTTAGATGCATTTAGAAACATCAGAAAAAGACATGTAAAGGGGGTGCCTGGGTGGCTCGGTCAGTTAAATGTCTGACTTCAGCCTAGCTCATGATCTCACGGCTCGTGAGTTCGAGCCCCACGTTGGGCTCTCTGCTGTCAGCACAGAATCTGCTTCAGATCCTCTGTCCCCCTTTCTCACTGCCCCTCCCCTGCTCATTCTCTCTCTCAAAAATAAATAAATAAACTTTAAAAAAAAGAAAAAGAAAGATGTAAGGAATTAATAATTATGGTTACAAAGGTGGAAAAGACGTTTCACTGTAGGTAGACTTTTTTTTCTTACCATAAAAATAAATCTATTAAAAAATGAGTGTTTAAAAAGGGCCTGAACGAAGAAGGCTCTGCTGGGGTGAGCACGGTACAACATAGAGAGATGGTGACTCACTACGTTGTACACCTGAGACTAATATAACACCGTGTGTCAACAATACTCAAATAGAAAAAAGTTCTTTTTTTTTTTTAATTTTTTTTAACGTTTTATTTATTTTTGAGACAGAGAGAGACAGAGCATGAACGGGGGAGGGGCAGAGAGAGAGGGAGACACAGAATCAGAAGCAGGCTCCAGGCTCTGAGCCATCAGCCCAGAGCCCGACGCGGGGCTCGAACTCACGGACCGCGAGATCGTGACCTGAGCTGACGTCGGACGCTTAACCGACTGAGCCACCCAGGCACCCCAGAAAAAAGTTCTTTTAAAGAGACAGCTCTGCCCAGCGTCCCTTCTCTAGTCAAGTTCATGTGCTCTTCCTCCACTCACTTGCTTGGCCCCTTTTGTGCACCACCTCCTCCAGGCCTCATTCAGGGTCTGTGTCCTTCAGAGGCCTTCTGGGAGGTCGCAGCGGAGCACCCAGACGCGCTGGGCTTCACTGCGTCTTTTGGAAGTTGTATATCTAACTCCGAACCGTTGGTTTCCGCCCTAGAGGCAATAATATTTTACACGAAGCCTCAGAGAAATTAGGTAACTTGTCGAAGATCAGCCAGGGGCAGAGCTGGAGCCTGATTCAGCTCTGAGCCCTCCCTGAATCCATTCTCCTCGCTGCCCCATGTTGCCTCCAGTTACAAGTCCCGGCAACTCCAGTCCCTGAGGAAGAGCCATGATCCCCTTTTCCTTTATGCCCTTAGAGAGGTCAATGCTCAGTGACAGGCAATCACATGCTATAGGAAGGGAGAGAAAGAGGAAGAGGAGAAGGAAGGAAGGAAGGAAGGAAGGAAGGCAGGGGGAGGAGAGGAGTGGGGGAAGGACACTCACTCTTGCAGAGACGGGTCTGAATCATCGGCATTTGCTGTCCCCAGGTCGGAGTCGTAGGACATGGGCTCCTCGGAACGGTCTGGACTCTTGGAGCCATTCTCTTGGAGTAGGCAGCTATCAGAGTTTAGGCTGCAAGACAGCTGGGATGAACTGGCGGTGTCCAGGCTGAGGGAGGAGGCCGTGAGCTTCCGGTTCCGTCGGATCTTATGGCCTGAGTGCTGGACTTCGATGTCCTCCGAGCCTGAGGAATGGGAAATTGAATCCAGAGACTCTTTCCGCTGTAGTTCTGTCCCAGAGGTGGTGAGGGGGTCGAGCTCAGAGAGCGGGCAAAGCCCAGAGAGAGCCAGTGGGGTGAGCGTCCACTCATTTAAGATGGCGGACTTGTAGGAGAGCTCGAAGGATAAGGACGTCAGTCCCTGCAGGAAGCTGAGGAGGAACTCGCCCTCCTCGGCGTCTCGAAGCAGGGCTGTGGGCTGATAGTACTCGCACAGGCGGGCGGGCTCCTGGAGGAGCAGCTTCAGGTAGCACTCCATCAGGCCGTCATTGAGGGCCAGCCTCAGCCAGGCCCGGCAGCGGCCCACGTCCGTGCTGACAAAGATCAGGTGCTCCAATTCCGAGACGATGTGCCTGGGGGTGGAGAGGACAGGCTTGTTTCAAGAAGTGAGTTCAGATCACGGAGGATCATTTTATCCACTGGTGAGCAGGAGCCAGTAATAACGACTGCAAGTATATATAGGCTTGGGAAAAAATCTCAGATAGCAGTGTTCTACAGGGAATTGAGAAATATTTAGCTACAACTCCCCACTTTTTCGAGGTTACTGTCATGCAGGATAATTGCCATTTTTGTTTCAACTCCCCAGGCGCCCTTGACATCACCTGCTCATCCGGCATACATGTGATGAGCCCCTAAGTGCCAGGTCTTTGGAGCTGTGAAGATACAGGATACAGACATGGTCCTGCCCTCAGTCCAGGTTACTACCTTTCAAGGGCACACGGAAGTGAACCCTGTTGTCAGTAGAGCTGGGGTGGGGGGAAGGCAATCACTTCCAGGTTGCAGTAAGAACAATGCCTTAGGCAAGGCATTGCGGGATTAGGCATAGGGATTAGGCACAGGCAAGGCATTGAGCTGGGCCTTGAGGGATTTCAAGCCGCAAAGATGGAAGGGGAACCTTAGGCACCAAGGACTGACAGAGAAAAGGCACCAAGGGTAGGGAAGCAGCAGCTGTGTAACAGGAGTGGTGAGCACTCCCGTTACAGCACGGGGAGGAGGAGGAGTGGCTGATTGGGTTGCAAAGTCAGGTGATGCAGGGTCTTGAGCATCCAACCGGTGAGGCAAGGTGGGGCAAGGGTCCCCACACCTGGCTGTGCGTCAGAATCACCTGGGAACCTGGTCAGGATACAGATGCTGGGGCCCCAACGAAGTGAATGGGACTCCAGGCTAGCACTGGGGAGCCTGAGAGTTTTTACACCGGGAAATGACTTGACCGCAGTCGCGCAGACTTCTGGGTGGGCTGCTCGGGATAAGATCATGTACCCAACTCAGTTCCCGAACCCTTGGTCTGATGTAAATGCCCTTCCTCTGACCGTCACAGTGCCCTGAGCACGTCTCGCCCATAGGAGTGTGTGCTCCACAGGGCTCAGGGAATGAGCTCGGGTTAGCTTAAGCTCAATAAATGTTGACCAGCTGCCTGACCTAAGGACAGACAGAATGAGATAAGGGGGACAATCAGAAAGCCACTGCCACCTAGGAGTGAGGTAAGAACCTGAGATAGGGCGGTGGCAGTCAGCATGAAAAGGAAGATACAGACTGACAAGGCACCTTCAGGCTGAAGGTGGCATTTAACAGCCCTTAGAGGCAACGTGCCAGCAGCTGCTTGCTCCAAAGCCCAGGCAGTTAGGGCCAGGGCCGCAGAGGCAAACGTTCCAGGGTGGATATTCAGATGATCTGGATTCCACGTCTTTAAAAAATGCCATAGCCTGTTAGGATATAATACTTAGCATAGAGATGTTCAAACATTCCAAGGCAGGGTCAGCAAACCTCTTCTGTTAAGGGCCACTTAGT
Source organism: Neofelis nebulosa (assembly GCF_028018385.1). Taxonomy (NCBI): domain Eukaryota; kingdom Metazoa; phylum Chordata; class Mammalia; order Carnivora; family Felidae; genus Neofelis; species Neofelis nebulosa. Next base: position 32,379,910 of record NC_080797.1, on the reverse strand, counting down.
AAAGATTTTAGGCTTTGCAGGCCACACATTCTCTGTTCCAACTACCTAACTTTGCCACGGTGTGGCAAAAAGGCGGCTCCTGCTAAAGGCGACCAGCCAGGGGCCTGAGCAGCCCCAGGCCATTGCCTGTGAGCTGAGGGGCTCTTGAGGCTTGGTCTAACAATAACCCCTATCTCACCCATCTCCATTCTAGAACACAGAGCATCTCTGCTGCTTTCCCATATAGCTGTAGAGGGAGAGCCCAGGGTCACCCACACTGAAGCTCCTCCCCAAAGCAAAGCCTCCCCTGCTGATCTCACTTGTGGGTGACAGCTTTCAGGAGGGGCCAGAAGACAGGCTGAGGCAGAGGCTTCTGGTGGGCGCTCTTCTTCCTTTTCCCTCCGGCCTCGGCTCGGATGTGCTTGGCATGCAGGCCGTGGATAAATACGGCCTCCAGGGCACTGCACATGGTGTTGGCATCTCCGTCTTCGCTAGTGACCACTGTGTCCGAGGACACGTACTGCTTCTGCAACGCCTTCACAGATCCCACTAGCTTCTTCTTGATGACCTAGTCGGTGTCAGACATAACACAGGCCTTTAGAAGATCCTGCGGTGACCCCTGGAAGGTAAGTGCTTATCACCAAATACACGCACACCCACACACGTGCTCACGTCTACCTGTGGGTGTGTATACAGCAAAACTAGCACAAGCTAATCATAGAAAACAAAGATGGGCGCCTGGGTGGCTCAGTCGGTTGAGCGTCCGACTTCGGCTCAGGTCGTGATCTCACGGTTCATGGGTTCGAGCCCCACGTCGGGCTCTGTGCTGCCAGCTCAGAGCCTGGAGCCTGCTTTGGATTCTGTGTCTCCCTCTCTCTCTCTGCCCCTCCCCCACTTGCACACGCACGCGCGCACTCTCTCTCTTTCTCTCAAAAATAAGTAAATGTTGGAAAAAATTTTAAAAAAAGAAAGAAAGAAAACAGAGACAAAGCATAGAGGAGAAAAGGAAAATTACGTACTTATACCACCCAGAGATAGTTATTTTTTTGCAAAGATATTTGTATATTTTTCTTTTGTTTTGCTTTTTAAACCGAACTTCAGTGATTTGATAGCCATAGAAATCTTGTGTTTAAATACCGGTTCCATCATAGTTACAGGTGTGGGAGCCCGGGTGATCCATCTAGGGCAGGGGTGAAGCTTTCCACCTTGTTTAGGGGTCTACGATTCCATGAAGAGGCAACAAGTGCCACTTTATTTATTTATTTTTTTAATTTTTTTCTAATGTTTTTTTTTTTAATTTTTGAGACAGAGAGAGACAGAGCATGAATGGGGGAGGGTCAGAGAGAGAGGGAGACACAGAATCCGAGAAATAGGCTCCAGGCTCTGAGCGGTCAGCACAGAGCCCGACGCGGGGCTCAAACTCACGGACCGCGAGATCATGACCTGAGCCGAAGTTGGACGCTTAACCGACTGAGCCACCCAGGCGCCCCAACAAGTCCCACTTTAGAACCATAAAAACACCAAGAAAACAGGAGCATGGTCCACATTAAGAAAGATCCTAGGGGCACCTGGGCGGCTCAGTCAGTTAAGCATCTGACTCTTGATTTCAGCTCAGGTCATGATCTCACGGTTTTTGAGTTTGAGCTCCGTATCTGGCTCTGTGCTGACAGTGTGGAGCCTGCTTGAGATTCTCTCTCTCTCTCTTTCTCTCTCTCTCTCTCTCTCTCTCTCCCTCTGCCCCTCCTCTGTTCATGCTCACTCTCCCTTTCAAAATAAATAAAATAAACGTTATTTATTTAAAAATATCTTTTTAATGTTTATTTTTGAGAGAGAGAGAGAGAGAGACAAAGTATGAGGGGGGGAGGGGCAGAGAGAGAGGAAGACACAGAATCCGAAGCAGGCTCCAGGCTCTGAGCTGTCAGCACAGAGCCTGATGCAGGGCTCGAACCCACGATCATGACCTGAGCTGAAATAGGACGCTTAACTGACTGAGCCACCCAGGCGCCCCTAAAATAAAGAAATAAACTTTAAAAAGAAAGAAAAAAGGAAAGATCCTTGACCTGGCAGTCAGAGGCAGATGTTAGTCTCAGCTCTGTTGGTCAACAGCTGGGTCACTGCAGACATTTCACTTAACCTCACTGAGCTTAATTTCCTCATCTGTTAAACGGAACGAATACTTCCTGACCTACAGCACAGGAATTGGGGGGTGGGGGGATTACTCTGAGGGCAGGACTTGCTTTTCTTTTTCATTCTTGCATCCTCAACACTTGGCTTGGTTCCTGACACATGTAAGTATTCCGTTAAGGTCTGTTACATAAATCAATTATAAAATACATATATGTAAAATCCTTGGGAAAGATAAACACAGTTCTGTCATAGTATAAGCATGTCAAAATTACCTATGTGTTTTGGAAAAGGATTGGGAGGGAATACAGAAAACCTGGTTTGAATTGTTAGCTGATAGGATTATGGATAAATATTTTACTATTTTATTTTTATCTTAGCCCAAACAGTTCATGTTAATGTTCTTCGAAAAGTCGAATGTTCTGTTTTTCTTTAAAAAAAAAATTTTTTTTTAATGTTTATGTATTTTTGAGACAGAGAGAGACAGAGCATGAACAGGGGAGGGTCAGAGAGAGAGGGAGACACAGAACCCGAAGCAGGCTCCAGGCTCTGAGCTGTCAGCACAGAGCCCGACGCGGGGCTCGAACTCACGGACCGTGAGATCATGACCTGAGCCGAAGTCGGACGCTCCACCGACTGAGCCACCCAGGCGCCCCTGTTTTTTTTTTTTTTTTTCTTTATAACAGCTTTAATGAGACACAATTTACATTGCATAAAATTCACTCATTTAAACTATACAGTTCAGTGATTTTTGGTATGTTCACAGAATAGTGAAACTACAGCCACTACCTAATTTTAGGACATTTTCATTGTCTCAAAAAGGAACACTGTGCCCATGAGCAGTCACTCCTCTCTAGTCCCCTCTCCCTCAACCCCTAGCAACTACTAATCTACTTTCTGTCTTTATGGATTTGCCAATTCTGGACATTTTGTGTAAATGAAGTCATACAGTATGCAGTCTTTTGATGTTAGACATCTTTTCATATGACTTATGGGTCATATACGTCTTTTATTGTTTGCTTATTTGACTGGAGAGAGAGAGAGAGAGAGAGAGAGAGAGGCAAAGAGAGAGGGGGACAGAGCATTCAAAGTGGGCTAGGGAGTGACAGCAGCAAACTCCCAAATCGTGAGATCATGACCTGAGCCAAATGGATGCTCAACCGTCTGAGGCACCCAGGCCACCCTAATGCCTTCTTTTCTTTTTTTTTAATGTTTATTTATTTTTGAGAGACAGAGAGAGACAGCATGGGAGGGAGAGGGCAGAGAGAGAGAGGGAGACCCAGAATATGAAGCAGCCTCCAGGCACTGAGCTGGCAGCACAGAGCCCGATGCGGGCCTCCAGCCCATGAGCCGTGATATCATGACCTGAGCCGAAGTCGGACGCTCAACCGACTGAGCCACCCAGGCGCCCCTTCTTTTAATGTTTACTTAGTTTTGAGAGAGAGAGAGAGAGAGAGAGAATGTGCATACATGTATGTGCCTGTGGGGGAGGGGGCAGAGACAGAGCGGACCGAGGATCCAAAGCAGGCTCTGCTCTGACAGCAGAGAGCCCAATGCAGGCCTTGACCTCACAAACTGCAAGACCATGAGCCGCTTACGATCATGACGCTTAACCGTGTGAACCACCCAGGCGCCCCATACGTATGACTTCCTTTGAGAAATCCTTGGTCTTCAGGCAGCCCGTATTAAAATCCGTTGTTTTTTATCAATTCCCATTCTATCACCAATAAGATGTTCTAGAAAGGGCAGGATCTCCTCAGAGCCTGCTTCTGCTATAACTCTTTCTCACCCGAGGCCTCGCTTTCCAGACAGTACTCATTCATTTCAAAGTGAGGAAAACCAATGACATGGCTGTCCCGTGCCCCCTTCCCCACCCTTGAGCCTCTCCGACTGCCTACCGGGATGGCAGCCCGGGGGTCCAGTCCATTCTCCACCACCGAGAGCATTTCCGCTCACACTGCAGCTCCCTCGGAGAATCACATGACACCTGCAGAGACAGACGGCGGCGGCCAGATGAGCAGGTTCCAGCTCACCACCCCCAGCCAATTCTCCCCCTCCCCCCAGCAGGCAGCGGGTCAGCCCATCTTCCTCAAACTGCAATGCAAAGGCCTCTGAATTCAAAAGTAAAAGCCAAGAGTGGATTTTAAGGAAGGAAACAAGGGAAGAGAAGAAATCTGAGGGCTCGGATCTCAGGAGGTGGGGAATCCTATGTGCCATGGGTGGGTCCACCCTAATCAGGGCATGGAGAGGCCTCTGTATGCCACACCAAACGCTGGCACAAAAAAGCAGGGAATGAAGGGCTGATTTGGATACAGAACTAAGGGTGCGAGGGGGATGCTGCCGCCGGAGGTGCCAAGAGCCCACGTGGACCAGGAAGCAGGGGCTCACAATTCACATTCGGAGCCTCTGACTCCTGTGCCAGCCCGATGTCTGCCAGCTCGGCAGGGACAAGCACAACTGAGGGAAGTTTCCAAAGGGAGGGCCTCTTGCTACATAGCTGCTTCCCCTCCAGGCACGAGGGTCCAGCCGGAGCAGCACAGGGACACGCCCAAAGGGAAACAACACGGGTTCGAATCTCGATTTGCCACTAACCACTTAGGCATGCTAGGTAGGGCACCACGGCAGACGTCTCGAATGGAGGTTATGAATGTGGAAAACGCCCAGCACAGGGCCTGACGGTACTAAGGATAAATGGTATCTATTACCCCGGTTGGATGTGGCCAAGCCTTATAGGCAAAGGCCACTGTCTGAATGAGTCCCCTCAACTACCTGAAGTCAGTACACAGGTAAATCCCTCAGGGCACTGGCTTCCCCCCCAACCCCCCCGGGGGTGGCTTAGGTGGGGGGCGGGGGGGCCTCAACCTGAGCCTCGGGGAGTGGCTGTTGGCTCGCCTGGACCGCCCCAGCCACTCGGACGGACCAGGATTGGGCAGGCACATTCCCATCTAAACAGATCTCTAGTGACCACGCTGCCGAGCATGGAGGGACACCAAAAAATAGGTCATCGCTGTCTCTGTTCTCAAAAACCTATGGCCCAAAGAAGTTATCAAATGGAGGCATGCTGAATGGATTTTGCACTGTTTACACACATTGCTTCATTCATTCCTTGTCACCACCCTAGGCGAGCTCTTTTATTATCCAGATCTAACAGATATGAAATCAAAGCTGACCCAGGTCAAGGAACTTCCCAAGATCCCAGGGCTGATCAGTGGCGGGCTCTACCACCTTCGGCCAGGATGACATCCACCCTTCTGGAAGAGGCGGGTGTGAGCCAGGGCTAAGGGGTGGCTGGGGAGGGGGCAGGGAAGTCTTGGGAGGAGGGCTCTTCAGCTGGGGGCCCAGGTGGCGGGATGCAAGGGAGCATCAGGGTTGAGTCTGGCAGGAAAGGTTTACAGGCGAACAGTGAGGCATGGAGAACGGCAGGGTGGCCCTAAATGATGAAAGACGCTCTGATTCAAGCCCTGGCCTCTGGATCCGGCAGAGGGTGAACAGGACCCAGCGCCGACCTTCCTAAGTAAGGACATGCAAAGGCAGATAGGTGTGTGGAGGACGGCCCCCACGAAACCAGCTCTGGTCAGCGCACAACAGACTGACAGGAGGAACACTAGCCCCTGGCCACAGCCCATCAGACTGTCTCTCCCTCCACCACTTTCCCAGCTCCTACCCACTGGGAATCCTCAGGACCCTTCGCTGGAGACCAGCTCCATGCTCTGGCCACCAGGGGACCGGGAGAAGGGGACGTACTACAGAGTCGGTCCTGAAACCGTGCCTGATCCTAGAGGCTGGGTTTCTTCCAGGCTACCCTACGCAGCCCTGCAGGCCAAGTTCAGGCTCTCTGGCTTTGAGACCCTGGCATCCAATCCCCTTTGGCAATTCCGGGGGCCTGCCCTTCTAGACAGAGCCTCAAGCCCTAAAACTGCCCTTCCCTCAGCCGGCCTCAAGCCTTGGGCCTCAGCAATCTGAAGAGGAGGACCATTGAGGCCTCATCAACTAATTCACTGAATATAATATTCACTGGAGGGAGGGAGGCTTATCATTAAGTGGGTGCTCTGGCCAAGTCAGGGTCTGCTGAAAAAACAAAGTAAACTGACACTGAGGTCAGAGCAGGGCCAGACAAGAGACAACTGTGACCTAAAACAGTGTCAGGAACGTCACCAAAGGACAACAGTGCGGAGAAACCTAGAAGAATTGCCACTTGACAATTCACAACACAGAACTGAGACGTTCCGGGCTGTGCCAAAGTTCCGGGCACATCTTTCCTTGCAGGAAGCCAAAGCTCCCTACATAGGCCTGTCGGTTCCAGAACGCCTCAGGAAGGCAGGAAATGGCTCAGAGGCAGGACCACGACCATCTACGATGTGAGATCTCTGGCCTCTGGGTCTCCTGACTGCTAGGTCAGCACTCCAGCAGGCTCCTTGGGTGAGCCAGACCCCCATCTACCATGCTATGGGACTGGTTTCACTTTCTATCCTCAGAACTGTCTTCACTGACACCAAGAAGCAAACGACAGAGGGGTGGGTCTTCAGGAGACCCAGAATAAAGAGAGCAAGTAGAGAGTTCAAACATCCCTGATACAGTTGAGCAGAAAAGGTGAGTGCCGTGTGCCTTTAGGAAACTCTTAAGCCACCCTTCGTCTACCTCTGCCCCTCTGTATTGGTTCACTCTGGCACAGGACCTCATTCTCTATCCTCATTTAATTCTTAAAACAATCCTGTGAGAGAAGGATGAGTATCCCTCATTCACAGAAGAGAAAACTGAGGCTCAGTAGAAACATGCCTCAGGTGAGGGACAGAATTTTCTCATTCCAAGCTCTGTGCCTTTCGCCAGTTCACACTGTCCCAGGTCCTTGGTTCAAAGAGTTTCAGGCAAACTTATTATTCACAGACTCTTCAGAAGCTCCACCTTATCAAAGAAGGCCTAACACTGACAAGAAACAATCTTGCCCATCAGATCTGTGGCCCCAACTAGCTGACCACAGGTCCTTTCCATGGCAGCCAGGTTTCCGAGCTGTCCCTCCTCAAATGTTCCAACACACAGGAAGGAATCGTTGGGGTTGATTCTCTTCGTGATACTGCCTGGCCTTCTATAAACATCCAATTTCACTTCCTCCAGAGACTAAGGAAGAACGAAAAGAGGAGAAGGACTCAGATGAGACTTACATTAAAAGAAGAAATGGGTAACCTGGCTTCACCACTTTCAAAACACTCCGTTCATCAGTAAACAGCAACCTCTTCTTCTTAGAGACTTCCCCGCCATCCGCGACAGCCTCGTCTCTACGGCCTGACTCCGATCCTGCACCTGGCTATGCACGACAACAGGCCGGTGTTTAAGCCCTCCAGCTGCTGTACCAGGTGATGAGTCAGGGTTTTCAGTTGGAAACAAATGACAAAGTTATCTTCTGATTCAGAAAGACAGCTGACACTTCAGACATGTGAGTGCTGAGTAAACAGCACCTCCTTCTACCTGAAGAAAGTTGGATTTCTAGACAAGAGCCCTGTGGGGGGTGGGATGGGTGTGTGTGTGGGGGGGTGGGGGGTAGGGCGACAAAGCAACTGAATATCAGCTGGAGGGCAAGCAACTTCTAGCTCGTGATTCCCAGTCCAAAGGCTAGTGGGTGAGGCCAGAAATGTGAGGTCTAGGAACACTGGGTATCTTTCTTTCCTCCCTCCCTCCTTCCATCCAACAACACCCATCTCTCCCATATTCTGGTCCCAGATCCCTTAAGATTCTGGCAAGGACCAAACTCTGAGTGAATGAAAGCAGGACCTTTGCCTGACTCATTCACCATTGTATTTCTAATGCTTCAAACAGTGCACGGCACACAGTGGTGCTCACAAAATACTTGCTGAATGAACAGATGAGTAAAATAAAAAGGCTCAGACCGTTTCAGACTGTAAGAAGTTGAGGTATACAACTTCTCAGTGGTGGGGTCACTGTGGAACTCCTTCCATTACACCAAGCTGCCAACAGGCTGAAACCCTTCAGAGATCACACCTTAACGGAAGGGGATAATGAAGGTAAAAGGACATCCGATTCTCAAAGGCGTGAGACTATAAATGCAAGCAAAGACAAGGGGTCTTCTTTGGGGTCCTTTACAATGGCTGTCAAATGGCCAATCCTTTGGAGTTTGGTCACCAGAACTTAGAGGGGATGTGCACCCCCAAATCCCAGGAGATTATAAATGTTAACCATGGAGCCTGGGTGCCTCAAGAATGTCTAGCTACTCGGAGATAACTTGACTCTCTGTGTTCATGGGTAATCAAAATGGTCAAAACTCAATGATCCAGCACCTGCAAAAAGAGGAAGCAATTCAACAGCCTCCACGAAGGCCTCGGCGTCCCCAGGATCCACTCATCTCTACTCTTCACAACATGTAACGTCACCTCTGGCACATTCGGTAGCGGGACTAATCTACAACCAGTTCTGGCTAGGAGGAGCACTGGGTGAGGGTCCTTTCTGAGCGGCAGGGCAATACACATGGACATGATTCTGTGACCACAGCCAACCCCACACAGTGGAACCCCTTGAGTTTCTCCAGATCATCACCCAAAAGGAAGTGATAAGCTTCCACTGCCCCAGCTGCATGAGTAGCTATCCCTCACCTTCCAGGTATTTGGATGATACCTACCATTCCAGCAGCCAACGCGAGTAATGTAATATGGATGCCAGGAACACAATCCTTAAGGACAGGTACAGGGGACCTGACATCCAGGAAAAGCACTTGACCCACGGGAGAAGGATCTCTACTCCTCCACACTTACTTACCATCTGAGGCCCTGCCTCAGTTGAGGTGTTCGGCAAGTGCCTGGCTCTGAGAAAGCAGGTGGGGTTGGCAGGGGACTGCACTAGGTTCTCAGATCAAACGGGGACCACATCAAGGGAAGAATGGGCACAGAGCTGGGATGAAGAGTTGAAATGGGGATAGGAAGACGTCAATCTAACAAGATTGGGTAGGGGTGGCGGGAACTAGGGCAGCAAGAGTTGGGGGGTGGTTTAGCAAAGACTCAGGAATGAAGTGTCCTCAGGCTGGCTGGGGATGGAAAGAAAGTATGTGGTGGGCTTGGAAGTTAGGGGCTGAGTGGGTGAGGACAAGAAGATACATACAAGACTTGAGATAGGGCTGAGATCAGAGTTATCAAGAAGAGGGGGGTAAGCGCAATAGGGCATCTACTGTAGTGGTAGGTATGAAATGAGTGGGGGGAGGTGGGTGTTTTGGCTGAGCAGACCTTGGGGGGCTGAGCAGGGGGGCTGGGATAAGAAAGCTGAGCCTGAAAAGGGGTAAGCCAGAAAGACGGGGAGGGGGAGGGGGGGCTCGAAGAGGTTTGCGTGGAGCACTGGGATTGCCAAAGGGGTTGAGGGGTGAGAAGGAGATGCGTTAGAGGGAGGCGGAGGGAAGTGGCTGTCCTAGGGGTTGGAAGTGGGCTACCGTGGGGTCGAGTGTGGCTGCACTTACGCAAGACCAGTGGTGAAGGGGTGAGGGTAAGGGCTGGGCTCGGGTCACGGGTGGAGAAGAGGAAGGGGACGGGTCAGCACTGGCTGTTTGGGCTGAAGGCTCGGGTCCGAGTGGGGTAGGGTGCGGGGCTCAGGCCGGGAAGGGAAAAGGCTCTGTCTGAAGCGGGACAGTTTCAAAGCGACCAAGGGTTTGCAATCACGGACAGGGCTGGTGACCCATCGCCCGTTCTCGTCTCGGCCCCGCCGTCCCCTTCTCACCCTCCTCGCCCTCTGACCCCTAACTCACCAGAGGGAGCGGGGAGGGGGCGCGGGGCACTCCTGGCCACTGCAGCCCCTAAGCCTCCGACCAGGCGCTGCGGCCTCCCGGCCAGGGACAACAGGAAACGGCGCTCGCGGCGCCTGACGCCATCACGTTGGTTCGGCGTCCGGCCCCGCCCCCGGACCGCGGAGCCAATCGCAGGGCCGGCGGAGCCTCGGGGCGGGGCCAGCGCTCTGGAAACCCCAAGTTACCAGCCCCAGAGCAGGTGAGTGATCTGGGAGGCTGGGGACTCTGAGACCCGAGATGCGCACGAAGAGGCGAGGCCACCAGACTAGCCCACCAGTGTCGGGCGGAACGTGTCCTACTGCCCGCCCCCAGCAGTGTCTGCGTCTCACTAGATCCCGGCCGCCTTCTGGGTTCATGACCTTGCCTGGGCACAGCACTATCCACCCTTGAGGCTGTCTGTTGGCTTCCTGCCCGGAAGGTTCCCACTTGTAAAATCGGACCAATAACGTCTACCCTAGTTTTGCCTCCCTGAGGGCATCAGTGCAGGTGGTGCTTCCCGCCTGGTGGTTCTCAGGAAAAGCATACAGGTTTTGATCACCCCTATCACCAAGGGAGCACCTTTAGGTACCCGTCAGCCCCCAGGCATGAAGCTTAAAGTTCTGGTTATTCTCATCTAGCCAGGAAGTTGTTTGTTTCCTTTACTTGGTAGAGTTGACATTTCTCTTTCACATGGACTCAGAACAAAAGGTCAAGAGTGTGTGTTGGTGGGGGTGGGGACAGATGTCCTGTGCTTTGGACACTTCATACCTGCAGGCTTAGGTCAAATGGGATCTTAGGGCCTGAGTGTGGGGTGAGTACTGGGGTGGAGAGGTACTGCTACCTGCAGGTCCAGGGGGACTTTGGGGGTGTCTACAGGGCTGGTCTGGGAACGGGACACTTCTTGGGAGAAAGCTCCACTGATCTGGGCCAGGCTCTCCATCAGCCTTTCTGGGAAGGGGAGAAGAAGGGGTCCCAGTGCCTGTTTCCATTTATAAAACCAGCTGTTGGAGATGTGGCACCTGAGTGTGTGCGGGCTGCCTCTTCAATAATTCTCTCTCTAGGCGTGAGAACCACCTCTCCTCGATTTTAGACTAGATGAATCTGAGTACATTTAGTATGGTTAACAGTTGAACAGAAAGTTAGAAATAAGGACACGGAGGGATGCCTGGCTGGCTCGGTCGGTTAAGTGTCTGACTTCGGCTCAGGTCACAATCTCACAGTTGTGAGTTCCAGCCCTGCATTGGGCTCTGCGCTGACCGTGCAGAGCCTGCTTGGGATTCTCTCTCTCTCTCTCTCTCTCTCTCTCTCTCTCTCTCTCTCTCTCTCTGCCCCTCCCTCGCTTGTGCTCTCCCTCTCAAAAGTAAATAAATGTTAAAGATAAAGAAATAAGAACACAGAAGCAAAGCATTATCTTAGCGTTAAACAAGTTGGAAAGTAAGGAATTTACTGGGAAATCCAGTTTCCTGGGCAAAAGGATAGTGTTTCTGGTTATAATTATAGCACATCAAGAGCATCAGTGTCTTGATACAAGCATGCCCTCCCCCAGATGGAGCCAGCAACATTCCTCAGTTCTTCCAATGAATTTTTGCGCAGCCGCTGTCTGCAAAAGCTGTGGGAACCCCGCATGGTAATCTCTTATCTATCTTTTCAGGAGCCCCTGTCTCCTGGTCTTCTCTTACTTCTCAGGCCTCTCGGCCCCTCTGCAAAGTCTACGGGCTTGTCCTCCTCTCTGCATCTTACTCTGGCGCACATTTCCACCATTCGTGGGCCACGAGTCCACCAGGTAATCTGAGGCCGGAAAAAAAAAATCTCCCATTACCCTGTTATTTGAGCAATAATAAAGGTACGTGCAAAGTGCCATGGTGCCCACAGAGAAGAGGCCTTGAAGGTTATCCTGGCGGAAGCAACTTTTATCTGAGCCTTCCGGGTGGACACAGGAAAGGGCAATGCCGGCGAAGAGACTGGTAGAGAAACGGCTGGTGGGTAGGAATGCAGACTGAGCTCAGGGGAGGGTGCACGGAGAGGTGGAGAGGAAGCTAGGAAGTAAGGCCAGAGTAAGGGGAGGGGGCTTAGAATGGAAGGGGGAGATAAAGACAGATTGGGCAATGGGGAAAGGGAGGAGGCACAGACACAGCTGGAGGCCAGTGCAGGAAGGGCTCAGACGCTCACAAAGGCACTGGTCTGTCAGATTTCAAGCACTACGCATAGTCATTCAAAGCCAGGCAGGAGGACTGCAGGCATCTGAATTTCTCGGGGGTCTAAGGTGTAGATTGCTGAACCCCGCCCCTGCCCTGGAGAGTCACTCTGGGATGAGGTCCAAGAATTTAGCCTTGACCCAAACCTTTTCTGTCTCTTGCCCTACCACCCGTGGATCTGAAGGGTGAGAAAATGTGAGAATCTCTCCTTAACCTAGGAGCTGAAGGGCAAGGCATTTAACAGGTGTGGAAAATAGAGGCTCCTATTTGCCAGATAGGAATTTTGATTTATCCTTAGCAACCACCCTGAAGGTGAGCACCATTGTTATCCCCATGGCATAGATGATAAAACAGGCTTAAGAGAGGTTAAGGAACTTGGGGGCCCAAGGCCATACAACTCATAATTACTACAGGTGGCATCCTCACCCAGCTCTGATTCTAGCTGGAGAACTAGCATAAATCAGTGGCCGAGCAAGTGGGCTTTGGAGCCGGGAATGCTTAGGTTTGAATACCGGCTCTACCCCATACTGTTTTCTAGGCCTTCCCTAAGACAGCGCAGGGCCCAGCACAACCCAGCAAGTGTGGGCCTGAGACCACTGCCACAGTCAGTGGTTTTCATAGGCCCCTCGAGATGGCACCAGAGATAGAAACTTCTAAGTTTGATTGGTGGTTAGAAAAGAGAAGTAAATCACAACACGCTGAGGCCCCTCCGCCTCAGGCAGAGGGGCCAGAGTGTGTGACTTCCGGGAAGTTCCCCAAACTATCTGAGCCTCAGTTCCTCATCTGTAAATTGGGGAAAATATCAGTTGCCATGAGGATTAAATAAGATAATATCCTCAGGACGGTTTCTGGTCTGAAGTAAGCACTTGAGGATAACTAGCTATATTAGTATTATTATTATTATTATTATTGTTACAGTTTTGGCTAATTCGTACCTACCCAGTCCAGTCAGATCTCCGTTTTCTAACTGGTCTTTGAGCACTGGAGTGAGAGCCTCTCTTGTTTGAACCCCAGATGTATCCTTACTTGGTCTCTGACCGAAATCATCTAAGCAGAACTAATGCCACCATTTCTTTTGAAACCGGAATAGGTAATGTTCTCATGGCTTCTGTTGCAGGAAGCTGGTTCTTCCCACTCTCTTTAAAAAATGGATTTAAAGGGTTCGTAAAAATTATGTGTCAATTCTAGCTCAATAAAGTTGGACACAAATACAGCTTTGAGGTGCCGTTGACAAAAGAATGGACTCTTTAAGCCTCCCAAATGTTATCACACATAGTTTACAGTTCAAATAGTACGAAATGAAATGGGGAGGAAACAGAATGACCCGCAGCAGCTTCTTGCCTCGGCCATCCCCACCCTCCTGGGCCAGCTCGCCAGTCCTCGGTCCTCCTTACCTCTCGCTGGATCTTCTGGTGCTTATCTCCACCTATCTTGTGTTTCTCGCTCTTAATTCTTCCATTTAAAAGATTTTTCTAATGTTTTTTTTTTTTTTTTTTGAAAGAGAGAGAAGGAGAGAGAGAATCCCAAGCAGGCTCTGCGCTGTCAACACAAAGTCCGATGCGGGGCTCGAACCCACGAACCGTGAAATCGTGACCTGAGCTGACGTCAGACGCTCAACCGACTGAGCCACCCAGGTGCTCTGATTCATCCATTTTAGACACTGTCTGTGGACTTCCTAGCAACACAGGCAAGGAGTTAGGTCTTTAACACCCCCCACCCATTCCATTCTTGGGGTTCAGTTTTGTCACTCTTGCCCCATGATTGATAGTGGTTGCAGAATTGTGACTAGGTAAGCATTGTTCACCGCAGAGCTTACTCATGTAGTCCGATGGCACTCGTTTCTGTCCCCTGACCCCCCGGGGTTTAATTTCTTCTCCTTCTCTTTCTGTGCTGCCCGCCACGATCACTCCTCCACTCCGCTCCAGTGCTCCGGCATGACAGTTAGTGCCGTTTCCCTTGGCTACCTCCTTGACCTGTCGTACGCTGCTGTCCTGGAACCTTCCTTCGCTGCTTCCTGGGCTGGGCTTTTCCTGGCTCCCTTCTCTTCTTGCTTTCTTTACTGTCTCTCTTAATCTGCAGTTAAGAATCCCTTTCTAATATTAAAAAATAGAATGGTCTTCGGACCTGCCCGTGATCGTAGGTATCCTTTCGATATCTATTAATTGGGACCAAAAATACAGAAAGACCAAAAGTTACTATGAAGGCACTCCTGCTCTTAAGTGAATTTGTGTTTTACTCACAATAGCATCTATGAACGTGTGAAAGCCTGTTCAAAGTTTAGGCTTAGGGTTAGTTCAATCTAGCCTCAATGTCTGGTCTTCCATTTGTCACCTCGCCCCCTCAACTTGCCGTGAGACAACCCCCTCTCTTGACTTTCTATTCAGTTCCTGTGCCCTAGCAGAGACTTAAGTACTGGTTTAAGGCCCACCTTGCAGGTGCACGTGACCATGGCTGGCCAATCAGGGTCTCTTCCTGCCAGATACAGGGTCCAAGCAGACCAATCAGAGGCTTTTTGAAGACTGGCTTTCCTTTATGAGGCTTGCTCAACCTCAGTGGAGAGTTGGAGTTACTAACGACTATCTTTGCAGTCTTGGGGCATCCATCCTGAAGGCTGAAGCCATCATGGAGGAAAGCACAACTGAGGGATAGTTGGGGAGAGAATGACGTTTGAGCGCTAGATGCGGCCAGCTTGAAGATCTTAGGCTTCCCGGTTATGTGAGCCGATACACCGTATGACATTTTTGGCTTAAGCATATTTTAGTTGGATTTCTTTCACTTGGAGCATAAAGAGCGGCGACTGATATCCTGTCTTTGTGAACTTGGGCAGGTTATACAAGCGGTGCGTACAGACTTGGACCGTGACAACGCAGCTCCCGCTAGGTCCCCTATGGCTGCCCTGTTATCAGCCTGAGCCTGAGACAGCTTGACATTGAATAGTCCGTTTTAGGGACTGGAGGAAACGACTTACCGTGAGTCACTGCCCTAAAATATGCTTTCTACCCACATGCCCGGTGCCTGGAATTCTGTGGTGATGGTGGCATTCCTCAGGGTTAACCATGGCTCTCTTCAAACGGTTCTCCTTTGGAGTGTGAAGTCTGCGATATTTAACTTGTAGAAGTCCTTTCTTCTGGAGGTCCCTCTGGCAGGCAGTGGATCCAGGATGCGGTGTAGACAGACCTAGGTACACATCTCAGTTCCCAGTGGCACAGTCCCTTTGCAGCTTTGCGGGCAAACCCCTAGCACTGTGTGCTGACCTTTAGGAGGTCAGTCTGTATCACATAAGGAATCCTACGCAGAGAGGGAAGAGATGGTCTCAGATTCACCCAGTAATCTCCCTGAGTCAGCCCTGAGGGCAGGGCCTGGCCCTAGGCGTTGGGAAGAGGAAGGAGATGTGATTCTTGTCTTGTCAGGGCTCCTGACCTAATAGAGAACTGCGGTTGAGTCTTCACATGGACGGACGCTGTCTTTCACTCTGCGCCATTCGTAGGTGACGCCTAGAAGAGCAGGGCCACCGTGTTGTAGCCTCCGACCCAGGACTCTGTCACATTCTGGGAGAGAGAATTATGGGCCCTCCCCGCATCCCCGCTCCTGCTGTGTCTGCTCGTGGCCACAGTGTACTTTCCCATCCCCTGGCTTGGGGCTCGGGGCTTGGGGCTGGTTCCGTGCTTAGGCTCGAAGAGGCCCGATGGCTCTTTTGCTTGCTCTCTTACGCTTCTCTTGGGTAGCCGCTGCCTCTTCAGCCTGGGTCCCGGCAGCAACACAGGGAGAAAAGACCAGCAGTGAGAAGCAGCGCCGATCCAGCCAGCAGGGCATTAAAGTACAGCGGTAACGGCCAACCCGTGAGAATCGGTTTCCCAGCCTCCTGAGTTTTGAGGATGGTCTATTAGTTAGCACTGTTGTGGCAAAAGATAACAGATACATGGATTCCCTCCGTTATCAGGTTACGTACAGGTTCAGCTGCTGCAGTAGAGACCCAACACAACAGTGGGTTAAGTGATTTTTTAAAATTCTTTTTTTTTAATCCTTTTTTTCGGGGGGCGGGGGGGAGAGTGCAAGCGGGGGAGGGGCAGAGAGAGTGGGGCAGAGGATCCAAAGCGGGCTCTGCGCTGACAGGCTGACAGCACAGAACCCGATGTGGGACTCAAACTCACGAACCCCGAGATCGTGACCTGAGCTGAAGTTGGATGCTTAACCGACTGAGCCACCCAGGCGCCCTTTAATTCCTTTGTTTTTAAATGTTTATTTATTTTTGAGACAGAGACAGAGATTGAGTGGGGGAAGGGCAGAGGGAGACACAGAGTCTGAAGCGGGCTCCAGGCTCCGAGCCGTCAGCACAGAGCCCGATGTGGGGCTTGAACCCACGAACGGTGAGATCCTGACCTGAGCTGAAGTCGGACACCTAACCGACTGAGCCATCCAGGTGCCCCAACAGTGGGTTAAATTAAAAAAACAGCTTCTTGGGGGCACCCGGGTGGCTCAGTCGGTCAGGTGTCTGACTTTGGCTCAGGTCACGATCTTGCCGTTCATGGGTTCGAGCCCCATGTCGGGATGTGTGCGGACGCCTCAGAGCCTGGAGCCTGCTTCACATTCTGTGTCTCCCTCTCTCTCTGCCCCTCCCCTGCTCATGCTCTGTCTCTGTCTCTCAAAAATAAGTAAACATTGAAAACAAATTTTTTTAAGAAGCAGCTTCTTGATCTCTCCTATGATAATCCGGTTAAGTACTGGATCTGGGGCTGGTTCGGTGGCTCTTATGTCAGGGAGCCAGGCTCCTTCTGTTTTCCTGCTCTACCACCCTGGGGTGTAGCCCTCGTCCAGACGAGGCCTTTGTACTGTTGAAATCTTCATTTCCTCCACAGTGTGGCGCCAGGCCGCTCTCTGCCGCTGCCCTGCCCTGGAAACACACGCAGCCTAAGCACCATTCCTGCCTCTGCTCTGGGCCTCGGGACTTTTCTTCTTCTTGAATGAGTGTGCTCCCGCCCCCCAGCTGGTGCTCCACGCCATCCCCCAGGTCTCAACAACATACCCCCACCAGGACCACAGGAGCCAGAGCTGGTCGTGCCTGGTGGTCCTCAGGACTGAGAGGCCCTGACCTCCGTGGGGGCAGGAGCCGGCCAGCATGACCAGTCGGGACTCCCAGGTTAAGAATCCAGTTGAGCCTCCTGGTCCTCCTCAATCTGCTCTGCCCTTCGTCTCCCACCCCCAAATCCCTGCCGACCTCCAGCCCTGAAGAAGCCGGAGAACCTCTGCTTCCCCCACCTCCCCGTCCGCCTTGTCCTACTTCAGTAGTTTGGTGAGCATAAAAAGGCCTGTCAAAGTGGTCCCTCTGTTTGGGGGATGGGCTCAGGAGGGGTGGGCATGTGGGTTCGGAGGGTGACAGATTCTTTCTCCAAATGCTCGCCAGGCTCCTCCGAGCCCTCTTCTTGATTCAACCTTGCTTGGCCTGTGAAGACTTGAACAAACACGGACGTGGTTGCTGGCAGCTCGTGGCCGCATCCCTAGTAGGACCCTAGCCTCCCTTAAAGTGCCTGCCTGCCAAACTCCCGGCTGTCTAAAGGATTGGCTGCTGAGTCCAGCCAACGCCTGAAGATCGGGCCCCTGTCTCCCAGCTTCTGTGAGAGGGCAGGAGCTTAACTTTGAGAAGTGTCAGCAAAGCCAGATGGGTCTCATATGGGCCAGCGTCCCTTCCTGCTTTTTGTCATCTTTCACTTCTGATTATAGAGCCCCCCACTCATTCCCTTCCCTAGTCCCTCATTCTCCCTGTGAAATACCCCATCACCTCTGTAATAATCCCAGTCGGGTGCCTGCTCACGATGAACCCTTTCCCCTACGGCACTGCAATACTATGTTACTGACTGAAATCTGTCTGGATTACTTTAAGTAGTGTCTGCTTTTGTTTATTTTCATCAGGGGAGGTGTGCAGGATCAGCCTTTTAATTTTTTTTTTTTTAATATTTATTTTTGAGAGAGAGGCAGGGTGCAAGCAGGGGGGTGGGGGAGGGGCAGAGAGCGAGTTAGACACAGACTCCAAAGCGGGCTCCAGGCTCCGCGCTGTCAGCACAGAGCCCGACGTGGGGCTCAAACCCAAGAACCGTGAGATCATGACCTGAGCCGAAGTCGGTCGCTCAACTGACTGAACCACCCAGGTGCCCCAACAGCCTTTGAAATTAAATTATTTTCAGGATCAGCTTTTTAAGTAAGCATCCCAGGGATGTTTGCGTATAGAGGTCCAAAGGCTGTATTTTGAGAAATCGTGTTTCCCTGTGGAGATCTTTTCTCTGGCAGCCCTTTTGAATGGGGGCTATGTTTTCTCAGATACTGCATTGCCAATAGTCCATCCAGCTTTAATTCCAGTGAGAACGTTCCGGAGATGAAACTAAGAATCAACTCCAGGCGCTTCTCCAGTCACCTCTGGGGATGAGTGTATGTCGTCAGCATCCAGCGCCTCACCTGCTGCCCAGCTAGAATGACACCTTTCAGGGTTTCTGACTTAGAAACACGACCACCAGGTTACTCCACGTGGACACCACCCCCCTTTTACAAAGCCTTTGAACACCCACCCATCAGGAGGGGTTTGCTGGATAATGTTGGTTGGCTCTTGACACCCATTTCTAGCCCCTTCTTTGCAGGTCCTGGAAACCCACGAACCATCGTTCACAGATTCCCTCGACAGCAGAATTCTGCCGATAAAGCGTACCTGTGTGAAATTTGGAAGGCGGAGGTGGAAGGAGGTGGAAGCCATGCTTTTCTCCTCTGTAGCAGCAGACATGCAGGCTGAATGTTGGAGTCCATACTCCCCACCAGTCAGGCTTGGGGCCATGGGGCTGTAGTGACCCCGGCAGTGGCTTCCCGAAGTTTCCTGACCGAGTGGCAGCAGCAACTTTGAATCTATGGAAAGCAACTGTGGTAAAGTAACCTGAGAGCTAGTGGTGCGATTCCCCCCTGGCCCTGACCTTCACCACCGCGAGCCCCACCAGTGGTGAGCACCAATTGCTTGTATGACCTTTGTGTGTGTGTGTGTGTGTGTGTGTGTGTGTGTGTATGTGTGTGTGTGTGTGTGTGTGTTTGAAGTATCTAGAATGGTTTGTTTTCCTGGCTATGGTAGTTTTAAAATATGTTCACAAAACTGAGGGTTGATGGGGGGTGGGAGGGAGGGGAGGGTGGGGGATGGGTATTGAGGAGGGCACCTTTTGGGATAAGCACTGGGTGTTGTATGGAAACCAATTTGACAATAAATTTCATATATTGAAAAAAAATAAAGATCTACTGAATGAGTGCTGGAAAAAAATAAAAAAATAGAATAAAATATGTTCACAAATTCTTTGACTCTTCTCTCTTTATTTTTATTTTTTTTTAACGTTTATTTATTTTTGAGCCAGAGACAGAGCATGAACGGGGGAGGGGCAGAGAGAGAGGGAAACACAGAATCTGAAGCAGGCTCCAGGCTCTGAGCCATCAGCCCAGAGCCCGATGCAGGGCTTGAACTCATGGACCGCGAGATCGTGACCTGAGTTGAAGCCAGACGCTTAACCGACTGAGCCACTCAGGCACCCCGACTCTTCTCTCTTTAAAAGGTGGGGTCTAAATTCCCACCCCTTGAATGTGAACTGGATTTAGTGACTAAGTCACTGCTAAATGCTGCTCTGTGCCGTCTGAGGTGAGGTCATAGGAAGGATACCTTCTGTCATTTCTGTCTCAGATCACTCACTCTGGAGGTACCCAGCCATCATGCTGTGAGGACACTCAGTCAAACAGCATGTGGGCAGGCTCATATGGCAGGGATCTGAGGCCTCCCTCCAACCCCCTTGACAGCCATGTTAAGTGAGTGAACCACCTTGGAAGTGGTTCACTTCCGACTCAGTCGAGCCTTCAGATGACTGCAGCCCTGTGGTATCTTGAGAATCTCACAAAAGACCCAGGGGCAGAAGTGCCCAAGCTATTCCCGAAATTTTGCCTCAAAACTTTTGAGGAATGGGGCGCCTGGGTGGCTCAGTTGGTTGAGCGTCTGACTTTGGCTCAGGTCATGGTCTCACCATTCATGGCTCCGGGCCCCGCATTGGGCTCTGTGCTGACAGCTCAGAGCCTGGAGCCTGCTTCAGATTCTGTGTCTCCCTCTCTCTCTGCCCGCACGCTCTGTCTCTCTCTCTCCCTCTCTCTCAAAAATAAACATTAAAAAAATTAAAAGAAATACGGCAAGGTAGCAGTTGAGACTGATACGTACTGTGCAAATTTGAGGTCGTGTTATAGAAACAACATTTTCTAAGCTTCACTTTATGAACCACATTTGAGCTAATGGAAATATTCCAAAATAGGAGAATGGAGTTGCCTGGAATCCCGGCCCACACTTCGGGAAGCCCAACTATGCCCAGATGGGTCTTCCTGGTTTCTCGTCAGCTCTGTCTCTGTGTCCACCTCTCTTCTTCAAAAAGTCACCACCGGCCCCCGCTCCACCCAGCTCATGAAGGAGTTTGAGCTGGTATGAGGAGTTTCTGCCCTTGTGACCTAAGAGTGACTAAAGGGCCTAGTACTGCGCCTGGCTCAAAGCAGGTGCTCACCAAACAGGAGCGGCCACCATCCTCATCGTTGTAATTATTGATTCTTTGATGGTGACCATGGCTTAGACGTCTCTGTAGCCCTGCACCCTGCAGCAGGGCAGTATAACCGTCAGCAGGCTTTGGAGTTAACAGGCCTGGATTAAACCCCTACCTGGCAGTTTTGGACTTGCGGCCTTGGGCACCTGAACAGGGTACCTACATCCTTTAAGCCCTGTCCCCTTATCTGCCAGATGGGGATGATAAAGTATGTTTTCACGGACTGTTGGGCTAAATTAAGGCTGCAAAACGCCCAACCCAGGCCTTGACACCAAGTAAGCAAGTAGTAAAGTAGGTGCTGCTGCCGCTTCCGATTACTGTTACTCTCTAGTCTTGTGCTTTCAACACACTTATTTGTTGGCTCACTGAAGTCACCACACAGAGACAGACACTTGGTGGCCGTTCTCACTAAAACGCTGGGGGAACGGGAGCAGGCACCAGGAGAACAGGTGTCCTTGCCCAGCAGCAGCAAACTAATAAAGCCGAAGAGGCACTGATGGGCCAATCACCCCGCTCGGAACCGTTCCTACCAACCCTGCCAAACCTGCTGGGCCGTGCCCCAGTCCTACTGTCCCCTCGGGGGACTCTGTTGGTGGCCAGCGGTTGCTGCCATATTCCATCACCTATCGCTAAGCCACCAGCATTTATTTGGGGGCATTTAAAGAGACTGTCGGGGGCGCCTGGGCGGCTCAGTCGGTTAAGCATCCGGCTGTGATCTCACGGTCGTAAGATCGAGTCCCTCGCATCCGGTTCCACACGGAGCACGGAGCCCGCTTGGGACTCTTTCTCTCCCTCTCTCTCTGCCCCTCCCCCCTTGCTCTCTTTCAAAATAAACAGACATTAAGAAAAGAGATTATCACACCTTGTTAATTCAGGATGTCTTTTATTCACTACTGTATTTTGACTCTGACGTCCTTTTTCTAAAATCTGTCATTCATGTACTCAGAAAGTATAGATGACTTCATTATTTTTAACGTTTATCTATTTTTGAGAGACAGTGTGTGAGCTGGGGGGAGGGACAGAGAGAAAGGGAGACAGAGGATCTGAAGTGGGCTCTGTGCTGACAGCAGAGAGCCCAATGCAGGGCTCCAACTCCCACACCATGAGGTCATGACCTGAGCCAAAGTCGGATGCTCAGTGGACTGAGCCACCCAGGCACCCCGACTCCTCCCAACATCCTAAATGTGACTGGTTAACGCCCTCCTCTGCAGAAGTGGAGGGATGTTTGCGTCTTCTGCACGTTGTGCTGCATTATCTCTTGGAATCGTGCAGCCCTGATCTGAGCTGGGTAGGAAAGCAGTGGTAGGTGTGGTGCTGGGCTGAACTGGAGAGAGCCCAGCCGCACGCATCCGACCCTCGGTGGGGTCAGCAGAGGCTAGTGGGGTACAGGTGAACAGTAAGTGCCCCCACCAATAAGTTTTCTGAAATAAAGGCCTGAGCAGGGCAGTCCTGGGTAATTACTGCTCTCACACATTCTTTACTCTAACCCTCCAGCATCTCCCTGCTAGCTCTCTGAGGGTGGGGACTTTTTTTTTTTTTTTTTAAAGAAAACAAACAAAGAAGCCCAATGGGAATTATCTACTAGCTTGTAAGGTTGAGGAACATCCTACTTCCAACTACACATTTTGTGTCTGAGTTTGAGCTCTTGGAAGAAAGACAGGCCTCAGCCCTACAGTGGAGGTCGGCTCAGCGATCCAAATAGTCTGGCAACCCCAAAGACCTTACAGAGGGGCCAGAGAGAGATGATCCTCTATGGGCAGGGGGTCAAGCGCGTTGTGAATAACTGGTATTTGGTGAGCCAGGGGAGAGAGCACCAGAATAAGCTGTTAATTAACTTAATAGTCTAAGCCCCTTGAAGATACGTTTTCCAGTTTCCAGAGACTGACCGTATCAGGGAAATGATGGAAAGACGCCCCATTCACCCTACTTTGCCCATACTGTGTCTTGTGGAAATACTGGCTACCACGAGGGACTCTGGCTTCAGTCCTGCTTCTCTCGCCTGTGGCCCCTGTTGTCTGTAGATAAATATTTAACTGTTTACGTTTTAATTCCTTACCACGTGGCTAGAATTGGTTATGGATTTATACATTTTAATATGAGAAAAACAAGTATTTTATAAGCAATGCTGAGAAGCCAGTATCGGAAAGTAAACTTTGTAGGTGGCCTGAGGCAGGACGGCGTTCACTCTGTGACAATCTCACATGCTGTCTCACTCTCGTCACCCAGCTCTTCAGTAGTGGAATCTGTGGTCCGAGTCTTCTCTGCTGTGGCTTTGCCAGCCTCCCTGGGAAAAGGAGAAGAATGCCAAGGCTTTGACTCTCGAAAGGAACAATTCAACTCTTCATAATTTCCTCATTTTAGAGAAAATCTTCCCCAATCACGTACCCTAGTTCCATGTTGAAAATCTCATCTTCATCAGAAGAATCCTTGTCGTGTAGCTTCTGTGCCATGTTTTTCTTGCGTGTGGCATTGAGAGGTCTGTACATGTCCCTAAGCCAAAGTGGCCGCCTTCTCCAGAAAAAGCCCTCCTAGAGAACAGAAAGGACAACGTTAGGTCTGTTTCCCCTGCCTTCTCCAGCCACGGTACTTTATCCTCCTCAGATTTACCTGATTGTCACTTTCCTCTGAGCATCTCTTACGCACCAGAGATCCAAAGAAGCCCCTTGAAGGAAACACACACACAGACAATTAGTGATTCGTACCATTTTCCGTGCCTCTCACAATGTATTTCTCCAGTCTTATTAGCAAGCAAAATCAACACAGACCTGGGATCTCAGAAATAATTCCATACATGCTGGGCTTTCAGAATTTTCCTGTGTCTGTCCATAATGGCCCCACAGTGTCCCTGGGAGACCTTTGTATGTAACTTGACATGAAGTATAGGCAGGGTTTTCACCCTGCTCACCTTCTGGCCCTTGGCCAAGTGCCCTTGTGCAGTCAACAAACTGGGTGACCACACGGCAGAAGCACCTAACTCTCTCCAGAAGCATTTTACATCAGTCCCCGCCAGGCTTAGCCTCACAGGCATCATTTGCTGGCGGGTGGGGAGGTGTTTCTATTTTCCTAGCTGCTTTACCTTACAAGATGAATCGCACCGAGTGAATGCCTGAGTCCAACCAGCAGTTATCTAGCTCACTGACTTTCACACTGCAGGCAGATGAGTGAGTGAGTCGTGAAATCACCTGAAAACACACGGCTAGCGCTAAAACACAAAATACTCTTTTTGAATACAAACGGAAAAGGGGGTACCTGGGTGGCTCAGTCAGGTGAGCAGCCCAAGTCTTGATTTTGCCTCAAGTGATGATCTCACAGATTGTGACATTGAGCCCTGTGTCTGGCTCTGTGCTGATAGTGTAGAACCTGCTTGGGATTCTCTCTCTCTCTCTCTCTCTCTCTCTCTCTGCTCCACCCTCCCCCCCAAATAAATAATAAACTTAAAAAAAACAGAACAGAAAGAACCAGAGTGTATGGTAAGTTTGTTTTAGAAGGTACTTATGTCTATACGGTATGTGTGCACTGAGTTGTGACATGAAATGCAGTTCACAGCCCAAGAACAGTGTAGTCAGAGACGTGCCCAACTGGAAAGGAACCATCTTCTTTCTGGTTCTAGTGGTACTAGTGATACAACCGTCCGGCAAGACATCTTCCTTTTCTCCTTCTCCATCTCATTATTATAAAAGGAAGAGATAAATGATTATCTAAGGTCTCTCCCAGTTCAAATTCTATTGGGTCTGGATAAAGGGAATGGAGAGCGGGGCCTCGAAAACCAGAAGGAGGAAGAAGGAAGTTTTCCCCCCACTTTACGGGAGGGACTCATGTATTCTGCCTTCCATCATGCTTGAAGACTAGCCCCTTCACCCCACGACTTTTGGCCCTCCCTATCCCTTCTCCAGAGCCTCTGAGAAGGTCTGTGGCCAGGCCTGATGCCCACCGCCAGCGGGAACGGGTCTGAACATTTCCACCCCCGTCCCCCCACGATCTTTCTTTCAAGGTCTAGTGAGCAGGTGCTCTGTGCCAGTCCCATTCTAACTCGGGTTTGGCTGGGCAGCTAACTTTGCTGGATCCAGGCAAAGCATTAGGCCAAATATGTATTCTTTCTGCCTTTGGTGATTTCCTGGCTGTAAAACAAGGGGATTGAAATAGATGAGTTTGAAAATCTAGTTCTAAAATTCTACTTTAACGATTGCCAGACTAATATTTACCTTGAGCCTCCTTCTTTACCTTCCTTGGCTGCTGTTCTATGAGAATAAATCTGTTTTGGAAGAAAGCATGATCACAGTTACCCATCACAATAACCATTCCCTCCAAATCTTTATTCATTCCTTTGCATTTTAGGTCTTATCTACCCAGTGAGATAACTTTTCCTAGGACAGGAATTTGTTTAATAGTCCTTTGACTCTTCAATAACACCTAACTCGTGTGCAGCTGGTAATACATTTTACTGACTGCCTCAGGTAACATTCAACAGATAATTCCTAATAAAAATTCTTGGGAGGAGGAAAAGAAAAGTGTCTACCAGAAACCTAAACAGCAGCACTGTTTTAAAGTCAAGGACAAGAGTAGGATGTCTGTTATCACTGCTGCTATTCATTGGTGTTGAGGAGGTCCTAACTGATGCACTGGGGAAAAAAAAAATGGAGTCGTGGAAAGGAAGAACTAAGACGTATTTGCATACGAAATTACAGACAAACTAAAAGGCCCAAGAGAATCAATTAAAATTTTATTGGAAGAAATATGAGAATTCAGCAAGATGGCTAGATATATATAAAATCAAGAGATCAACATGTAAACCTCAATGACTTTCCTATGTTCCATAAATAATTAATCAAAAAACGGAAGAATTATCCCATTTACAATTATCAATAAAAAGGCATAAAGTACCTAGGAATAAACTTAGCAAAGAGTGGGTAAGACCTATGCGATGAAAACACTAAAGCTCTTCTGAAGGACATTAAGAAGAAACGAATACGTGATGTGAGACACTATTTTCCTAGAATAGTGTAAAGATGTCAGTTCCCTTCAAATTAACCTACAAATTCGAGGCAATCCCATTCAAATCCCAAGACAGTTTTTTAAACAAAAACTGGCCAGCTGACATTTGGTAGAGAAAATGTGCAAGCATAGCTACAAAATGGATGAAAAAGAAGATCACGGAGCAGACATTAAAATACGTTCTTACAGAGCAACTGCAGTTAAGTATGTAGCGTGATACTGATACAGGAAAAGAAAACCAGGTTGATAGAATAGAGTCCAGATAAAAATAGTATTTTAGACCCATGAAGAAAGAATGAACCATTCAATAAAAGATTTTAAAGTAACTGGATCTTTATGCAAGGGAAAAAAGTTAGATCCCCTACCTTGACCGTACCAAAACACCAGACAGATTCCATACGGATTAAAAATAAATAAATCACAACAAATATTATAAGAGTACAGAAGAAAATATCAGAGACTATTTTTATACCATGAGGCGAAAAGGCCTTGTTAACAAGACCCATGTCCCATAAGCCATGAGGCAGATATGGTGACGGACTGTCCACACCTCCTGTTCATCGTAGTCCTTGCCCCCTTGATCCCCTGGATTGTTTGTCCTCTTCCTGTTGATTTATAAAACTCTCTTCATATGAAATATATTAATCCTTTCAAGGGCTTTCACTGAATTTCAATGTTTCAAATATTTGTCAGTGTTTTTATCGTGAAGGAGACGGAACAGTGGGATAGGAGCACAGGCTGACTGCAGGCACAGCTGGGTTCTGCTTTGGGTTTTGCCACAGGGGCCTTAAGCTGATCCCCTTCTATGTAGGAAAGAAGGATGGTGATATCATCCTCACAGGACTGTGGGGATTAAATCAGATGTCTGGTTTATTCCAAGCAGAAATCAGACAAGACGATCAAATCTATCAAATGTTTCTGCATGTGGTATCAGGTCACAAAGCTTTTTCTCACCACAAGATTATAAAAGTATTGATTCTATTTTCTTCTAGTACTTTGAGGGGTTCTTGTTTCTCTTTTTTTACATGTACTGAAATATGTTTTTTTAAGGTGAGAAATAGGGATCTGTTGTTATTTTCCTCCCAAATAATTAAGCAGTTGTTCTATTACCATTTATTTATTTTCTTCCACTGATTTGAATACTAAAAGGTAACATTTCAATGTTTATTTATTTTTGAGAGCGACAGAGAGAGAGAGAAAGAGTGAGAGAGGGGCAAAGAGAGAGAGACACACACACACACACACACACACAGAATCCAGAGCAGGCTCCAGGTTCTGAGCTGTCAGCACAGAGCCCAACACAGGGCTCGAACTCCTGAACCATGAAATTATGACCTGAGCCAAAGTAGGACGCTTAACCAACTGAGCCACCCAGGCGCCTCTAAAAGGTAACATTTCAAAAGTCCTAGTCATCCACGGATCTGTCTATTGCTGGACTCTGTAGGCTACTTCACATAAATATTAGGTTGCATTATTCCTCATTGTGAAATTGACACAATGCCTCATCTCTTCCTTTGAACATCATTATTGTCCACTACAGGAAAAAAACTGCATGGTCTCTGACCTCAAAAAGTGTATCATCTAAGTAGGGAGAGGAAATAATGAAACCACATAAAAAAATATAAACACAAGGTTAAACCACATAGGAATTTAAAACAGCAATAGGAGTTTATAGAACTTCCCAAAAGCAAAAGGCTGCAGGCCACCTCAAGATGCAGAGTACTGACTGGACAATGGCCAATGATTTCTCTTCCCAGAGGTCATGGTAAGTTGACCCCACGCTAGTTCCTAGGCTCTTAGGCTGAGAAATCAGACTCTGATCTCATCAAGAGAGAACGCACTTCTTTCTGCATGGAGGCAATATCACCTTACCAATGTCACAGGACTGATCAAAATCAGAATGTCAGGTCATGACTTGACAATAAGGAAAACATCCATTCCACAGATAGGGCATCTGTGTCCACATGATTGGGCATTACCTCCTGTGGAGACAGGCCTCTGTGGCACACTGAAGTATAACCAGAAGGCTATTTGGTGAGAAGAGAAGTGGAAGAAAAGTAATTAGCTGAATCCAGTGTTTCATGGAAAGGACGGAGGTAGCTAGATCCATCCATCTGCCCCGCGGGCACAGCCCGGCTGGTGGGCCTGACTCTCATCTGCTGCCTGAGGTGCCATCTCTACTCTTAGGCAAGGCTAGGTGGGCACTGCCCATGTTGGTCTCTTCCTCACCATTTCTATGCTTTTACTACTGACCAACCCTCCAGAAGACAGACATGTTTCTCCTTAGCAGTTAATACATCCAGTCAGGTTTTACTCAAGTCTGATAGACCAGGAAGCCTTACATATCTCTGCTCTGATCCATGACCTTGATATTTCTCTCTTGAGGAGCTGCCTTTTAACAAACTGTTTAGCATATTTTTGTGATCAGGGGAGGGGAATGCGTCACTGCAGACCCTAAGAAATGGTGACAATCTCACAGAAGGACTAGGTCCAGGAGTATTACAGTATTCGGGGAAGGCTTTGTGAAGAAAGATGAACTCGAGTTGGCTTTTGAAGGCTCACGGGACTTCCACCAGCAGAGTGAAATAAAGGAATTTCAAGTGGGCAAAGTCACCAACAAAAGTAGGAATGGGCATGGTCTGACTAGGGGATGGTGAGGGGCTGCTTTGGCTGAAATGGAGGGTTGCCATGACAGATGGCAATATATAGATATAGATATAGATATAGATATAGATATAGATATAGACATAGATATATAGATATATAATAAGCATATGTATATTTGAATAAATATATTGAATATATATTCAATTCATACATAATTGAATAAAAGGTAAACAGGCAAGCTCCAGGAATAGGCAACTGTAATTATGACACGCTTTGAGTAGCCTGATGCAGGATTTTAGCTGCCGGGTTTTAACTGAACCTGTTTACACAATGCCTTGCGTAGTGGAGGAGAGAGCTGTAGGTACATCTAATTAATCAACAAGATGACACTTTTATCTCTAAGCCATGCCCTTTCTTCCAAGATGACTGATAGCTCCATGAAGGTGAAGACTATTTCTCTCTCATCATTTTAGCCAACGAGGAAAGAAATCAGTGGTAGTAGGAGGATGACTGGTGAGTGCATCGAATCGACATAATTTTTTTGAGTTGAAGAAATTTTACTATCATGTCAACTGTGGCCTTCTTAGACCTAATGTCTCAGAACAAGCTAATGGCTTGTTATCTTGGTTACAATCCACAGATGTCTCCCGGCAGTGGGGTTCCTTTTAAAATCCCTGGAATATACTTTGCAATAAAAGGACAAAGCATATCTCAGTCCTCCAGACTGAAGAGGGATATCAAGTCGTGATAGGTGGGAAAGTGGCTTTGATTTTCAGTTTGTGGGTTCTGAATCTATTATAAAGAAGGAATATAGTCTGGGAATCTGAATTAATTGTTGTCCTTACCTCAATGAGACAGAAAACCATGATCAAAACCATCACTACTACAGTCACAGATATTGCCAAGATGAGTTTGTTGTTATAGCCATAGCCTGGAACTTCTTTTGTGAGCTAAAAAAAGGGAAAGAACAATTTTTTTAGAAAACAGAGATAGGATGAAAGTTAACTATTCTTTAACGACTCTAAAACCCCATTCTTTCCGATGAATCGCTTATAGGTTCTTAAGGAATATACCAAATCTAATGTGATATGTAATCTTAATCATTAGCATTTTCTTCAAGACTTGATGTATCTTGTATGTTAGGTCCTCTTTTTGTCTACTCTGGGAACAGCGGCACTGTTTCCTAAATGAGCAAAGTGGCAGATCGCTGCCTTAGCCAAAATTATGTGGCCAAGACAAGACCCGGACTAGGAGCCCCTGGTCCTTGTGCTTGGGTCCATGTCCTAAACCACCTAAATGTCAAGACCCCACATTTTGGGATTTATCCTCACCTCCCTTGACTCCTGCCCTCTCTGTTCACTCTGGACTTCTGTGCTCTCATTGATATAATTCTCATTTTTCCATTGGTCCATATCCCACTCTGCCTTGGACACCTTTACTTCTTGCTGCTCGCTGAGAAGCTTCATCAGGAGGCCTGTTCTGGAGACGAGCTTGGCACAGGCCAGCTGCACCTGGGTCTCAGAGCAGTCCATTTTCAAAGTCCGGATAACATGAGAAATGAGCCTTCTCACGTCATTGCTGGGGATGAGGGACTGTAGCTGCTGGTTTAACTGAATTTCAAACAGATCACCTGAGGACGAGAGCTTTGACACAGTGAAGCCTGTGGCTTTTGGGGGCAAGCCAGTGCCCGCATTGTGGTATTCCCGTTGTGTATCATTGGTTTGTTTAACGGTCGGCATAGAGTTGTCTGCAGTAACAGTAGAATTAGCAGCGCAAAGATTCTTACGGTCTGTGAATTCAGGGAGGGTTTGTTCTGGCACAGTAGTGTTTCCTGTAGAAATATTTTCTTCAGAAACATTTTGGGCAGTAGTGTTCTCTACAGTAGCGTTTTCTCTGTAACTTCCTGAAGGAGCAAATAATTCTGGAAAAGGATTTTTCTGAGGACTCACTTCTCCCGGAGATGAAAAATCCTCTCGTGAAGGGGAATTTATGAGGCTCCTGACTGCAGAGGATGGAGGCCTCTTTGCAAGCAGCTGTCTATTACTGAGTGAACTTTCCTTTCTGGACTTTCGATTCGGTTTGGCCTTGGGTGTTCTGTGGACCACACGGGAACGACTTTTATGAAAGCGGTGTGTCTTTCTGGGGTGTGAGGCTGGTCCGAAAGCCTTCATATTTCTAACTCTAGCATTTGCATCTTCTAGAACAAAAATGGTGTACGTTAAGTCTTTTGATTCTTTTTTCATGTCAGGTGGGGATTTTGGAGCGGGGGGGGCAGAAGGCCTGCCCAAAGAGTATTGCTTCAGGAGAGAAGAGACCGCTGCCTTGTGCTCATCCATGAACGAAGGCTCTGGATTGAAGGAGCTTCCCACTGATTTGCTGGGCCTGTGCGCCACGGGAAGCTCCCCTGGGGATGGTGTCCTGAGCCTTCTTTCCTTGGGAGCGGGGGTGGCAGAAGGCCTGTCCAAAAAGTATTGCTTCATCAGAGAAGAGACCGCTGCCTTGTGCTCATCCATGAACGAAGGCTCTGGATTGAAGGAGCTTCCCACTGATTTGCTGGGCCTGTGCGCCACGGGAAGCTCCCCTGGGGATGGTGTCCTGAGCCTTCTTTCCTTGGGAGCGGGGGTGGCAGAAGGCCTGTCCAAAAAGTATTGCTTCATGAGACAAGAGACCGCTGCCTTGTGCTCATCCATGAACGAAGGCTCTGGATTGAAGGAGCTTCCCACTGATTTGCTGGGCCTGTGCGCCACGGGAAGCTCCCCTGGGGATGGTGTCCTGAGCCTTCTTTCCTTGGGAGCGGGGGTGGCAGAAGGCCTGTCCAAAAAGAATTGCTTCAGGAGAGAAGAGACCGCTGCCTTGTGCTCATCCATGAACGAAGGCTCTGGATTGAAGGAGCTTCCCACTGATTTGCTGGGCCTGTGCGCCACGGGAAGCTCCCCTGGGGATGGTGTCCTGAGCCTTCTTTCCTTGGGAGCGGGGGTGGCAGAAGGCCTGTCCAAAAAGTATTGCTTCATCAGAGAAGAGACCGCTGCCTTGTGCTCATCCATGAACGAAGGCTCTGGATTGAAGGAGCTTCCTACTGATTTGCTGGGCCTGTGCGCCACGGGAAGCTCCCCTGGGGATGGTGTCCTGAGCCTTCTTTCCTTGGGAGCGGGGGTGGCAGAAGGCCTGTCCAAAAAGTATTGCTTCATGAGAGAAGAGACCGCTGCCTTGTGCTCATCCATGAACGAAGGCTCTGGATTGAAGGAGCTTCCCACTGATTTGCTGGGCCTGTGCGCCACGGGAAGCTCCCCTGGGGATGGTGTCCTGAGCCTTCTTTCCTTGGGAGCGGGGGTGGCAGAAGGCCTGTCCAAAAAGTATTGCTTCATGAGAGAAGAGACCGCTGCCTTGTGCTCATCCATGAACGAAGGCTCTGGATTGAAGGAGCTTCCCACTGATTTGCTGGGCCTGTGCGCCACGGGAAGCTCCCCTGGGGATGGTGTCCTGAGCCTTCTTTCCTTGGGAGCGGGGGTGGCAGAAGGCCTGTCCAAAAAGTATTGCTTCATGAGAGAAGAGACCGCTGCCTTGTGCTCATCCATGAACGAAGGCTCTGGATTGAAGGAGCTTCCCACTGATTTGCTGGGCCTGTGTGCCACGGGAAGCTCTCCTGGGGATGGTGTCCTGAGCCTTCTTTCCTTGGCCATGTTCTCCACAGATGGCTGGGCGTTCTGTTTACTCTGGATGTTCTGATGTCTCAGTTCTTTTAAGTGCCTTTTCCGTATGCCCTTTGGGCCCTTGATGACCTTGTTCACTCTCAGGGACTTTTCCCCCACACTCTCAACCTCGTCTAGGCTCTTCTCCTGCGGTTGGGCAGTTTCCAATTTCTTTGGAAAGATTTGACGTTTAAACTTGGGACCTAAAAGGCTGGAATGTATAAGCATGGCCATTTTTTCTTTCTTTTTCACGTCATCAATTTTTTCCTGAATTTCTGCATCTAACAAATTTTCCAGAAAGTAGAGTTTTCTCAGTTTATTCTTGTAAGTTGAATTGTTGGATCCAGGTTTAAGAGAAGGGTCCCCTGTGTCGTTCATCGAGTGACCCACGGGCTTGTCTCCCTCTTGCACATTTGAAAACAGAAGTTTAATCAACGGTAACAGCGTCGATTCTACGTCTTCTAGATTGCCCTCCGAGAAATAAGGCAATATGTAATTCAGTGCACTAATGACATCACTTTCGTCATTGAAGTCTAGCTGCTCATTCATAAAGGCTGACAAACTGACACGATCTATGTCTGAGGATGCCTTCTCTGGCTCAATAGTCAGCTCCGTGCTGGCGCTCTTCTTTCGAGCTGTCAATACCTTCATGAATGATCCTTCTGCATTCCTTAGGTATACTTCCTGATCTGTCGAAGAAGAAGAAGAGATGAGTTTTGATAATGAAAGACTGACAGCACAGCTCTTTGTCAATGCAGTCATACGTCCCAGTCAAGCAAATTAAGAATCAGCAAATACTTGAGCGCCATTTAGAGAGGAGACGAACTCAAACTTGGACCTACGATTGGCAACAACAAAAGGACAAAAAGATGTGTTTTGAAAAAGTAGCTATTTCCTCAGAACATTCCACAGTGTGAATAACTATATTTAGAGTTATTCCATTGGTCCCTAAGGGCCGATTGCCCAGGCCTCAAGAAAAGCCAAGGCCGGAAGATACTCGGCTAAACTGTGTGCAGCTCTAGTGCGACTCCTGGCATTCACATACCCCACCCTGTCCTGCTTCGGGGGCAGAGGGAGCGCGAGTCTTCCTCCTTCTACGTCTTCAGTGGCCTTGAGTTCTTGCTACCATCACATATGCACGGGACAACACCCGTCACCAGCAGGTCCTCATCTGGTGGATGCCCTCTCCGCCCACCCACCAATTCCTTCGCTTGGTCCCTGCTCCCATATATCGCACCTCCCGTAACATAAGCTCTAGACAGAAAAAACTAAAAACAAGACCCGCTAAGTCCACCCTGGTTCTTTGCTTAAATTTGGGCAGAGATCTGGGGTATAGGTTAAGAGATTTTCCAGGTATGAGAGAGATGCCACTGTGGGGCGTTCAAAAAAATCAACGGAATGATACTTGAGGTTTTAAAATGCAGAAGGGATAAAGAAACTTTGGTCAAATGCCTACTTTGCCTTCATTTCCTTTCATTTCCAGATTGCTAGCTTTACTGAGAGAACCATCCAGAGCTTCCAACTACATGAAGGTCAAGCGTACAGCTTGTGTACACTGAACAGCACTGTGCAGCTGGGTTTTTCCAGAAGAATTAAAAGTATTTTTAGTGGTGCTGGTGAGAGTCGGAGGAGGAGGTTATAAAGGTCACGAGAGAGGAGGAGCAGCGGGCTGGCGGAGCGCCCAAAACGGGAGAGGAGACTCGAGTGCTAGGCTAAGGCACCTCTGATCTCATTTTTCCTCGCCTGTCAAAGGAGATAAAAAAAAAAATGCCTATTCTGCCCACCTCTAAGGGAGAAGGGAGTAAGATAATTGGTAAAACATTGTTTTGGAAAATAAGCAACACTACTTATAGAAGTAGCAAAGTGTAATTTATGCTGTGCCCTAGACCATTGACAGGGACCCATATTCAAGCTATCCAGGTGCAAAAGCACATTTTGGAAGTCACCAAGTTAGTGCCAATAAAACCTAAGAACAGAAAAATACCTAAAAGCACCTGTGTTTTGGATAGAAAAGCTTAAGATTCAGAACAAGAGTTGGACAGCCCAAGAATAGAAGAGCCCTCTCACCCGTTAGAACGGTTGGGTAGCAGCTTCTGGTTAGGGAACAGAAACACAGAGGCTCCAAATAAAACTTTTTCAGAAATCAGCATCACTTGTACTCTTACACACTTATAAAAACAACAAAATAAACAAAAAGGTATCTCCACCTGTCCTATAAGACAAAGGGCACCTGAGACCTAACGCACGTAAAATCAGCTTATAAACTGTGATGCACTATGTGAACAGGTTTTCATTTTGGGGTAGTTGACTTAATAATGTAACTGAGAATCTGACTTTTAACAAAGGAATAGTTCTTAGAAATTCAGGGATCTGAACTCTGAATGAGTAAAAATAAGGCAATGACATCATTAGTTTAAAAATTTACCATTGTTAGGGTGCCTGGGTGGCCCAGTCAGTTAAGCATCCGACTTTGGCTCAGGTCATGATATCACAGTTCAGCCCCGCATGGGGCTTGCTGCTGTCAGTGTAGAGCCTGCTTCGGATTCTCTGTCCCCCTCACTCACTCTCTGCCCCCTCCCAGCTCACACACGTGAATGCTCTCTCTCTCAAAAATGAATAAACATTAAAAAAAATTACCATTGTTGATTAAAAATAAAAGTTAAACCACAAATAAAATAAAAATTTACAAATTTATCATCAGGCAATTAGGACTTACCACAACGTGTGCCATTTGTCAGACATGCACTGTCACAATGTAGCTTGACTGTCTTACAGACAACCTCAACAGTATTTTTAAATTGGCAGAGACAGCAGGCCATACGGCTAGGTAAAATCCTACAAATGGAAACACAGACAATTAAATTAGTGGTAAAGGAGTTACTTGAGTAGGTAGAAGAGGCGGGCCAAAGTCATCACAGGGCTGTGCAAAAAGGAATTCTTGAGGCACATGGCCTGGATGGTTGGGTAGGGACCAGTTGGCCAACTGCTGCTCTTGAATATTATAAATACACAGATAGAAGGACAGAGGTGCCCAACAGAAAGGTAAGGATGACATGGGGTATGGTACCCTTAGAATGAGATAGAGATTAGAACTGGGTGACACTGATCAGTAGTTTAATACACAGGTAACTCCTTCCAAGCCAAAAGTCTCACTTTGGGTTGAGAGCACACAGAAAGAGGGTAGACTTCTAAGAGTTTGAATAAATCTGAAATATGGCCCATACTGAGGATAAAAAGCAATCAACTTTGGCTCAGGTCATAATCTCGTGGTTCATGGGTTTGAGCCCCACATCAGGCTCTGTGCTGAGAGCTCGGAGCCTGGAACCTGCTTCAGATTTGTCTTCCTCTCTCTCTACCCCTTCCCTGATCACTCTCTGTGTCTTAAAAATAAATAAATGTTAAATTTTTTTTTTTTAAAAAAGCAATCAATCAAAAACTAATCCATAATCTACACAAATGCTACAATTAGCAGACAAGGACATTTAAAAAAGTTATTATAACAGTATTTCATATATGGAAAAAACCCCATGCCTCTACTTAACTCAATGAATTGTGCAACAACTTCAAGTGGCCTAATATATGTATACTTAGAGTCCACGAAGGAGAGGAGATATAAAAAAAATTTGAAAAACTAATAGCCCCCACATTTCCAAATAAGTAAACCCTATAAACTCACAAATCCAGGAAGGTCAATGAACTCTGAGCACAACATGGATTAAACTACATGTTTAGTTTAATCCATTCAACACGGATAAAACTACACCACGGCACATGATAATCAAACTGGTCAAAGCCAGCGATAAAGAGCAAATCTTAAAAGCAGCCAAAGGAACAAAACCACACATGACACACAGAGCAACGAAGATATAACAATGACAACATATTTCTTGTTGGCAATAATGTAAGCCAGAACTCGGTGGGGCAACATCTTTCAGGCAGTGAAAAGGAGAGGGGGACCAAATAGCTATCAAGCTAGAATTCTATACCCAAAGCTTTCAAAAATAAAAGCAAGATAAAGACTATCTGAGACATACAAGAGCTGGAAGAATTCATCATTAGCAGGCTTACACTGTAGAAATGCCAAAGGAAGTATTTTTTTAAATGTTTATTTGAGAGACAGAGAGAGAGGGCACGTGCAGTATGCGTGTGCAAGGGGGAAAGAGCACTGAGGAGACAGAGAATCCCAGGCAAAGCCCAATGCGGGAATTGAGCTCACAAACTGTGAGATTATGACCTGAGCCAAAATCAAGAGTTGGATGCTTAACTGACTGAGCCACCCAGGTGCCCCTAAAGAAAGTATTTTTAAGCAGAAGGAAAAGGATAGCAGACGGAAATGTGGATCCACACAAAGGAATGAAGAACATTAGAACTGGTAACTATATAGGTTATGATTTCACTTCACTATATGTATGTATATCATTTCACTATATGATTTCACTTATATGTAGAATCTCAGAAAAAAACAAACAAACAAACAAACAAACAAGGGGTGCCTGGATGGGCTAAGTCAATGAAGCATCCTACTCTTGATTTCGGCTCAGGATCTCAGGGTCGTGAGATCGAGCCCTGTGTCAGGCTCCACGCTCAGCATGGATTAGATTAAGATTCTCTTAAGATTCTCTTAAGATTCTCTCTCTCTCTCTCTCTCTCTCTCTCTCTCTCTCTCTCTCTCTCTCCTCTGCCCCTCTCCCCAACTTGTACACTCTGTCTCTAAAATTAAAAAAAAATACACCAAAAACCGTAAGATACCTAGGAATGAACCTAATCAAAGAGGTAAAAGATCTGTATGCTGAAAACAATAGAACGCTTATGAAAATAAATTGAAGAAGACAGAAAGAAATGGAAAAACATCCCATGCTCAAGGATTGGAAGAACAAATATTGTTAAAATGTCTATACTACTCAAAGCAAGCTACACATTCAATTCAATCCCTATCAAACACCAGTATTTTTCACAGAGCGAGAACAAACAATTCTAAAAGTTGTATGGAACAAGAAAAGACCCCGAATTATAATGTTGGGAAAAAACAAACAAACAAAGCTGGAGGCATCATGATTCTGGACTTCAAACTGTATTACAAAGCTGGAATCATCAAGACAGTGTGGTACTGCACAAAAACAGACACATAGATCAATAGAATAGAATAGAGAACCGAGAAATGGAGCCACAAATACACGGTCAACTAATCTTCGATAAAGCAGAATATCCAATGGAAAAAAGATAGTCTTTGCAATAAATGGTGTTGGGAAAACTGGACCGTAACATGCAGAAGAATGAAACTAAACCACTTTTTTATACCATACACAAAAATAAATTCAAAATGGATGAAAGACCTAAATGTGAGACAGGAAACCATCAAAATCCTAGAGGAGAACACAGGCAGAAACCTCTTTGATCTCAGCTAAAGCAACTTCTTACTAGACATGTCTCCAGAGGCAAGGGAAACAAAAGTACAAATGAACTACTGAGGAGTGCCTGGGTGGCTTAGCGGGTTGAATGCCTGACTCTTGGTGTTGGCTCAGGTCGTGATCTCAGGGTCGTGGATTGAACTCTGCATCAGGATTCTCTCTCCACTTGAGATTCTCTCTCTCCCTCTCTCTCTGCTCCCCCCCCCCCCATGCATACATGTATGTGTGTGTCCATGTTCTTAATTAATTAATTAATAGGGGCACCTGGGTGGCTCAGTTGGTTAAGTATCTGACTTGGCTCAGATCATGATCTTACAGTTCGTGAGTCTGAGCCCCGTGTCAGGCTCTGTGCTGAGAGCTTGGAGCCTGGAGCCTGTTTCAGATGCTGTGTCTCCCTCTCTCTCTCTCTGCCCCTCCCCTGCTTGCACTCTGTCTCTCTCTCTCAAAAATAAACATAAACAAACACACAAACAAACAAACAAACATTTTTTAAAATGAATTATTGGGACCTCATCAAGATAAAAACCTTCTGGGGCACCTGGGTGTCTCAGTCGGTTAAGCTTCTGACTTCAGCTCAGGTCATCATCTCACGGTTTGTGAGTTCGAGCTCCGCATCGACTCTCTGTTGACAGTGCGGAGCCTGCTCAGATCCTCTGTCTCCCTCACTCTCTGCCCCTACCCCACTCTTGTGCTCTCTCTCTCAAAAACAAACATCCATTAAAAAAAGATAAAAAGCTGTACAGCAAAGGAAACAATCAACAAAATTAAAAGGCAACTGATGAAATGGGAGAACATATTTGCAAATGACATAATCTGATAAAGGGCTAGTATCCAAAATATATAGAGGACTCAACACCCAAAAAAATCAAATACATAATCCAGTTAAGAAAAGGGCAGAAGACATGAATAGACAGTTTTTCAAAGAAGACATCCAGAAGGCTAACAGACACAGGAAAAGATGCTCAATATCACTCATCATCAAGGAAATACAAATCAAAATCACAATGAGATACGACCTCACATGTGTCAGAATGGCTAAAATTAATAACTCAGGAAACAACAGATGTGGAGAAAGGGGAACCCTTCTGCACTGCTGGTGGGAATGCAAACTGCTGTAGCCACTCTGGAAAACAGTATGGAGGTTTTTAAAAAGTTAAAAATAGAACTACCCTACAACCCAGCAATTGTACTACTAGGCATTTAACCAAAGGATACAAAAATGCTGATTTGAAGGGGCATGTGCACCCAATGTTTATAGCAGCACTATCAACAATAGCCAAAGTATGGAAAGAGCCCAAATGTCCATTGATGGATGAATGGATGAAAGATGTGGTATATATATACAATGGAGTATTACTTGGCAATCAAAAAGAATGAAATCTTGCCGTTTGCAACTACATGGATGGAACTGGAGGGTATTACGCTAAGTGAAATTAGTCAGTGAAAGACAAAAATCGTATCACTTCACTCATATGAGGACTTTAAGAGACAAAACAGATGAACATAGGGAAGGGAAACAAAAATAATATAAGAACAGGGAGGGGGACAAAACAGAAGAGACTCATAAATATGGAAAACAAACAGAGGGTTACTGGAGGGGTTGTGGGAGGGGGGATGGGCTAAATGGGTAAGGGGCACTAAGGAATCTACTCCTGAAATCATTGTTGCACTATATGCTAACTAATTTGGATGTAAATTTTAAAAAATAAAAAATAAAACAAGGTAAAAAATAAACAAAAAATAAACAAAAAACCAAATGAATGAATAAACAACAACAAAAAAGAGAAAACACTTGTAAATATGGAGAACAAACTGGGGATATGGACAAAATGAGTGAAAAGGGTTAAGAGGTACAAACTTGCAGTTATAAAATAAATAAGTCACCAGATGAAAAGTACAGCATAGGGAATATAGTCAATAATACTGTAATATACTTATTGTGGTGAGCATTTCATAATGTATATAATTGATCACTGTGTTGTGAGCATTTCATAATGTATATAAAAGTTCACTGTGTTGTACACCTGAAACTAATTTCATATTACATGATCTATATATACTTCAATAAAAGAGATAATTGAGGGGCACCCAGGTGGCTCAGTCAGTTAAGCATCTGACTTCAGCTCAGGTCATGATCTCATAGTCTGTGATTTCAGGCCCCACATCAGGCTCTGTGTCTACAGCTCAGAGCCTGGAGCCTGCTTCAGATTCTGTGTCTCCCTCTCTCTCTGCCCCTCCCCCACTTGCACTCTGTCTCTCTCAAAAATACAAAAATAAAAAAAGATAATTGACTATTTAAACAAACAAACAAAAAATAATATGGTGTGCTAAAAGTAAAATGTATGAAAACAATAGCACAAAGGTCAGGAGGGGAACCATCGAAGTACACTATTTATTGTAAGGTTCTTATACTATTCATGAAATCATATAATATCATTTGAAGATAGACTGTGATAAGTTAAACATGAACACTACAAACCATTAAACAGCTACTAAAATAACAAAACCTGAGTTGTAACTATTTATCCCCCCACCAAAAAATAATAAAACGTACTAAATCAACCCAAGAGCAGGAAGAAAAAGAAAAAGAAAAGAAACAAAGAACAGATGGGATACATAGAAAAGAGTAGACAGTAGCTTTAAATGTAATCATGTAAATAATTACATTAAATATAAATGGTATAATCACCTAATTAAAAGATAGAGTTGTCATACTGGATAAAAAAGCAAAAGCCAACTATATGCTGTCTATAAGATTCATCTTCAATACAAAGATATAAGTAGGTTAAAAATATGGAAGAAATTATGCCTTGCTAACACTAATCAAACGAAACCTTGAGTGGCTATATTTACTATAGGACAAAGTCAATTTCAAAGCAAAGATATTACCAGGGATAAATGAGGTTATTCCATTGTGATAGAAATGTCAACTATTAGAAAAGACATAACTTAAAAATTTATGTATCTGATAACAGAACTTCCAAATATATTAAGGAGAATAGGAAAGAGAGACACATAAGTACACAATTATAGTTGGAGATTTCAATATCCCTCTCTCAATAATTGACAGAAAAAATATACAGAAAATGAGTAATGATACATCAGACTTGAAAAATACTACCAACCTACTTGACCTAGTTGACATTTATAGAATACTCCACACCAAATCAGCAGACTACATATTTTTTTTCAAGTGGACACATAATATTTATCAAAATAGACCATATTCTCATCTATTACCAGAATTCATTGGCTATAAAACAAGCCTCAATAAATTTAAAAGGATTTCAGTCATCCAGCATATTGTTCTGTGACCACAATGGAATTAAATAACAAATTAACAGATCTGTAAAATCTCCAAATATTTAGAAACTAACCAACACACTCCTAAGTAACCCTATTGGTCAA
Source organism: Neofelis nebulosa (assembly GCF_028018385.1). NCBI lineage: Eukaryota > Metazoa > Chordata > Mammalia > Carnivora > Felidae > Neofelis > Neofelis nebulosa. Next base: position 32,339,164 of record NC_080797.1, on the reverse strand, counting down.
ATAAGTCAAAATGGATATTAGAAACTATTTTGTACCAACTGAAACTGAAAACACAACATGTCAACATGTGGGATGTTGCTCATATAGTATTCATCTTCCCCAGGGTCCACTTTTAAGAAACTAGAAAAAGAAAAGGAAATTCATCACTGAGTAAGGAGAGAAAGTGGAATGATAAAGATCAAAGCAGAAATTTTTAAAAAGGAAAACAAAAATAGAGAAGTCAGTGTAATGAAAAGGCACTTTTTAGAGAAGATAAGTAAAACTGATAAACTTCTGGCCAGATTTATCAAGAAAAGACAAGAGAAGACACAAATTATCAATATCAAAAATGAGAGGAATGACATCACTACAATTCTACAGATACTAAAAGGATAATAAGGGAATGTTATAAAATACTTTATGTCAATAACTTCAAGATGAAATAGATTCCCTGAAAGACATGAACTACTCAAAAAAATAAAGTATGTAATTTAAGTAGCACTATTACAAAAATAAAATCTGTAGTTTAACACTTTCTCACAAAGAAAGCTTCAAGCCCACATGGCTTCACTGGTGAATTCTAGCAAACATTTAAGGGAAAAATAATGCCAATTCTGCACAAACTGTACTAGAGAATTGAAGAGAGGGGAATACTTCCCAACTCAATCTTAAGGCCAACATTCACCTTACGAAAAATAGATAAAGACCTTAGAAGAAAGGATAGATAGAAGATCTCATATACTGCTGGCTGGAATGCAAAATGGTACATCCACTTTAGAAAACAGGTAAGCAGTTTCTTAAAAAGTTAAATATACACTTAGCATATGATGTAGCAATCCTGCCATTAGGTATTTTACCACCTGCCCCCCTCCCCCAATGAAAACATATGCTCATACGAAGACCTGCATGTAAGTGTTTTAAGCAACTTTATTCATAAAGGCCAAAAAGCTAGAAACAACTCAAATGCCCATTAACTGATGAATGCATAAACAAACTGGTATATCCTCACAACTGCAATACTACTCGGCAATAAAAAGGAAATGAACTACTGACATGTGCAAAAACATGGATGAGTCTCTGGGGTGCCTGGGTGGCTCAGTCAGATAAGTGACCGACTTTGGCTCAGGCCATGATCTCATGTTCCGCAGGTTCATGCCCTGTATTGGGCTCTGCGCTGACAGAGCCTGGAGCCTGCTTCGGGTTCTGTCTCTCTCTCTCTCTCTCTCTCTCTCTCTCTCTCTCTCTCTGCCCCTCTCCTGCTTAGCTCTCTGTTTCTCAAAAATAAATAAACGTTAAGAAAGTTAAAAAAAAAACATGGATGAATCTCAAAAGGATTATGCTGAAAGGAACCAATCACAGAAGACTGCATACTGTATGATTTCATTTATTATTTTTTTTAATGTTCATTTATTTTTGAGAGAGAGAGAGAGATGGAGTGCAAATGGGGAAGGGGTAGAGAGACAGGGAGACACAGAATCCGAAGCAGGCTCCAGGCTCTGAGCTGTCAGGACAGAGTCCGATGCAGGGCTTGAACTCACAGACCGCCAGATCATGACCTGAGCTGAAGTCGGACGCTTAACTGCCTGAGCCACCCAGGTGCCCCTTGTATGATTTCATTTATAAGACACTGTGGAAAAGGCAAAACTATAGGGACAAAAATTATGTTGGTGGTTGCCAGGGCTGGTGGTGAGAAAAGGGGATTGGCTGCAAAGGCACATAGGGGCCTTTTGGGGTGACAGAAATGTTCTACGTCTCAAATGTGGTGGTGGTTACATAACTACACGTTTGTCAAAACTCATCAAACTGTATGCTTAAAAAGAGTAAATTTTATACCTCAATAAATCTGACTTAAGAAAACAATAAAACAAATCTAAATAAACAACTAAGTGAAAATACACATAAGAAAAATCAACTTACAGTGTTTCCAATTCAAGGGTCATCATGAGGATGCTCTCAACTGTTGTAAGTGACACCTGTGTTGATCCCATGTCTCTGAAGGAGAAAGCCCAAACATGCGTGATTTGAACCCAAGGATAAAAATTCTGTACCTAAAAAGATACTTAACAACATGTGATTACTTCAATTCTGGCTTCTTTGTCAAGTCAGCTCAAGAGTTTTCTTGCTATGGACAATAATTTCAGAAAGCTCCCAATGAAGACATTTTATGTGCATCATCAAATTAATCACCTTGGTGCTCAACAGTACAATCCTTTTTACTCTTATCCTCATTTTCATTCTCAATTGCATCCACCTCTCTTGATTAGTCTTTTTTTCTTTTAATATACACTTTACTCCACTTTCCACTTTGAGATAAATGGTATTTCTACCTACATCTACAAGTCCCATGTCTGTTATGTGTTCTTCAATACTACTCCTTCCTCTGCAGGCTATCTTGCCCATATACGTTTTTTCTTTGCTAATAATGCTTATTTCAATAACCCAGTTAAAATTTAAATTACGACTTTTTAACCAAAACGCAAATACTGAATCTTTTGATGACAACAAAAAAGATCAGAAATCATCTCGCGAGCCATGAGATTGTTGCAATACTTACAAATATTTTAATGCTGGCAACTTAAAAAGATAGGAATCTTCAACAGTTGACAGAGGGTTACGACTGATAATTCTGAAAAATGCAATGGAATTAAAATTATCTGCATTTCCAGTAATGACTACCATGAAAGTTTATGTTCATTTTGGGGGTATGGAACTGGAAGGTGAAAACTAATCATTTTCTGCCTTTGCCTATAAGTCACCCTTAGATTCTGTAAAGCACTCTTCCTTTGGGAACTACCCAGCTCTCTGGACGATAAAGTGGAGAACAGAAAGAGGAAAAAAAAATTTTTTTTTTTTTTTACGTGGACAGCAAAGCAAAGATATGCCAAAGAACTTTTTGGGCTGAAAATCCTAGAAGTGACTATGCTGGTAGGATAGTCAGGCTCTGTAGGAAAGACTGTTTCTAGTGTCCTCTATAATTCTAGGTGCTTTTCCTTTATCTCTAGAAATGTAAAAAATCCCACAGTTTAAAACACCCGGTTAAAGACAAAAATAGGACCAATTCCTCAGTTTGGGGGCCAAAGACAAAGGGATTAATCTAAGAGGAAATGGTGAAAGCTATACCCCCACCATGTGTATTCTCCTATGACAGCCTTTGTTAGGTGGCATATGATCCCGTTTCCTTATCCATCTCCTGGACTGCCAGCTCCTTGAGGGCAGGGACCATACTCTATTGTCATTTTTGTCCCTGTGCCTGACAGAGTGCTTGTTATTTACTAGGTACTTAGTGAAGGCTTGTTGAATAAATAACATTTTGTCACTGCTTGACACAAGTTTTTATTCCAAAATGCTGAGTAGATTTTCTTCTCAGTTCTTTACAGCAAAAATAAAGTGAAGGAAACAGGAAGAAAGAAAAGAAAATCTGCCTTTAGGTTGACTCTGCTCAAGAATCATCACTGTACTTTTGCAAAATTATAAGGATAATCATCACAACCAATACTATTGAGCTATAGGGCATCTGTGATCAGCATTTCACATTTAAACCTCACAGTAACCTTATGTGATAGATACATCACTACCCCATTTTACAAGTGAGGAAACTAAAGTACAGAGAGGTTGTATAATTTGTCCCAGTTTGTCAAGCCAGTCAAGAAGCAGAGCTGGAATCTGAACTCAGTTCTGACTCCAAAGCCTGTATTTAACTTGTATGAAAAAAAAGGGGGTTTAAAATAGCCGTTACCTTAAACTTAACTTTGAGAGCATTAAATATAGAAACACTTTGCTGAACTTCATCTCTCCATCTGGGAGAGCTTCTCTAAGAATTACATTTTCTATTTTTATTCCTTTCCTCTAATCATCTCCCATGATTAAGTATTTAATTAGCCTGTGATCATTGAGACTTTAGAGATTTCATTTTTTATTTTTTTATTCTATTTTTGGAGAGAGAGAGAGTACAAGAGTATGAGTGAAGGAGAGGCAGAGGAAGAGAGAGAGAGAGAGAGAGAGAGAGAGAGAGAGAGAGAGAGAGAGAGAGAGAGAGAATCCCAAGCAGGCTCCATGCCCAGTGCACACAGCCTGACATGGGGCTTGATCCCATGACCGCAAGATCATGACCTGAGCCGAAATCAAGAGTCAGGCAGTTACCTGAGCCACCCAGGTGCCCTGAGACTTTAGAGATTTTAAAGCCCTGTTACAGGTGAATCAGTGAAAATGAGAAAGGAAGGACGTCTGAAAATTCATCCTTCCGTAAAAGCAACAACAACAACAACAAAAACTAGCAAAAATGGTCAAAATCAACTTTCTCAGAACTTTGGAAATTTTAACCAATGGGCTTGCAGCAACCCGAGAGCATTTATTAAAGAACAAATTACTAATTTCTATAAGAACAGTGAGCTCTGTGGTTTTAACTTGTCCTCAACCTCTGCTCTCCATCCTGATGGTAGCCTTAAAAATTGCCCACATCCCAGGGGAACAAAATGGAGCTGAAGTTCCTTAAAGCCTCATTCCCAAGGAACAAACTGTCATTGTTCTACCTGTCTAGTGGGGTCCCTAAAAAACTTCACTTGAAAGCCTTGCCCTTGACCTCACTGAGAACTGCACAGTGCTAAAATAGCCTCTTCCCAAGGGGCATTTTTTGAAAACAATTATAGATAAATGTTTTAATCTGGCAGCTATGTGAGGCAATTGAAAACAAGACAAAAAATAGCCTAAACAAAAAGCCTAAAAGGAAAAAGCTGAGAAATGAGATGTCCATAGGGACTTTGAAATGCTCCAACATCTTCCCGGGTAACTAGAAGACCACAAGACATATTCCTGGGAATGTAGAAAAAAAACCTTAGCACTAATAAATGAGTTCAGCAAGGTTACAGGACACAAGATCAATATGTAAAAATTAGCTTTATTTCTATACATCAGCAATGACTATTCCAAAAATGAAATTAGGAAAACAATTCCATGTATAACAGTACTCAAAAGAACAAAATACTTAGGAAAACATTTAACCAAAGAAGTGCAAGAATCACACTAAAAACCACAAAACGTTGTTGAAAGAAATTAAAGAAGATTGAAATAAATGTAAAGATATGCCATGTTCACGGATCAGAAGAAAATATTGTTAAAATGGCACTATACCCCAAATTGAACTGTGGTTTCAGTATAATCCCTATCAAAACCCCAACCGACTTCTTTCCAAAAACTGGCAAGCTAATTCTAAAATCTGTATGTGAATTCAAGGGACCGAGAATAGCCAAAATGATCTTTTAAAAAAAAAAAAAGTTTATCTATTCATTTTGAGAGACAGCGAGCATACACACCCGTGCAGAAGAGCAAACATGAGCGAGTGTGACTGGGGAAAAGTGTGAGCAGGGGAGGGGCAGAGGGAGAAGGAGAGGGAGCATCCCAAGCAGGCTCCATGCTGTCAGTGCAGATTGCAACACGGGGTTCCATCTCACAAACCATGAGGTCCTGACCTGAGCTGAAATCAAGAGCCGGCCACTTAACCAACTGAGCTACCCAGGTGCTCCAAAACGATTTTGACAAAGAACAACAAAATGGGAAGACTCACACGCCCTGGTTTCAAAACCTACTTCAAAACTACAGTAATCACGGTGTGGTACTGGCATAAGAACAGACATGTAAGTTGATGGAACAGAACTGACAGTCCAGGAATAAATCCTCACATTTATGGCTCACTGATTTTCAACAAGGCTGCCAACACCATTCAATGTGGGAAGACTAGTCTTTTCAAATGATGCTGGGACAACCGTATATCCCCATACAAAATAATGTAGTTGGATTCCTACACTTCACGCCATATATAAATATTAACTCAAAATGAGTCAAAGACCTAAATGGAAGAGCTCAAGCTATAAAACTCTCAGGAGAGAAATCTTTATGACCTTGGATTTAGGCAACAGTTTCTTAGACATGACACAAAAAGCACAACAAACCAAAGGAAAAATAGATAAACTGGACTTTATTTAAAAATAAAAAAACAACCCACAACTATCATATGTCTGATACAAGTCTAGTATCCAGAATATCCAGAATATATAAGGAACTCTTAAAACTCAGTAAAAAGACAAATAATCAAATGTTTAAATGGGTAAAGGATTTGAAGAGACATTTCGCCAAAGAAAATACATGAATGGCCAATAAGCACATGAAAAGATGCTCAATGTCTTAGGTCATTAGGGAAATATAAATCAAAGCTACAATGAGATACTACTCTACACTCACTAAGATGGCTATGATCGAACAGAGAGACAGTGATAAGTGGTAGCAAGATTTGGGGAAACCAGAATCTTCATACATTGGTGGGAATGTAAAATGGTGTAGTCGCTGTGGAAAACAGTGTGGCAGTTCCTCAAAAGGGTTAAATATAGAGTTACTACATGACCCAGCAATTCCACTCTTAGGTATGTACCCAAGAGAATTAAAAACATATGACCACACAAAAACTTGTACATGAATACTCATAGCAGCATTATTCATAATAGCCAAAAAGTCAAAATAATCCAAATGTCCAATAACTCACGAATGGATGAACAAAATGTGATTGGAGCACCTGGGTGGCTCAGTCGGTTAAGCATCTGACTTTGGCTCAGGTCGTCATCTCACAGTTCATGAGTTCGAGCTCTACATCAGGCTCTGTGGTTTTGGATCCTCTGTCCCCCTCTCTCTCTCCGCCCGTTCCCCGCTTGTGTGTGCACTCTCTTTCAAAAAGAAATCAACATTAAAAAAAAGAATGAAGTACTGAAACATGCTACAACCGGATAAATCTTGAAGCCAACAAGCTATGTGAAAGAAACTAGACACACATTTCTATGAAATGTCCAGAATAGGCAAATCCATAGGGGCAGAAGGTAAATTAGTTGTTGCCAGGGGCCTGGGAGGAAGGGAGAATGGGGAGTAAAGGCTGATGGGTATGGTATTTCTTTCGAGGGGGGCGATGACCATGTTCTGGAATTAGCAGTGATTATTGTCTATCAAAGTATACCATTGGACTATATACTTTATAATGTTGCATATTCTATTAGGCGGACTATATCTCAATTTGAAAAAAAAAAAAAAAAGAACCATGTTGTGATAAATAGAGAACCAGTTGCCAGAAGATCAAACATGTTAGTAGGTGGAGAAAAGGGGAGCGAAGATTCAAACTCTTCCACAACGGAGGTCAGAGGGAGTTAGCGGTGCGGCTGGGAGCCATGCATTTTTGTTCTTGCCTTGGAAACTCCCCTATTCTTCCTATTCCAGCCCATTCTTCTACGTTTTTTCGGGCCCATTAACATGTCGGGTTTGCGTAACACTAGTTAATATCCAGTCAGACAATGTTATGAAGAGAAAGAACGTGAGTGTCACATGTCTGGTTAAACACAGTTCCTCAACCTTGAGGCTCTGAATGTCCTTTGGCTTTGAAAAAATAAAAATGGCATTAATACCGACAAGCTTACTGGTGGGCTCTGTGCAAGTAACCTCTTCCACGTGTGTGTCTTCCCCTGCCCACTGCTTCCTCCCCCCCCGCCCCCCCCACCCCCCACCCCCGGCTCCCTATTAAGAAAGACTATGAAGAATTATGCAGCCAAAACAGTTTAGTAGTTTGTTATCCTTCCCCCCAACTATCTCAGTGCTCTACCCCCACTGTCCCCCCCCCCTCTTTCCTGGTAGCTCACCCATGGCCTTATACCCATCGGCTCGGTGCTTCCTCTTACCCAGGCAGCCCTCCTGCTGAGATGAATGCCCTGTGTTTATGTGTAGTGAAAACAAAATACAGGCCACTCCAAATTATCCTATTTCCTCCTGTCTTTAGTGCCGCCTTCTCTTCATGGAGCTATTGTGCCTGAGCCAAGGGGAGAATGAGAACTGACCCGACAGGTTACATCTGCTGGACCGACAGCAATTGTTTTTCCACAGACTGCGATACGAACGAACACGAACGGTGGACGCTGCGCTAGAGATCATCTCCATTTCCGTTCAATTCCCTCATTTTACAGATAAAACGTGTGCTGACTCAGTCTATTGGCTTTTGGATATTCGTGGGCTTATCTTTATGGGAGTAAAACATAACAACAGTTATCCTCAAAGACTGTCTCATAATCAAAGTTGAAGAAATACTGTTCTAGATATCTTTTTGTTTTTTAAAAAACTCTATCTTATTTGAAGAGGAAAACTCAAGTATTTTTGCAAAAGCTTTCTGTTGCAGAGCAACGGGACAGACTAAAGGTAGCTCACAAAATAAGGGAACATTTCTTACGTGTTATTTTTTTTTTCCTCCAAATTCTTCTACAGAGGTCCAGACAGATGGGCTACGTTTCCTTTCTACTCACTGAGGAGACAGAGAAGACTTGAGGACTGAAGCTTGTCACCACTGTCCTGAATGTACTGAAATCCTAACAGCTTTGGCTGAAAAAACGTCCAAAGCAGGCAGTGAAAATACATTTCAAATAGGACAAACTCCAAACTCTCTATGCTGGAATCCCAAGGCATGGAGGGAAAACTGGCTCCTTGGAGGAAAGCAGTTGAAGAAATAAGTAGAGTGATCTAGACCCTATTCCAGTATGTTTGAAGTACTTGGGGATAGAATAACCCCTTTCCTTTATTCATCTACATAGGTCCATGAGCCATGAGAACATGACTCCCCATGCGAAGCTCCTCAATACAAGACATCTAACGGCATCACGTAGATCCTTTCTCAGGGGTTGGGCGGGGGGAGGGGCGAAGCCTAAAGAATCTGAAATGGTGAGCCCCTGTTTTAATGCAAGTTCTGAGAACAGCCTTGAAGAGGAGTTTCTGGCAGTGAGGAACAGCCCAAGAAGCAAGGGCCCCGGAATCAGGCAGACCTAGGTCTGAATTCTGGCTGTCGCTTCCTGGTGAAGGGACTTAAGTAACGAACGTCTCCGAGTCTTTTTAGCAGCATTTACCTCATAAGGCAACTTGAGGATTAAAGGAAAGAGCATGTGCAAAGCACCTAGCATAAGGCTGGGCACAGAGTGGGTGCCTAGCAGTGACGATGTGATGTTTGCACAGGCGGTGAGCAGGAAGCCTGGGGATGCCCATGGGTGGCATGGCCAGGAGCTCCCGAAGCATAGGGAAAAGGAGCTCCCTGCTCGAAAGGTCCTATTCCAGTGAGAAGCTGACTCCAAGGGACGACGCCCAAAAGGCCGGTTGTCATTCAGGTCCTACCTAGTGCCGGGGAATGCGGAATTGTATTACTCGCGAAGCTTCTTAAGTGGTGCTGTCACTTACTGACAGTGTGAAGCTAGGCAAGTCAGCCGATGTCTCTGAGTTTCAACTTCCTCATCCCCGAAATGAGGATGACACTCCCTGTATCACAAGAGTTGCTGGAAAACCGAAAATGAAGTGCCGTGTGAGGGGCCACGTCGGGAGCATTTCCCACGTGCCAGGCTCTGTTCTAAGAGTTTAAGACGCACCGTCTTACTTGCAGCACAAGCGAAAGGTCTTAGCGTAGTGCCGGGGCGCAGTAAATACCTAGCAGAGGTAGGTATTAAAGAAATGATATGGGGCGGAGGAGCAACTACCAGCAACTACCAGCTTCCCAGAGAAAGAAGATGCCTTGGCATACACGTGGGAAGAATCCGATGCAGCTGGGAGAAGACAAGTAACAGTGGGGTATGACTATCGCAAAGCTTCTGAACTACCACACACAGGAACTAATAAAAGTTACCCTAAATCACCCCAAAAGGACAGCCCTGAGGTGCCATCTTCATCCTTAACGTTGATGCCTTTCTGACTCTGAGAAGAAGCCGCCAGGATTTCCGGGACACACCGAAAAGCGACGACAATATCCTGAAGTGTGTAAGCTTGTGTGGGCACGCAGCCGTCTAAAAGGAAGCAGATGGCGGTTGACTGGGGGAGCGTTAGGGCGTCTCTGTGACTGCGGCTCGACTCTGCCTTCAGAGGGTGGCCACACCTACCGCAACGAGATTCTCAACAATAATTCAAAAGGGGTAAGGCTTAGATTTTCCTCATTCTCCCTTAGAGCTTATGTTCTTGGCACAACACTGATGCGCCACAGACGAGCCAGCATGTGAGTGTGCTCTATCCCGATAAGGTACAGCCTTTCTACATCGTAGAGCCCTTCAGCTCCTAAACTCATGGAGCTCGTACTGTTAGAAGCAATGAAGTGAATTTTTTAAAATAAGCCATCGGTCTGGACCTGTGTAGGTGAATGAAGGAGAAGCACTTTAAAGTCAGGAAAAAAAAAAAAGTATCCTTAACATTTAGGATTATCAACCACTGTTGGTTTTCCATAATATATTTCATTCCTGATTTCATCTGAAAGAAATAGGATTATTACTACCATTCAAAAAGTGGTACCTTATTAATAAACTCTTGGCATGGCTTTGAGGTGGGTTTCAGATTCAAAATAGACTTTACCACACCGCTAACGTGTTCACTCAGTGTTTATCAATAACTTAAGAGGCTTCATTCAAAAAACTTACTGAGATAGAATTACCTGAAACCCAGGGGTGAATCGAGGCCTTGTAGGGTCTGAACCTCATCTACTTTGGGAAATCCTGCCTCATCAAAACATGCAAAATTATGCGTACAGGAACTGCGAGGGTCCCTCCCGAGACTTCGGAAGGGGCCTACGTAAGTGAGAAGACCTGAAGTTTAAGCTTCAGTCAGTTCAAGATAAATCCACCTCAGCTGGGGCCCAAAAGGTTTACAAACTTATTCAATGCTGGAGAAAATAGTGTTTCAACTTATAAACACCCCAGTAATAAGTCACGTAGGTAACAACGTGACTGAATTCACGGGATGGCATCTCCCTTGCGCATGCTCTCTTTCTCTCAGAATAAATAAAGAAACGTTAAAAATAAAAAAGAAAAGAAAAGTTTGGCCCCAAACAAGGAGCCCAACCTCCAATACACACTTACTGTACTGTGATAATTTTTTGGAAGTTAACTGTGAATTCGTTTTAGTAGTACAGCTCTATTCAAACCACATTGAAAGGGCGGGCCTACGCCGGCTGACTCCATCTTGTTCTGTGTCCTTCACCTTGACCACACCTCCTCCCCTTGAGTAACCCCCCCCCCCCACCTGCTAACAGAACTCGGACCCTTCCCCCAGGACCCTTCCCCAGCCAATCGGCTGAGGCCACAGCCATTACCTCACCAACTGCCCCTAGGCCCCCATAGAACCTTGGTCCTTTTGAAACTGGCTCTCTCTCCCCGGTATCTCACCGCTGCATCAGTGCAGGTAGGGGATTGAGCTCGAGCTAAGCTCGAATAAAGGCTCTTTTGCTTTTACATCGGACTCGGCTCCCTGGCGGTATTTGGGGATCACGAATTCTGGGCATAACACACATGACGTGAGTATTAATTTATTCTCAATACCAGCTAGCTCTGGTTCTTTAATTACCTTTTTCTGTCATGTAAGATTGATGAGGGAGCATGAGGCAAGTTGAGGGCAAAATACAAGTTAGCACATGCCCCCGCCCCAGGTGGGATATGTGTGATTCTGGCTGCTCGAGGGCAAAGGAAAGGAAAGAAAACAAATGGTTAACTGATAGAGATCTCAGTCGGGCAAGATAGGAGTTTCCATCAGTTTACAAATATCTTAGTAAATTACAAGAAAAAGGCAATCTTATCAATAGCCTAATCTCCAGAAACCTACAGAATCAGCTTCCTGGAGCCCCAACATCACCCCTCCATAGTGATATGGGGAACAAAGGCAAGAAGGAAATCTCAGGTAAAATTAAATTTCCTTATAACCTGCAGCCTATTGACAGATACTTGACAGATACAGGCAAATAAAATATTTCTCCAGGAACTCCCTACTGTCTTAATGCTTTGCTAGAGGGGAAAACAACCTTAGCTTGACAACAGCAAGGCCTCTGGTATCTTAGGAGTCCTCTTTCACATATCACAGTCCCTCTGGAGACTTCCCTTTTGACTTTACCTCCCAATTCCATAGCATATAACCTGTCACTCTTCACAACCCCAGCGCAGTTCTTTCTGCCCACGGTCCTGTCCCTGTGCTTTAATAAAATCACCTTTTTGCACCAAAGACACGTTCAAGAATTCTTTCTTGAGCGTCGGCTCCCGACTCCCCACCATCTCCCCAAAACTTCATCAAGATGAACGTGGAAACTCAACACAAGCAAGTTGTTGCCTTGTCCACGACAAATCTTTTCTATTCCACAACCATCCCCTACTTTGTCACCCCCTAGCTCGTTACCCTGCTGCACTGATGCCAGCATGGCTCACATACGTTTTCCCATCAACGGCCATCTTTTTCTCCTTCCAGTATGAAAGATTCTTGGGGACAGTCCCTGTGTATTCTGTGTACCCCCAGGACTTAGTACATTGTCGACATAGAGTGCGCGTGGCACTGAGTGTTTTTCAATGAATTCATTCATTGTTATCAACGGATTCCACCCTATTTCGTCCTGTATTGCCTACATAACTATGAAATTCAGATTCTTCGAAGAGGCTCTTGGTGTTATAAGATGCTTAGTAGAGGTGGTGAGTTTTAAGACATTATATTGACACCACTAAAACCTCTTGGTGGAGAAACTCAATGAGCCCGTTCTCTGGCATGCTGGCAAAACAAAAAACTGACCCTCAGTATTCTTTCCCCAGGTTAGGCATCAGCAAATTAATGAGAGGAGAGAGGAGGCCCCTGCTCTTGGGCACCCGCAGGAACTTACTCCAGCTCCGGACACACCGTAAACACTTTCATCTAACGGAAGATAAGTTGTGAAATCAGATTTCTGAACCACAAGACAGTAAGACAGTCTTTTCCAGCGTCTGCTTTAGAGGAGGGTCTTCAACCTTGAGTCTAAAAATCCCCCTCAGGCCACTGAACATGTCCAGTATGATTTGCTTTTTTACAGAGAAATCACAGAATTTTCCGGCTGAAACGGAATAACACACTTCTTAACTGAAGAGTGGTCAGGAAAGAAAACACATGGAGAGCAGTGCCCTGTGGCAGGCATTCAGGAGTTCTTTCTGCTTTCCTGATGGCTGAAGAAGCACCCACACCTTTTGCTGCCTGGAGAACTCTGTGCTAAACTTAGTTCTTTGAAGTTCTCTTTTGCATAGGAAACTTGCACATGAGCAGGAATCAAAGTTAAATTCAAAAGTGGATTTCAAGGACCATGCACACCTTGGGGAAGCATCACTGTCACGAATTCCCATGATAATACTGACTTGGGTGTTACTTGCTTGGGGCTTTCATCGCCCACACAAAGCTGGGTACGAGGGAGGGCAGAGAGTGCCATTTAGGAGTTAAGACAAGTCTCTTGGCCTCTTTGTACCTTAGTTTCCTCATTTGAAAAAAAAATGGATTTTAAGACCTACTTTCCAGAATTCATACTGGGTTTATTAACACACACCTAACCAATCACTGTATGATATTTTTATATGTAGTTTTTTTTTTTTTTACATGTATTCATTTTCTATTTCACTTACAGCTTGTGTAAAAACGGCATTCCATGCCAGGCCTGAAATGTTCCAAAGCTCAGTTCGGTGAGTAAATTGCAACCAAGATTTCTACACAGACACACACACACACAAAAAAACAAGACACAAACGAAGAGAAAAAAAAGATATTCTTTTAGAATATTTATCCTTTGGCAGTGATTCTAATTTCTCGATAATGAAACATAACCAAAATACTCTCTCCATACACTAAAGAAATCTCACTATGAAAGATACTTGCCTTTTAAAAAAAATATTTGCATGAAAGATTTATACTTTCATGTTTATACATGTGGTGCATTAGATACAAATCAGTAAATGCTCAATAAATACTTGTGTTAAGTAAGTATTCTTTTCTAGAGAAGTAAGTTTATTTCTCTAGAAAAACGTTTCACAACTTTAGCACTGTTGAGATTTATGGTTGGATAATCTTTGTTATGGGGGGGGGGGGGTGCTGCCCTGTGAACTGTAGGGTGTGACAGCAGCCCTGGCCTCCACCCACTAGATGCCAGGAGCACATCTACAGTCTGACAATCAAAAATGTCTCTAGACACTACCAAGTGTCACCTGGATGCAAAATCACCCTGGCAGAGAACTGCTGCTCTAGAACGATTCACTCTGATCTCTATAATAACTCTCACACCACACTTTGCCACAGACAAAAAAGATTTGCTACATAATTTTAGTAGCTTTCGACTAATAAAGTTTCATTCATTCAAAATGAATAACAAAGAGGTTTACAATTAAGTTTAATACAAATTCCAAATATAATGAAATTATATTTGTAACTTACACAAACTTCAAAAAAGGTAGTGATTCAAATGTACGTCTTTCAATAGATTGTATTTTATTGCAGGATAAATCTCTAGGAAAAGGAAAAGGAAAATATTGCCTCAATTAGCTATAAGATATCTAATTAGTAGGATGGTAGTATTGAATAAGTAGCTTTTGGCTAAACTCTGAGTATTAGGAATTGTTATTTGAACCTTCCAGAGCCCCTAACCCTGTCCTCCCCTTTCTTAAGAGTCTCACCTTTGTGATCTTCATACATAAAATATACAACTATAGATCTTGATAGATCTTGGAAGTAATCTTTCCTGAGAGCAGAAGAATTGATTAAATGACTTTTTGTGGCCTCATCAATTTCTAAATTGTGAGCTCAAAGTGGTGATCTCCACATATAATTGCTAATATTAAAAGGGATATTCTCCCATTAGCACACCTTCCTGGTTTAGTTCTATTTCTTGACACCAAGTCAATAGATACCTTTTCGTTTAACTTGAAAAGAAGTGACTCCTCTAATCAATACCTGACTTTGAACGAACTCAGAATTATATTATCATATTCATAGAAATTTATTTTTGGTTGTACGTTGCCTAAACGGTCTATGAATTTATCAATTGCTTCAGCTGCAAGTGGGGCCAACAAAAAAACAACATGGTACTGGACTTTTATTTGGAAACACCCATTCTGGATTATGGTTGACCCTCTTATTTCCGTTGATTTCAGCCGAGTCCCTCACTTTCCACCTACATGGGGACCACCATCTTCTGACTGGCATTTTCATCTCTGGTCTCTCCCATCCTAATCTATACTGCACACAGTCACCAGATTAATTCTCCAGGAGTGGCTCTCAAATATCAGAGGCACTTGGGAACTTCCTCAAGATGCAAATTCTCAGCTCTACTCTGGACTGAGTGAATCAGGAACTGTGGAGGTGGAACCTGTGTTCTGACAAGGCCTCCAAGTGACCCTGGTGCAGTCTAAAGTTTGTCCTAGAGCACTGCTGTGATAACACAGTAGCCTGGCATATTATCCAAGGCCTTCAAAATCCTAAATCCGGCTCTAGTTTCCTACTCTACAGATACCAAAGAAATTTCTCCTGCATTTTGCCTTTCACTCACTCTATTTTGCAAGCATATTCTTCCCAAGATGTCTATCTGATGATACGTCATAGCCATTCAAGGTTCTGTTCAAACAGCATTTCTCTAGTAACTTCCCTGATCCAACTTGAAGTCTTCCCCCCTCTTCTCTGTTCCAAAAACAACTTGTACTTCTCATTGCCCAAATCCATTTCTTCCCCTCCCCCTCTCCTCCTCCTCCTTCTTCTCCTTCTTTTAATTTTTTAAAGTAGACTCCACGCCCAACCTGGGGCTTGAACTCACGACCCTGAGATCAAGAGTCACGTGCTCTACTGACTCAGCCGGGCAGGTGCCCCAATTCCTTCTTAATATAGTTATTCTGGCATTCCATTTCCTCTGGGCATAAACTCCATGAAAGTATGGACTAGTCTTGCTCATCTGCGTTGTCTACTGTGTTTAAACCTGATGCATGGACAAAGAACAAACTCAAATATTTATAAAATAAATTAACAGCTGGGTAGTGAGTAGAAGGAGCAAAATGACTGAAAAGAAATGTGGTTTTACGACTTTGTGGCTCCCTCTTCTGCACTTTGTCAGTGCTTCATCATCCATTTAGTGCTTATGCGTTATGGTTTAAGCTTCTGTTTATTTTCCCTGTGAAATCATGAGTTCCTACAAGGGTGGCAAGCCTGCCTTAACCATCTGCGTGCCTACGGTACTGGGCATAGGGCCTGTCACTTTCTGTTTCAGGTTTTGATTCACATTTTTTTTTGAATGAATGAATGAGAACACTTCACCTGACATGAAATAATTGGCTTACAAAGTACCTCAGAGTAGAAATAATGAAAGGCCCAACCCATTGCGCAGTTTGTCTCTTTTGTTTTTCTCCAAACTGTGTTTGTAACGTTTGGAGCCCAGATGGCAGAGGTAGCCAAGAAGACCAATACAAAGTGGTTGTCCCCTAACACTTGGAAGGTTTGATAATTTGAAGGACTATTTTTAGTGTCATATGAGATTCTTTTTACTCACTACCCTTAAGCCTTCCACATTTGCAAGAAGAATCTATTTTCTAAAGCACATCATTAATAAGGATTAATGAGGGGCGCCTGGATGGCTTAGTCGATTGAGCATCTGACTTCGTTCGGTTCAGGTCATGATCTCACTGCTCATGAATTCGAGCCCCGCATCGGGCTCTGGGCCTACAGCTCAGAGACTGAAGCCCGCTTCGGATTCTGTGTCTCCCTCTCTCTCTGTGCCTACCCTGCTCATACTCTGTCTCTCTCTCTCTCTCAAAAATAAATAAACATTAAAAAATTTTTTAAAAAAGGATTAATGAAATACACAGCTTTGGATGGCATGGACAAAGAATAAACACTGAACCTCCATAGCAAAGAACATTAGTATCTCTGCAAGTCTAATGTACAGAGATATATGCAAACATTTCTTCCTTGACAATGAGGCTGGAGAGATGTTTGTTCTGTAATTAGCGAAGTTAGAGGCATTTCTGATGTTTGTTTAGTGTAAACATTTCTAACTATACCACTTAACCATCATTATATTTTTAAAGATTTCATTTTTTTTAAGTAATCTCTATACCTAACGTGGGGCTCTAACCTACAACCTCGAGATCAAGAGTTGCAGACTCTAATGACTGAGACAGGCACGTGCCCCTTAGCCATCATTGTTTTAATGTTTATTTGTTTTTGAGAGAGACAGAGACAGAGCATGAGTGGGGGAGGGGCAGAGAGAGAGGGAGACAGAATCTGAAACAGGCTCCGGGCTCTGAGCTGTCAGCACAGAGCCCGACACGGGGCTCGAACCCACAAACTGTGAGATCACGACCTGAGTCAAAGTCGGACGCCCAACCAACTGAGCCACCCAGGAGCCCCAACCCCTTAACCATCATTTTAAACATCTATTTTTATGGTGGCATAAGAAGTTCCACACGGATCACAGGAATCTACTCCTGAAGCCAAGAGCACATTGTATGTTAGCTAACTTAACAATAAATTACATAAAACATAATAATAAAAAAATAAACTAATACAATTTCCCACACTGAAATCCTTAATCTGTTCTCTTGATAATTTAATATATACTTGGTAATACTGCTTACATAATTCACCTGCTTAGTTAAATATTTAATATTCAAATATTTAATTTAGATTAAATTATTTAAAAATTCTGGGTTAATGGCATTCAAATTAATGTAAGTGTTCTATATTTTCTTGTCTTGTAGGTGACAATTTGAGGTTAACTTCAATTCCTCTCATTTTACTAAGCCAACTTTTTCAAACCTTTTCTGTAAAGGCCAGACAGTAAATATTTTAGGCTTTGCAGGCCATATACGGTCTCTGTCACATATTCTCTGTTTCTTTCTCTTCTTTTCTCTTTTACAGCCCTTTAAGCACACGAAAATCATTCTGAACTCATAGGTTGTATCAAGACAGACCATACACAGGATTTGATCCATGGGCCATAAATAATAAATATAAATAAAAGCAGATGGTATATGAACACTTACATAACAAGGTTCATATGGCTGTCCATCATTGCTCAGACTTCATTACCCCTTTTCCTCCACAACTGAAGGGCTTTTTCCTACATCTTGTCTATAAAATTAAAAAGTTGAAAGTGCATAGGAGGTATTTAATGCTAGAGATGGGCTGGGTCCCCACAGACTTACAGAGTTATAGAATTTAATAGAGAGAATTATAGAATTCCACTAAGGAGAATTATAGAATTCTACTGTTAGAAGAAATTGTTGCAATTATCTAATTTGAACCCTGTATATTTTAATAAATAATATAACTAAAAACTCATAATAAATGATGAACTGATTAACTTACAAATACTGGAGGGATAGCAGGCCTTCAAATGTGTCTTTACGTAATTCGGTCAGATAATTGTCACGGAGAATTCTGCAAAATGAAAAGGTCATTTCTCGGTCAAAATGCAAAATAACTACAACTATTGGCTACACAGGACCGCTAGATGTGAGAGAAACCTGGGTGATGGTGCCACCAAATACACTAATTCTTATTTAATGTAGGGATGGTGGTCTCTGCTGTTTGATTCAAATCTTCTTCTCACATACTCCTTTGTCTCTCTCTCTCTCTCTCTCTCTCTCTCTCTCTCTCTCTCTCTCTCACACACACACACACACACACACACACACACACACACACCTATCTACTCTTCACACCAAAATGTACATTTAATGCCTACTCTCTGAATCACAAAATCTGTTAGAACCCAGCCCTGAGTGGCAAAAACATGGACAGAACTGCCACTTCCTCCTCTCTTTTCCCAAATTTTATTGTGGAAGCCCTATTTATAACCATATCAGTGCTACAAGTAAAGCCATCTAATTTTTTCCCCAACTAAAAAATATCTGTGAGAACTAAAAATGTGCATAAAATGCACAGAACATAAATGCTCAGTTTAATAAGTATAGAGTAAATACCCGTGTAACACTATTTGTTCATTCTACTGTTGGTGGATACTAGATTTTTCTAATTTTTAGTTATTATAAACAGTGCTGCTTTGAACATTTTTCTGTTTATATCCTAGTACACATTTGCCTAAGTTTCTCCAGGATTTAACAGGGGTACAAAATTGTCTTCCTAAGAGGTTGTGCTAGTTCAAGCTGGCAGATTGAAACAGGCCAAGTCTCTACCAAACTCCAAACTCCACCAAAGTCCCTAAGAATGATTAGAAAAGATACAATTAGAAAATCCACAACCTTAGCTCAAAGCCAAGGGAATAAATGAGCTCTACAAACACTCCCCACCAGAAATGCCTTGGAGCCACCTACAGGGTGATTAGCTGGGATACTGCAGTAGGACCAAGGACAGCACATCAACCCCGCATCCTTCCTCCTTGGATCTGGCAGCAAAGGGTGTTTTCTTCCAGGCAGGAGCCATTGGTGTTAGAAGGGGGCAGGGTCCCAGAACCCTGGAGGAAGGGTATACACTCTGACTAGCCATTAGAAGTCACCTCCCACCTCTTCTTTAACTCTCAGGGGGACCTGTCACCAATAACAAGCCCCGTGGTTCATTTCACCTCTTCCTTAGGACCAGAAAACAGAAGCAAGTCAAATCTCAACTACAAAGATAAATTGCACTCAGGAATGACCAAATGGAGTGAGAAAGCCAATTCTATTCAGGACAGAAAATAAAAAACAAATATAACAGCTTATAGTCGATGACACAGTTAACAGAGAAAACACAAAAGGATTTGAGAATACCAACATTAATGGGGCACCTGCGTGGCTCAGTCGGTTAAGCATCCGACTTCGGCTCAGGTTGCAGTCCATGGGTTCAAGCCCTGCACTGGGCTCTGTGCTGAAGCTCAGAGCCTGGAGCCTGCTTCAGATTCTGTGTCTCCCTCTCTCTCTGCCCCTCCCCAACTTGCACTCTGTCTCTCACTCTCTCTGTCTCTCTCTCAAAAATAAACAGTATAAAAAATTTAGAATAGCATCATTAATATATCCTCAGACAGAGGTAAACAGTACATCTAATAAAAAGAACCAACTCAAGATGATATGAATGAAAAGTATTATCATTAGTAAAAAACTCAGTCTATGAGCAGCAGAAATGGTCGTTGAATAAATTAGAAAACTTGAGAGATCTGGCCACTGATTTCTTACCAATACTTGAAATTCTGTGTATTTATTCTACTTACATATTTGTTTTTATATTATATATTTGTAAACCCCTTGACAAGTGGGATATTTGGTCAGTTTTGTTCTTGAGCTTATATCCCTGGCATGTAAAACAGTTCCTGGGACATAGGAGATGCTCCATAAATATTTGTTGAATGAATTCAGAAAGTGACAGGTATCAATTTGCAAATATACTACTTTTAATTAAAACAAATCATTCATTTATCATCATTTATGAGAATAAGTACAACTTCACAGGAAAACAAATGTCTTTCTCCACCTCCACCCCAATTTGTGACTCAATCTTTTGAGACAAGAACCTTTTGAGAATTTCATAAAAGCTATTGAATGGACCCTTTCCCTAGAAAACTGCACTTTCTTGAATACGTGCAAAGGTGTGCATGCGATTTCAATTTGCAGACCATCCCTTTAGGGCTCAGGTCCGTGAATAGAATGGACTGAATTTGTGGGTGCCAAACTTGGATGGAAAATAGAATCACATCTCTATTTTCACAAACCTCTAACTAGAATTAGCATTTCCTTCCATTAGGAATGCAGGCAACAAACCACAGATTAGTGTAGTTAATTTGGTCCCCAGCAGAAATCAGATATTTTCATATCACATATTTGGCGTGGATATCTCAAAATATCATTTATTCTCATCAGTACCTTGAAGTTATAATAGTTAGTAGGCGTACCATTATATTTTGTTATTTAATATTCTAACAGAAGCAGATTTATTGCTATATCACTAATCTTTTTAAAAAGTTTTTGAAAACTCTATTTCCACATAATTTCCTTTTCCTATATATTTTAACTTATTATACATTTGAAAACATTATCCCAAGAACATAAACTTCTGCAGATCAACAATAGATATATAGAAGGGTGCCTGGGTGGCTCAGTCTGTTAAGTGTCCAACTTCAGCTCAGGTCATGATCTCACGGTTCGTGGGTTCGAGCCCCACATTGGGCTCTCTGCTGACAGATCAGAGCCTGGAGCCTGCTTCCAATTCTGTGTCTCCCTCTCTTTCTGCCCCTCCCCTGTTCATGCTCTGTCTCTCAGCAATAAATAAATGTTAAAAAAATTTTTTTTTTAATTTGATATATAGAAAAAAAGGTTAAAAATGCTGCCCCAGGGAACTATTGACCCATAGTTAAAACTTCTGTCTTACAAGGCATAACCCTCAAGCTGAATTAGAAATCATCAAATCTTGGGGCACCTGGGTGGCTCAGTTGGTTAAGTGTCTGACTTCGGCTCAAGTCATCATTTCACAGTTTGTGGGGTCGAGCCCCACATCAGGCTCTGTGCTGACAGCTCGGAGCCTAGAGCCTGCTTTGGACTCTGTGTCTCCCTCTCTCTCTGCCCCTTCCCTGCTCGCTCTCTCTCTCTCTCAAAAATAAATAAACATTTAAAAAAATTTTTTTTTCCAACGTTTTTTATTTATTTTTGGGACAGAGAGAGACAGAGCATGAACGGGGGAGGAGCAGAGAGAGAGGGAGACACAGAATCGGAAACAGGCTCCAGGCTCCGAGCCATCAGCCCAGAGCCCGACGCGGGGCTCGAACTCACGGACCGCGAGATCGTGACCTGGCTGAAGTCGGACGCTTAACCGACTGCGCCACCCAGGCGCCCCTAAAAATTTTTTAAGAATCATCAAATCTTACCAGATTCGTGTTCTAGTATATAAACTACCAAATACACGCTTTTCAAAAAAATATTTTTTTTAATTTCAGTTTATTTTTTTAATAGGTAATATATATTTGCATGGCTCAGAATTCCAAAGGTATATAATACACAATTCAAAGTTTTTCTCCTACCCCTGTCCCTCAGCCTACCCACTCTCTCCACTCTCTCTTGTTTCTTGTGCCAAATTACTTTCATTTTTCTTACAAGTTTGGGAAATAAGATCTCCAAGTTTAGATACTATCATGAGAAAATATAAACTATAGATAGTATTTAAGAAATTCATAAAATTCATAAGAAAACAACTACCTTGTTCTACCATTTGTCCCTTACCAGTAAGGTTATCAGACTAAGGGGCAGGGGGGAATCTACTTTAGGGGGATCATAATCCCTACATTTAGATTACTATGACTGTTATATCTTTTATTATTAATTCAGAAGTCATTTATGACTTATCTACCCAAGTTGAACTAATGATATGACACTCAATCTGTCATGAAAAATGCCAGTCAATTACTTTGAGTATAATATTGTTTCCAAAATTACTTGTGTCTACACTGACTTTTTCTACAAATCAATTTAAAAAAAAGATAACAAAAAAATTGGCAAAGGACAGAAAATTCAGACAAGAAACACAAATGCCCAGGAAACATACAGAGATATTTAAATGTATAAGTAATCAGAAAAATTCAAATTCAGAAGGGACCCATTTTATTCACCCACCAGATCAGCCAAGAAATGGAGAATATCCAAGAGTGGGAGGGTAGGAGGAAATGAATGCTGTCATGGTGTATGGATTGGTGTGTAAATTGGCACAACTTTTTTGAGGGCAATTAAAATTGTATATATCGACATCGTCTTCATCCCAACAATTCCATTTCCAGGGATCTATTCTACAGAAATACCCACCCACGTACACAAAGATGCATGTATGAGGTGGTCCATGCAGCAATGCATGTAATAAGGAAACTGGACACAGCCTAAACATCCATCAAGAGGGGAATTATTAAATCGTAATACACTCATACTATGGAACATTATGCAGCAGCTTGCATGGATGGGGTAACCCTCTATGTACTGGAAGAAAAAAAGTCTAAGACATACCACGAAGCAAAAGAATCGAGTTGTAGGATGTTACAATTTATGTAAAAAAAAGATAAGAAAATCACACAACAAACCCATTTTGCTGTAAATATGTATGTAGGCAAATGCATGGAAAAAGGTCTGGAAGGATATATACTAAATCCAGAGTAGTGGCTATCCCAGCAGTGGGGGGATTAGAACATAAGGCAGGTGTTCACTATATCTGTTATTTCATCAAAAAAATTTTTTTTAGTGTTTATTTATTTTTGAGACAGAGAGAGAGAGGGAATGAATGAGCAGGAGAGGGGCAGAGAGAGAGGGAGACAGAATCCGAAGCAGGCTCCAGGCTCTGAGCTGTCAACACAGAGCCCAACGTGGGGCTTGAACCCACGAACCGTTGAGATTATGACCTGAGCCGAAGTTGGACACTTAACCGAATAAGCCCCCCAGGCCCCCCTGTTATTTCATTTTTATATATTGAGACTAGAATCATGTATTCCTTGTATAATGGAAAATAAGTTGAAATTGATTCTAATTTTAAAGGGAACCTGCCAAACTTAATTTTTAAAATAAACACAGATGGGGCGCCTGGGTGGCTCAGTCGGTTAAGGGGCCGACTTCAGCTCAGGTCATGATCTCGCGGTCCGTGAGTTTGAGCCCCGCGTCGGGCTCTGTGCTGACAGCTCAGAGCCTGGAGCCTGTTTCAGATTCTGTGTCTCCCTCTCTCTGACCCTCCCTCGTTCATGCTCTGTCTCTCTCTGTTTCAAAAATAAATAAACGTTAAAAAAAAAAACTAACACAGAATTGCAATCGGTGGAGGTCGAGTTGGGATATGGAGGGGGAAACACCTTTCCGCAGAGCTACTGACCTCAAAGTTCTGGACCAAGAAGGACCTCAGAATGCAGTTAGGTTTTTTTTTTTTTTTTTTGTATTCGTATTTGGAGAGAATATACTCACAGTTTCTCAGCCCAACGGTATCCCTTCCATACATTTTTATCAATGTGAGAAATAGAGTTTCCTTGGAAATTTCTGTGAAGAAACACAGTTCAGATCCTTGAATAGGTAGGAAAGGAATGAACAGAATAAATAAAAGAATCACTGGCAACCTTGTGGGGAATATTCCAATGCAGTAAATGCCAACTTTCTAATTTCCACGGCTATCAGCATCCCAGGTGGTGCAATTAATAAAGAGATAGCGTGGGGCCACTGGCACAAACAAGGCAGCTCCTTAGAACCTGAACTTCCTATTTGTTCCATTCCTTGGGTAGATAACGCCTGTTAATTACTCTGGAGATAAGTACTTTTTTTCCCCAAATCACTTATGTGTCTAAAATGGTTCCTTCCACAAATCAAGGAGAAAATAATAATTCAAAGAAAAAAATGGTAAAAAATTTACCATTATCAGCAAACAAATGTAAAGAAGCCCTCTACTGACACCTCTCTAGGTGTTAGAAGGATAAGGGAAGTTAGAAATTAGAATAACTAACATGGAAAGATTTCTTAGACATATTGCATAGGGAAAAGCAACAAATCACTGGGCAAGGAATTAAAAAGTATCCCCTCATTAGGAAATTAGGAAAAAATGCAAAGGAAAGAGATGGGAAGGAAGGACACACACCAGAAAGGTGA
The DNA here is from genome assembly GCF_028018385.1 of Neofelis nebulosa. NCBI lineage: Eukaryota > Metazoa > Chordata > Mammalia > Carnivora > Felidae > Neofelis > Neofelis nebulosa. The sequence continues at coordinate 32,314,817 of NC_080797.1, read as the reverse complement.
CAGGAGTTATCTTATGAGTGGTAGGGAGGGTGGGGTGGGATTTTCACGTTTTATCCTCTATACCTGTGACATTAAAAACAAAAAAAGTATCCATGCCAATTCATGTATCCATGAATTACACATGTTCAAAAGAAGCTATTAAATGCCTGAGGTTCAGTTTCAACCGCTAACTCTGCGTATGACTTTGAATCTTTACATTTAGTTTTGTCCTCTTCCCTCAGCAACAGCTTACCTGGTCAGTTTATATACACATTTTTTTCAGGGGAGTCAGGAATAAATTCAAAACAGATACCCATCTGCCCATGTGCCTGGTGGACATTTCCAGTCAACCTGAAGCCTTCCGGTTGCTCTATGTTCCCTGGTAAAAGATGCCTCAACTTCCATCATTCTCCTTATCTGGGACAGAAGTTTCAGAGTAATATCTGAGTTTTCTCTTTCCCGTGCACACCCCACCCGCGACTGTCATCAGTTAGTCTATCTTGTCACTTCCTCCTTTGCAGTGCTCTCAAGGCTTTTCTTTCTACTCTTTTCAGCCACTCTGATTCGGCCCCTTGTTACTTTATTCCCAGGTTTTGTTAGAACATTCTATCTGGTCTCGCTGGATCAAGCTCTCCTCTCCAGATCGGCCTATATGGGGAACTGAAAATAATCCTGTTTCAACGGTCTGTATCTCATGCTTGAAAACTTTCAATGGCTCTCTATAACTCAGAATCTAACGTTCAAACCTCTCTAGCTGATAGTCAAGGTTTCTCGTAATTGGATCTTTAACTGCTTAACCTAATTCTTAATTCCTGATCATTCCTGCAGCCGTGCCTTTGCCTAGACTTATACCCATTTTTTCTCTATTTAACACATCAGAGCCACTCTTTGGGTCTCAGCTAAAGTGTTAGCTTATCCATGCAGCTCTCCCTGACCTCCATACTCCGCTGATTACAGAGTCTGCTGAATTCCAACACCCATGGTACCTCTTTTAGTACTTAATTACATGCCACCTCCCTTTTTATGACCATTTCCTTTCTTCCCACCTGTCATTTCATGTTCTGAAGACGATTTCATCCTAGTGTGGCGCCCATAGTACTTACTCTTGGGTTGGGCCCAAACTGAGTACTGTATGTGGAAGGCCGGGCGTCAAAGATGAGGTCTGGGGAATCAAAATAATAACAGCTAACACTCATATTTTGCCAGGCACTGATCCAAGTGCTTCATATGTATTACCTCATCTAGGTCTCACAATAATCCCATGAGATGGTAACTATCATACTTTCCATTTCACAGAAAAGGAAACTGAGTCACAAAGCTAATAGATGACAGACCTCGGCCCAAACGCGGGCAATCTAGTTCCAGAATCTCTACTCTTCACTACTCTGTTGTATCCTATTATAGAGGATGGAGCAAAAATGGGAGAGTAGAGGTTAAGGGATGAAATAATGGGGCTAAAAATTGGATAAGGAAAAAGAATAAGGACAATTACAAGTAAAAGATTGGAGAAGGGCGAACAGTAGTAAAAAGGAAAATGAAGATAAGGGATAGTTGACAAAGAAAAGGTAAAAACAGAAAGTCAGTCAACGTGGTTGGGGAGATGAGGAAGGCCCAGGACGACATTGAGGAAGAGACTGCCATGTCAAGCAGGAGGCAGAGAACAAACAAGTAAAGGCGATTCTTACAAGATGGTGAAGGTGCCGTTGTAGGTGTCGGGCTCCAGCACGGGCACTCTGCGGAGCCTCTGCTGTACGCTGAGACCGACACACGACAGTGTCTCACCTTTGCAGGTACAGAGCTCACATATTTTGAGGTTTGTGGTGGCATTCTGTTCTGGTTGCCAAGTTAAAGTTGTGTATGCCTTTTCTGAGGTATAGTTTACAAAATGCACCACAGGATGTTGAGTTGTTGGAGGAAAACCTGTCTCAAATGACTCTGGTTGCTGACTTACAGGAATTTCTAGGTCCATAGGTGGAACCGTGACTTCAGTCAGGTTTCGATGTTGCCTCTGAACCTGTTTTGGATGTGCAAGTGTCACCTCAAGGTCCTTTGGGGGAGGAGTTGTAGTCTTCTTCAGGGTTGTCGAATGTTCAGCCTCTGTAATAGGTTCTGGAGTTATAGTAAGCCCCACATGACGAAATGAGATGATGGGTGATGCTGGATGCTGACCTTGATCCTTACTTGGAGTTGGAACTGTCACTTCCTGCTGGAATGGATATTGAACTACAACCTCCTTAGGTGGCTCTGGAGGCTGAGTTGGGGTGTCTCGCATGGTTGGAGAAGGTTCAGTCTCCACACTGGATCCTGCAGTTACAGTAAGTTCCAGGTCCATAGGTGGAACTGTGACTTCAGTCAGGTTTGGATGCTGACTCTGAACCTGCTCTGGATGTGCAAGTGTCACCTCAAGGTCCTTTGGAGGAGGAGCTGTAGTCTCCTTCATGGGTGTAGAATGTTCAGCCTCTGTAGTAGGTTCTGGAGTTATGGTAAGCCCCAAGTCCACATGATGAGCTGTGACACTGGGCAATGTTGGTTGCTGACCTTGATCCTTACTTGGAGTAGGAACTGTCACTTCCTGTTGGGATGGATACTGAACAACCTCCTTAGGTGGCTCTGGAGGCTGGGCTGGGGTCTCTTGCATGGTTAGAGAAGGTTCAGTCTCTGTAGTGGATTCTGGAGTTATGGTAAGCCCTGGGTCCAAAGGTTTAACTGTGACTTTAGTTAAGGTTGGATGCTGAATGTGCTCTGAATGTGGAAATGTCACCTCAAGGTCCTTCGGAGGAGCTGTAGTTTTCTTCAGGACTGTAGAAGTTTTAACCTCCACAGTGGGCTCTGGAGTTATGGTAAGCTCCAGGTCCAAAGGTCGAACTGTTATATTGGGGAGTGATGAACGCTGAGCTTGATTCTGACCTGGTGTCAGAACAGTCTGCTCCTGATATACTGGAGGTTGAGCTCCGATAACCTCCTCAGGTGGCTTTGGAGGCTGAATTGGAGTCTCCTGCATAGGTAGAGGAAGTTCAATCTCCTTATTGAATTCTGGAGTTATAGTAAGCCCCAGGTCCAAATGTTGAGTTTTGGCCTTATTCAAGGTTGAATGCTGAACCTGAACCTGCTCTAGATGTGCAAATGTTACCTCAAGGTCCTTTGGAGGAGCTGTAGTTTTCTTCAGGGCTGTAGAAGCTTTAACCTCCATAGTGGGTTCTGGAGTTATGGTGAGCTCTAGGTCCAAAGGCTGAACTGTTACATTAGGTGACAATGGATGACGAGCTTGATCCAGACCTGGAGTTGGAACTGTCACCTCCTGAAACAGTGGAGGCTGAACTACAACCTCCTTAGGTGGCTCTGAAGGGTGACCTGGGATCTCTTGCGTGGTTGAAGTTTCAACCTCTGTAGTGGGTTCTGGAGTTATGGTCAGTTCCAGGTCTAAAGGCTGAACTCTGACTTCAGTCAAATTTGGATGCTGAGCCTGGATCTGCTCTGGATGTGGAGGTGTCACCTCAGTGTCCTCTGGAGGAGCTATAGTCTGCTGCATGATTGTAGAATGCTCAGCCTCCACAGTAGGTTCTGGAGTTACAGTAAGCTCCAGGTCAGCAGGCTGAACAGTAACACTGGGCAAGTTTGGATGCTGAGCTTGCTCTTGTCCTAGAGGTGGAACTGTCACCTCTTTATGGACTGGAGGTTGTGCTACAACCTCCTCAGGTGGCTCTGGAGGCTGAACTGGGGCCTCCTGCTGGGCTGGAGGAGTTTCTGCCTCCTTAGAGGCCTCCGGAGGTTGAGTTGGAGACTGCTGCAGAATTGGAGATGGTTCTACCTTCTCAGGGGCCTCTGAAGGCTGAAGTGGGGCCTCCTGCTGTGTGGAAGGTTCTACCTCCTTAGGGGGCTCAGGGGATACAACTGGGGCTTCCTGCCGAGTTGGAAAAGATTCTGCCTCATTACCGGGCTCTGAAGGCTGAGCTGGGGCCTCCTGAGGTGTGGGAGAAGGTTCCACCTCCTTAGGGGGCTCAGGGGATATAGCTGGGGACTCCTGGAGGACTGGAAACTGAGCTGGGGCCACCTGCTGGGTTGGAGACTCTGCCTCATTAGGGGGCTCTGAAGGCTGAGCTGGGGCCTCCTGCAGTGTGGGAGAAGGTTCTACCTCCTTAGGGGGCTCAGGAGATACAGCTGGGGCCTGCTGGGGGACAGGAGACTGAACCAGGGCCTCCTGCGGGGTTGGAGAAGATTCTGCCTCATTAGGGGGCTCTGAAGGCTGAGCTGGGACTTCCTGCTGAACTGGAGATGGTTCTACCTTCTCAGGAGGCTCTGAAGGCTGAGCTGGGGCCAGCTGGGGGACTACAGACTGAGCTGGGGCCTCCTGTTGGCCTGAAGCAGGTTCCACAGCCTTAGGGGGGTCTGGAGTCTGAGCTAGGACCTCTTGTTGGCCTGGAGAAGACTCATCTTCAGGGGACTCTGGAGACTGGGAAAGTTGCTTGGACTGAGCTGGAGAAAATTCAACTTTCTCAGGGGGAATAGGAGATTGAGCAGGGACATCCTGCTGCACTGGAAGAGGTTTAACCTCGTTAAGTTGCCTGGGGACTTATGAAAATCCTCAGATCCACAGGTTTACCTGTGATATTAGGCAACACTGGATGCTGATATTCACCTGGACCTGGAGGTGAGAATGTCACCTCATGCTGTACTGGAGACTGAGCTACAACATCTGTAGAGGACCCTGGAGGCTGAGCTGGATGCTCATACTGAACTGGAAAAGACTCGATCCCCTCATTGGGCTTTGGTTGCTGAGCTGGGACCTCTTGCTGGATTGGAGAAGGTTCTATACTTGCAACAGGCACTTGAGGCAGAGCTGAGCTCTCCTGCTGGCTTGGAGAAAGTTCAGTTTCCTCAGGAAAATCTTCGGGTGGAGTTGAGACTTCATGCTGGACTGGAGAAGATTCAACATTTTCAGGGGGCGCTGGATACTGATGTGGGACCTCCTGCTGGGTTGGAGAAAGTCCAATTTCCTCAGGAAGATCTTCAGGCATAGTGGAGACTCCCTGCTGGATTGGAGAAGGCTCAACATTTTCAGGGGCAGCTGGATGCTGATGTGGAGAAGGTTCACCCAATCCTGTTGGATTGGAGAAGGTTCCAACTGCTCAGGGGACACTCCAGACTGAGCTGAGGCCTCTTCTCGGAGTGGAGAAGCTTCAACCTCATTAGTGGATTCTGAGGTCATGGTAACTGAGGAATCCACAGGTTTAACAGTGACATTAGGCAACAGCAGGAGCTGAGCTTGATTCTGACCTTGAGGAAAAACTGTTACCACCTGATGCTCTGGAGAGTGAGCTGGGGCCTCCTGTTGGGTTGGAGAAGGTTCAACCTCACCAGAAGGCTCTGGATGTTGAGCTGTGGCTTCCTGTTGAGTGGCAGAAGGGTTAATTTCCTCAGAGGTCTGTGGATGCTGACTTGGGGCCTCCTGATAGGTTGCAGGTTTAACTTCCCCAAGGGGATTTGGATGCTGAGTTGTGGCCTCTGACTGGGCTGGAGAAGGTTCAGTCCCCTCAAGGGGCTCTGGATACTGAGTTGGGGTCTCTGGTTGGGTTGGAAAAGGCTCACCCTCCTCTGATGCCTGAGGATACTGAGCTGGAGCCTCCTGCTGGGTTGAAGAAGGTTCAACCTCCTCAGGGGTCTGTGGATGCTGAGCTGGGGACTCCTCTTGGGTTGTAGGTGGTTCACTCCCCTTGGAGGCCTGTGGGTGCTGACCCTGGCCCTCCTCCTGGAGAGGGGAAGGTTCACCCTCTTCCTGGGCCTCTGGAAGCTGAGTCGGGGCCTTCTCCTGGGTTGAGGGTGATTCACCCTCCTCAGGGGCCTGTGATTGCTGAGCTAGGGCCTCCTGCTGGGTTGTAGAAGGTTCAACTTCTCCAGGATATTCTGGATACTGAACTGGGGTCTCCTGCTGTGTTGGAAGTTTCTCCTGTGTGGTAGATTCTGGAGATTGCGCTGGAGTCTCCTGTTGAACTGGCAAAGATTCAACCTCAGGGGACTGTGGAGGCAGAGTTGGGGCTTCATGCTGGGTTTCAAAAGGTTCCACATTAAGAGGCACTGAGGGCTGAGCTATAGTCTCATGCTGAACTGGAGAAGGTCCCACCTCTGTAGTGGGTTCTGCAGTCATGGTAAGCTGCACATCTGGAGGTTTCAAACTGACATTGGGCAGGTTTAAATGTTGATCATGGTAGTGACCTGGAGGTGAAACTGTCATCTTATGATGCCATAGAGGTTGAGCTGGGTGCTCCTGCTGGGTTGGAGAAGGTTCCACCTTCCTGGAAGGCAGCTCTGGAGGCTGAGCTGGTTGCTCTTGCAGGGTTGCAGAAGATTCTATCTCCCCTGGAGACTGAGCTGGAGTCTCCTGCTGGGTTGAAGATTCTGCCTCATTAAGGAGCTCTGCAAGCTGAGCTGAGGCCTCCTCCTGGGTTGGAGAAAGTTCAGCTTCTCCAAAAGGGCCTGGAAGCTGAGCTGGGGGTTCCTGTTTGCTTAGAGAAGGCTTACGTTCCTCAGGAGGCACTGAAGGCTGAGCTGGGGTCTCCTGCTGCCTTAGAGAAGGATCAACCACCCCAGGAGGCTCGGAAGGCTGACCTGGGGTCTCCTGCTCACTTGAAGGCTCAACCTCCTCTGGAGGCTTACCCGAGGTCTCTTGCTGGGTTAGAGAAAGTTCTGCTTCCTCAGTATGTTCAAGAGGCTGAGGTGGGGCCTCTTGCTGGGCTATAGAAGATTCAACACCTTTATCAGGCCCTGCAGTTGTGGTAAATTCCACATCTAAAGGCTTACCTATAACCCTGGGAAACATTAAATAATCTGGATAGTGACCTAGAGGTAGAGATGTCACCTCATCACTTATTGCAAGTTGAGTTAAATACTCGATAGGGAACTCTGGAACTAGAGTTGGGGCCTCCTGCTGGACTGGGGTAGGTTCAACCTCCTCGAGGCGCTCTGCAGGCTGAGCGGGGGCCTCCTGCTGGACTGGGGTAGGTCCAGCCTCCTCAGGGTGCTCCGCAGGCTGAGTTAGAGTTATGGTAAGATCCAGAGGTTTAACAGTGACATTGGGGAAGCTTGGCTTCTGAGCTTCACTCTGACTTGGAGATAGCACATTTACTTCATGATGTGCTAACAGTTGAGATATGATGTCCTTAGATGGCTCTGGAGGCTGAGCAGGGGCCTCCTGGGGGGTCGGAGAAGGTTCCACTTCCTCGGGGGCCTCTGTAGGGTGAGCTGAGGCCTCCTGCTGGACTGAAGAAGGTTCGACCTCTTCAGGGGTACTTGAAGGCTCAGCTGGGGCCTCTTGTGGGTTTGCTGAATTTCCATCCTTAAGGGACTCTGGACGCCGAGATGGAGCCTTCTGCTCAAGTAGAGATGTTTCTGTCTCTTCAGGGGGCTCTGGATGCTGAGCCTGAGCCTCCCCTTGGGGCAAAAAAGATTCAGCTTCCTCAGGGGACTCTAGATGATTTGGGGTCTTCTGCAAGGGTGGAGGAATTTCAGCCTCCTCAGAGAAGTTTGGAAGTTGATCTGGTCCCCCTGGGAAACCCATAGGTAGGTTCTCCTCAGGATATAGGAGACCCATATTGGAATCTAAATAATCATCCTGCAGCTGTTGTTGTAGGTGCTCTTTATTTGCAAATTGGTTTGGAATGCCAACAACTTTGGCAAGCCTTCGATGCTGAGCTAGATCTTCCTTCAGGTTTAGGGATGAAACAATCAACTTTGTTGGCTTTGAACTCTGACTATCCAGAGATGGAACAAGCATTTCAAATGATTGGTGATCTTCGGCCTGATCTAAACCTACAGTTTTAGTCTTACTTTTGAGTTGAGGAGGCGGAGCTATGGTCTGATTCTGATCCCAACCTGGCATTGGAACCACCTCTGGGAGCCTTTGATGCTGGGTTAGCTGGTCATTCAGATCCTCACCTGGCCCTGGGGGTAGTTCTCCAACCGAATCCGTGTCCAGGAATGGAACCAAAGTCTCGGTCAACTCCTTAGGCGGGGCCAGCATCTGGGCTGGAGCAGAGGACACCAGGTAATTAAAGCCCCCCCCCCCCCCCCCCGCTCGGCTGGGGGTGTAAGTGCCTGGGGCAATTCGGGCGGGGGATCAGAGGAGCGCGAAGACCAGGGCTCAGCCGCCTCCAGGGGGTCGGAGGTCAGCTGGGCAGGGTCCAGGGCCCACTCCGGAGGCTGAGCTGCCTGGACCAGCAGCCACAACGGTTGCCACATAAAGAGAAGCAGTGGGGCCAACAGGCACAGCCGGGGCATGACACGCGGAGGCTCCGGGGCGCAGAGACCCAGGCGAGTAGGGTACTGGCGCTGGGCCCTGAGCGGGAGCCAAACCATAATGGCAGCTTCGTGATGCGCGCGCGCACCTTTAGCAACTGCGCGCCCCTCCCACGCCTACATCCCACCCTTTATTTATAACGTCTTTATTTATGCCACCTTTATTAGCTCCCTGGAGATGGGCTCCGCACCACCAGAGCGGGCCTTTTTCCCAGAATCACTTGGGGCCCAGGCCTCCCTCCACCCTGCAAAGGCCACCACTCCCCCCTCCCCCCGCACTCCCCCCTTCCTCCCCCACCCCCCCCACCCCGGGGCTGCTCACAGCAAGGTAGTACTTGGACTCAGATCTGGGTGGCCCCGGACTCCCGCAGCTCTGAGGGGTGGAAGGGTGGGGGAGTGGAGCAGAGCTTCCAAGGAAGCCACAGGACCTGGCATCCTGGGAAATTAAAAAATGCTAGTCCAGCTCTAGCAATTTGAACTCTTGCTCTTCAAAGCTTAAATCCGAGAGACGTTCTTCCTCCCCCTGGCCATACTGCTTCCAAGAAAAGTAGCTGACCTGCAAAATAAGCACCAGTTAGGGCGACGGGGAGGAGAACACACTTCACAGTCAGATATTCTAAAATGTTGCCATTTCCTCTAAATTCTCAATACCCATGGCTGATTATTAATTCACCACTCTGTTAGATGGGGGCCTACCACTGAATCTGAGATGGCCCCAAATGTCTGTAGGAGGAGTTTGGGGGAGTGCTGAGCAATTCATTCTGGGAAAGAGGGCCGGAAACCAATTCTAGCCCTTTATTTACACGGGGTGGGAAAACTTCCCCCATCTCATCTTGACTGGACATAGCCATTGATCTAGAAAAAGTAACAAGGCCACTTTTCAGAGGTCCACTCTGTGCGCCCACATGGAGAAGGCACTTAGGATGTTAAAGTCAGCGTGTTAAACAACCGCTGCCTTGTGCTCATCCATGAACGAAGGCTCTGGATTGAAGGAGCTTCCCACTGATTTGCTGGGCCTGTGCGCCACGGGAAGCTCCCCTGGGGATGGTGTCCTGAGCCTTCTTTCCTTGGGAGCGGGGGTGGCAGAAGGCCTGTCCAAAAAGTATTGCTTCATCAGAGAAGAGACCGCTGCCTTGTGCTCATCCATGAACGAAGGCTCTGGATTGAAGGAGCTTCCCACTGATTTGCTGGGCCTGTGCGCCACGGGAAGCTCCCCTGGGGATGGTGTCCTGAGCCTTCTTTCCTTGGGAGCGGGGGTGGCAGAAGGCCTGTCCAAAAAGTATCGCTTCATGAGAGAAGAGACCGCTGCCTTGTGCTCATCCATGAACGAAGGCTCTGGATTGAAGGAGCTTCCCACTGATTTGCTGGGCCTGTGTGCTACGGGAAGCTCTCCTGGGGATGGTGTCCTGAGCCTTCTTTCCTTGGCCATGTTCTCCACAGATGGCTGGGCGTTCTGTTTACTCTGGATGTTCTGATGTCTCAGTTCTTTTAAGTGCCTTTTCCGTATGCCCTTTGGGCCCTTGATGACCTTGTTCACTCTCAGGGACTTTTCCCCCACACTCTCAACCTCGTCTAGGCTCTTCTCCTGCGGTTGGGCAGTTTCCAATTTCTTTGGAAAGATTTGACGTTTAAACTTGGGACCTAAAAGGCTGGAATGTATAAGCATGGCCATTTTTTCTTTCTTTTTCACGTCATCAAGTTTTTCCTGAATTTCTGCATCTAACAAATTTTCCAGAAAGTCGAGTTTTCCCATTGTATTATTGTAAGTTGAATCGTTGGATCCAGGTTTAAGAGAAGGGTCCCCTGTGTCGTTCATCGAGTGACCCACGGGCTTGTCTCCCTCTTGCACATTTGAAAACAGAAGTTTAATCAACGGTAACAGCGTCGATTCTACGTCTTCTAGATTGCCCTCCGAGAAATAAGGCAATATGTAATTCAGTGCACTAATGACATCACTTTCGTCATTGAAGTCTAGCTGCTCATTCATAAAGGCTGACAAACTGACACGATCTATGTCTGAGGATGCCTTCTCTGGCTCAATAGTCAGCTCCGTGCTGGCGCTCTTCTTTCGAGCTGTCAATACCTTCATGAATGATCCTTCTGCATTCCTTAGGTATACTTCCTGATCTGTCGAAGAAGAAGAAGAGATGAGTTTTGATAATGAAAGACTGACAGCACAGCTCTTTGTCAATGCAGTCATACGTCCCAGTCAAGCAAATTAAGAATCAGCAAATACTTGAGCGCCATTTAGAGAGGAGACGAACTCAAACTTGGACCTACGATTGGCAACAACAAAAGGACAAAAAAGATGTGTTTTGAAAAAGTAGCTATTTCCTCAGAACATTCCACAGTGTGAATAACTATATTTAGAGTTATTCCATTGGTCCCTAAGGGCCGATTGCCCAGGCCTCAAGAAAAGCCAAGGCCGGAAGATACTCGGCTAAACTGTGTGCAACTCTAGTGCGACTCCTGGCATTCACATACCCCACCCTGTCCTGCTTCGGGGGCAGAGGGAGCGCGAGTCTTCCTCCTTCTACGTCTTCAGTGGCCTTGAGTTCTTGCTACCATCACATATGCACGGGACAACACCCGTCACCAGCAGGTCCTCATCTGGTGGATGCCCTCTCCGCCCACCCACCAATTCCTTCGCTTGGTCCCTGCTCCCATATATCGCACCTCCCGTAACATAAGCTCTAGACAGAAAAAACTAAAAACAAGACCCGCTAAGTCCACCCTGGTTCTTTGCTTAAATTTGGGCAGAGATCTGGGGTATAGGTTAAGAGATTTTCCAGGTATGAGAGAGATGCCACTGTGGGGCGTTCAAAAAAATCAACGGAATGATACTTGAGGTTTTAAAATGCAGAAGGGATAGGGGCGCCTGGGTGGCGCAGTCGGTTAAGCGTCCGACTTCAGCCAGGTCACGATCTCGCGGTCCGTGAGTTCGAGCCCTGCGTCAGGCTCTGGGCTGATGGCTCGGAGCCTGGAGCCTGTTTCCGATTCTGTGTCTCCCTCTCTCTCTGCCCCTCCCCCGTTCATGCTCTGTCTCTCTCTGTCCCAAAAATAAATAAAAAATGTTGAAAAAAAAATTTAAAAAAAAAAAATAAAAAAAAAAAAATAATAAAATGCAGAAGGGATAAAGAAACTTTGGTCAAATGCCTACTTTGCCTTCATTTCCTTTCATTTCCAGATTGCTAGCTTTACTGAGAGAACCATCCAGAGCTTCCAACTACATGAAGGTCAAGCGTACAGCTTGTGTACACTGAACAGCACTGTGCAGCTGGGTTTTTCCAGAAGAATTAAAAGTATTTTTAGTGGTGCTGGTGAGAGTCGGAGGAGGAGGTTATAAAGGTCACGAGAGAGGAGGAGCAGCGGGCTGGCGGAGCGCCCAAAACGGGAGAGGAGACTCGAGTGCTAGGCTAAGGCACCTCTGATCTCATTTTTCCTCGCCTGTCAAAGGAGATAAAAAAAAAAATGCCTATTCTGCCCACCTCTAAGGGAGAAGGGAGTAAGATAATTGGTAAAACATTGTTTTGGAAAATAAGCAACACTACTTATAGAAGTAGCAAAGTGTAATTTATGCTGTGCCCTAGACCATTGACAGGGACCCATATTCAAGCTATCCAGGTGCAAAAGCACATTTTGGAAGTCACCAAGTTAGTGCCAATAAAACCTAAGAACAGAAAAATACCTAAAAGCACCTGTGTTTTGGATAGAAAAGCTTAAGATTCAGAACAAGAGTTGGACAGCCCAAGAATAGAAGAGCCCTCTCACCCGTTAGAACGGTTGGGTAGCAGCTTCTGGTTAGGGAACAGAAACACAGAGGCTCCAAATAAAACTTTTTCAGAAATCAGCATCACTTGTACTCTTACACACTTATAAAAACAACAAAATAAACAAAAAGGTATCTCCACCTGTCCTATAAGACAAAGGGCACCTGAGACCTAACGCACGTAAAATCAGCTTATAAACTGTGATGCACTATGTGAACAGGTTTTCATTTTGGGGTAGTTGACTTAATAATGTAACTGAGAATCTGACTTTTAACAAAGGAATAGTTCTTAGAAATTTAGGGATCTGAACTCTGAATGAGTAAAAATAAGGCAATGACATCATTAGTTTAAAAATTTACCATTGTTAGGGTGCCTGGGTGGCCCAGTCAGTTAAGCATCCGACTTTGGCTCAGGTCATGATATCACAGTTCAGCCCCGCATGGGGCTTGCTGCTGTCAGTGTAGAGCCTGCTTCGGATTCTCTGTCCCCCTCACTCACTCTCTGCCCCCTCCCAGCTCACACACGTGAATGCTCTCTCTCTCAAAAATGAATAAACATTAAACAAAATTATCATTGTTGATTAAAAATAAAAGTTAAACCACAAATAAAATAAAAATTTACAAATTTATCATCAGGCAATTAGGACTTACCACAACGTGTGCCATTTGTCAGACATGCACTGTCACAATGTAGCTTGACTGTCTTACAGACAACCTCAACAGTATTTTTAAATTGGCAGAGACAGCAGGCCATACGGCTAGGTAAAATCCTACAAATGGAAACACAGACAATTAAATTAGTGGTAAAGGAGTTACTTGAGTAGGTAGAAGAGGCGGGCCAAAGTCATCACAGGGCTGTGCAAAAAGGAATTCTTGAGGCACATGGCCTGGATGGTTGGGTAGGGACCAGTTGGCCAACTGCTGCTCTTGAATATTATAAATACACAGATAGAAGGACAGAGGTGCCCAACAGAAAGGTAAGGATGACATGGGGTATGGTACCCTTAGAATGAGATAGAGATTAGAACTGGGTGACACTGATCAGTAGTTTAATACACAGGTAACTCCTTCCAAGCCAAAAGTCTCACTTTGGGTTGAGAGCACACAGAAAGAGGGTAGACTTCTAAGAGTTTGAATAAATCTGAAATATGGCCCATACTGAGGATAAAAAGCAATCAACTTTGGCTCAGGTCATAATCTCGTGGTTCATGGGTTTGAGCCCCACATCAGGCTCTGTGCTGAGAGCTCGGAGCCTGGAACCTGCTTCAGATTTGTCTTCCTCTCTCTCTACCCCTTCCCTGATCACTCTCTGTGTCTTAAAAATAAATAAATGTTAAATTTTTTTTTTTAAAAAAGCAATCAATCAAAAACTAATCCATAATCTACACAAATGCTACAATTAGCAGACAAGGACATTTAAAAAAGTTATTATAACAGTATTTCATATATGGAAAAAACCCCATGCCTCTACTTAACTCAATGAATTGTGCAACAACTTCAAGTGGCCTAATATATGTATACTTAGAGTCCACGAAGGAGAGGAGATATAAAAAAAATTTGAAAAACTAATAGCCCCCACATTTCCAAATAAGTAAACCCTATAAACTCACAAATCCAGGAAGGTCAATGAACTCTGAGCACAACATGGATTAAACTACATGTTTAGTTTAATCCATTCAACACGGATAAAACTACACCACGGCACATGATAATCAAACTGGTCAAAGCCAGCGATAAAGAGCAAATCTTAAAAGCAGCCAAAGGAACAAAACCACACATGACACACAGAGCAACGAAGATATAACAATGACAACATATTTCTTGTTGGCAATAATGTAAGCCAGAACTCGGTGGGGCAACATCTTTCAGGCAGTGAAAAGGAGAGGGGGACCAAATAGCTATCAAGCTAGAATTCTATACCCAAAGCTTTCAAAAATAAAAGCAAGATAAAGACTATCTGAGACATACAAGAGCTGGAAGAATTCATCATTAGCAGGCTTACACTGTAGAAATGCCAAAGGAAGTATTTTTTTAAATGTTTATTTGAGAGACAGAGAGAGAGGGCACGTGCAGTATGCGTGTGCAAGGGGGAAAGAGCACTGAGGAGACAGAGAATCCCAGGCAAAGCCCAATGCGGGAATTGAGCTCACAAACTGTGAGATTATGACCTGAGCCAAAATCAAGAGTTGGATGCTTAACTGACTGAGCCACCCAGGTGCCCCTAAAGAAAGTATTTTTAAGCAGAAGGAAAAGGATAGCAGACGGAAATGTGGATCCACACAAAGGAATGAAGAACATTAGAACTGGTAACTATATAGGTTATGATTTCACTTCACTATATGTATGTATATCATTTCACTATATGATTTCACTTATATGTAGAATCTCAGAAAAAAACAAACAAACAAACAAACAAACAAACAAACAAACAAACAAGGGGTGCCTGGATGGGCTAAGTCAATGAAGCATCCTACTCTTGATTTCGGCTCAGGATCTCAGGGTCGTGAGATCGAGCCCTGTGTCAGGCTCCACGCTCAGCATGGATTAGATTAAGATTCTCTTAAGATTCTCTTAAGATTCTCTCTCTCCCTCTCTCTCTCTCTCTCTCTCTCCTCTGCCCCTCTCCCCAACTTGTACACTCTGTCTCTAAAATTAAAAAAAAATACACCAAAAACCGTAAGATACCTAGGAATGAACCTAATCAAAGAGGTAAAAGATCTGTATGCTGAAAACAATAGAACGCTTATGAAAATAAATTGAAGAAGACAGAAAGAAATGGAAAAACATCCCATGCTCAAGGATTGGAAGAACAAATATTGTTAAAATGTCTATACTACTCAAAGCAAGCTACACATTCAATTCAATCCCTATCAAACACCAGTATTTTTCACAGAGCGAGAACAAACAATTCTAAAAGTTGTATGGAACAAGAAAAGACCCCGAATTATAATGTTGGGAAAAAACAAACAAACAAAGCTGGAGGCATCATGATTCTGGACTTCAAACTGTATTACAAAGCTGGAATCATCAAGACAGTGTGGTACTGCACAAAAACAGACACATAGATCAATAGAATAGAATAGAGAACCGAGAAATGGAGCCACAAATACACGGTCAACTAATCTTCGATAAAGCAGAATATCCAATGGAAAAAAGATAGTCTTTGCAATAAATGGTGTTGGGAAAACTGGACCGTAACATGCAGAAGAATGAAACTAAACCACTTTTTTACACCATACACAAAAATAAATTCAAAATGGATGAAAGACCTAAATGTGAGACAGGAAACCATCAAAATCCTAGAGGAGAACACAGGCAGAAACCTCTTTGATCTCAGCTAAAGCAACTTCTTACTAGACATGTCTCCAGAGGCAAGGGAAACAAAAGTACAAATGAACTACTGAGGAGTGCCTGGGTGGCTTAGCGGGTTGAATGCCTGACTCTTGGTGTTGGCTCAGGTCGTGATCTCAGGGTCGTGGATTGAACTCTGCATCAGGATTCTCTCTCCACTTGAGATTCTCTCTCTCCCTCTCTCTCTGCTCCCCCCCCCCCATGCATACATGTATGTGTGTGTCCATGTTCTTAATTAATTAATTAATAGGGGCACCTGGGTGGCTCAGTTGGTTAAGTATCTGACTTGGCTCAGATCATGATCTTACAGTTCGTGAGTCTGAGCCCCGTGTCAGGCTCTGTGCTGAGAGCTTGGAGCCTGGAGCCTGTTTCAGATGCTGTGTCTCCCTCTCTCTCTCTCTGCCCCTCCCCTGCTTGCACTCTGTCTCTCTCTCTCAAAAATAAACATAAACAAACACACAAACAAACAAACAAACATTTTTTAAAATGAATTATTGGGACCTCATCAAGATAAAAACCTTCTGGGGCACCTGGGTGTCTCAGTCGGTTAAGCTTCTGACTTCAGCTCAGGTCATCATCTCACGGTTTGTGAGTTCGAGCTCCGCATCGACTCTCTGTTGACAGTGCGGAGCCTGCTCAGATCCTCTGTCTCCCTCACTCTCTGCCCCTACCCCACTCTTGTGCTCTCTCTCTCAAAAACAAACATCCATTAAAAAAAGATAAAAAGCTGTACAGCAAAGGAAACAATCAACAAAATTAAAAGGCAACTGATGAAATGGGAGAACATATTTGCAAATGACATAATCTGATAAAGGGCTAGTATCCAAAATATATAGAGGACTCAACACCCAAAAAAATCAAATACATAATCCAGTTAAGAAAAGGGCAGAAGACATGAATAGACAGTTTTTCAAAGAAGACATCCAGAAGGCTAACAGACACAGGAAAAGATGCTCAATATCACTCATCATCAAGGAAATACAAATCAAAATCACAATGAGATACGACCTCACATGTGTCAGAATGGCTAAAATTAATAACTCAGGAAACAACAGATGTGGAGAAAGGGGAACCCTTCTGCACTGCTGGTGGGAATGCAAACTGCTGTAGCCACTCTGGAAAACAGTATGGAGGTTTTTAAAAAGTTAAAAATAGAACTACCCTACAACCCAGCAATTGTACTACTAGGCATTTAACCAAAGGATACAAAAATGCTGATTTGAAGGGGCATGTGCACCCAATGTTTATAGCAGCACTATCAACAATAGCCAAAGTATGGAAAGAGCCCAAATGTCCATTGATGGATGAATGGATGAAAGATGTGGTATATATATACAATGGAGTATTACTTGGCAATCAAAAAGAATGAAATCTTGCCGTTTGCAACTACATGGATGGAACTGGAGGGTATTACGCTAAGTGAAATTAGTCAGTGAAAGACAAAAATCGTATCACTTCACTCATATGAGGACTTTAAGAGACAAAACAGATGAACATAGGGAAGGGAAACAAAAATAATATAAGAACAGGGAGGGGGACAAAACAGAAGAGACTCATAAATATGGAAAACAAACAGAGGGTTACTGGAGGGGTTGTGGGAGGGGGGATGGGCTAAATGGGTAAGGGGCACTAAGGAATCTACTCCTGAAATCATTGTTGCACTATATGCTAACTAATTTGGATGTAAATTTTAAAAAATAAAAAATAAAACAAGGTAAAAAATAAACAAAAAATAAACAAAAAACCAAATGAATGAATAAACAACAACAAAAAAGAGAAAACACTTGTAAATATGGAGAACAAACTGGGGATATGGACAAAATGAGTGAAAAGGGTTAAGAGGTACAAACTTGCAGTTATAAAATAAATAAGTCACCAGATGAAAAGTACAGCATAGGGAATATAGTCAATAATACTGTAATATACTTATTGTGGTGAGCATTTCATAATGTATATAATTGATCACTGTGTTGTGAGCATTTCATAATGTATATAAAAGTTCACTGTGTTGTACACCTGAAACTAATTTCATATTACATGATCTATATATACTTCAATAAAAGAGATAATTGAGGGGCACCCAGGTGGCTCAGTCAGTTAAGCATCTGACTTCAGCTCAGGTCATGATCTCATAGTCTGTGATTTCAGGCCCCACATCAGGCTCTGTGTCTACAGCTCAGAGCCTGGAGCCTGCTTCAGATTCTGTGTCTCCCTCTCTCTCTGCCCCTCCCCCACTTGCACTCTGTCTCTCTCAAAAATACAAAAATAAAAAAAGATAATTGACTATTTAAACAAACAAACAAAAAATAATATGGTGTGCTAAAAGTAAAATGTATGAAAACAATAGCACAAAGGTCAGGAGGGGAACCATCGAAGTACACTATTTATTGTAAGGTTCTTATACTATTCATGAAATCATATAATATCATTTGAAGATAGACTGTGATAAGTTAAACATGAACACTACAAACCATTAAACAGCTACTAAAATAACAAAACCTGAGTTGTAACTATTTATCCCCCCACCAAAAAATAATAAAACGTACTAAATCAACCCAAGAGCAGGAAGAAAAAGAAAAAGAAAAGAAACAAAGAACAGATGGGATACATAGAAAAGAGTAGACAGTAGCTTTAAATGTAATCATGTAAATAATTACATTAAATATAAATGGTATAATCACCTAATTAAAAGATAGAGTTGTCATACTGGATAAAAAAGCAAAAGCCAACTATATGCTGTCTATAAGATTCATCTTCAATACAAAGATATAAGTAGGTTAAAAATATGGAAGAAATTATGCCTTGCTAACACTAATCAAACGAAACCTTGAGTGGCTATATTTACTATAGGACAAAGTCAATTTCAAAGCAAAGATATTACCAGGGATAAATGAGGTTATTCCATTGTGATAGAAATGTCAACTATTAGAAAAGACATAACTTAAAAATTTATGTATCTGATAACAGAACTTCCAAATATATTAAGGAGAATAGGAAAGAGAGACACATAAGTACACAATTATAGTTGGAGATTTCAATATCCCTCTCTCAATAATTGACAGAAAAAATATATAGAAAATGAGTAATGATACATCAGACTTGAAAAATACTACCAACCTACTTGACCTAGTTGACATTTATAGAATACTCCACACCAAATCAGCAGACTACATATTTTTTTTCAAGTGGACACATAATATTCATCAAAATAGACCATATTCTCATCTATTACCAGAATTCATTGGCTATAAAACAAGCCTCAATAAATTTAAAAGGATTTCAGTCATCCAGCATATTGTTCTGTGACCACAATGGAATTAAATAACAAATTAACAGATCTGTAAAATCTCCAAATATTTAGAAACTAACCAACACACTCCTAAGTAACCCTATTGGTCAAATAAGTCAAAATGGATATTAGAAACTATTTTGTACCAACTGAAACTGAAAACACAACATGTCAACATGTGGGATGTTGCTCATATAGTATTCATCTTCCCCAGGGTCCACTTTTAAGAAACTAGAAAAAGAAAAGGAAATTCATCACTGAGTAAGGAGAGAAAGTGGAATGATAAAGATCAAAGCAGAAATTTTTAAAAAGGAAAACAAAAATAGAGAAGTCAGTGTAATGAAAAGGCACTTTTTAGAGAAGATAAGTAAAACTGATAAACTTCTGGCCAGATTTATCAAGAAAAGACAAGAGAAGACACAAATTATCAATATCAAAAATGAGAGGAATGACATCACTACAATTCTACAGATACTAAAAGGATAATAAGGGAATGTTATAAAATACTTTATGTCAATAACTTCAAGATGAAATAGATTCCCTGAAAGACATGAACTACTCAAAAAAATAAAGTATGTAATTTAAGTAGCACTATTACAAAAATAAAATCTGTAGTTTAACACTTTCTCACAAAGAAAGCTTCAAGCCCACATGGCTTCACTGGTGAATTCTAGCAAACATTTAAGGGAAAAATAATGCCAATTCTGCACAAACTGTACTAGAGAATTGAAGAGAGGGGAATACTTCCCAACTCAATCTTAAGGCCAACATTCACCTTACGAAAAATAGATAAAGACCTTAGAAGAAAGGATAGATAGAAGATCTCATATACTGCTGGCTGGAATGCAAAATGGTACATCCACTTTAGAAAACAGGTAAGCAGTTTCTTAAAAAGTTAAATATACACTTAGCATATGATGTAGCAATCCTGCCATTAGGTATTTTACCACCTGCCCCCCTCCCCCAATGAAAACATATGCTCATACGAAGACCTGCATGTAAGTGTTTTAAGCAACTTTATTCATAAAGGCCAAAAAGCTAGAAACAACTCAAATGCCCATTAACTGATGAATGCATAAACAAACTGGTATATCCTCACAACTGCAATACTACTCGGCAATAAAAAGGAAATGAACTACTGACATGTGCAAAAACATGGATGAGTCTCTGGGGTGCCTGGGTGGCTCAGTCAGATAAGTGACCGACTTTGGCTCAGGCCATGATCTCATGTTCCGCAGGTTCATGCCCTGTATTGGGCTCTGCGCTGACAGAGCCTGGAGCCTGCTTCGGGTTCTGTCTCTCTCTCTCTCTCTCTCTCTCTCTCTCTCTGCCCCTCTCCTGCTTAGCTCTCTGTTTCTCAAAAATAAATAAACGTTAAAAAAGTTAAAAAAAAAAACATGGATGAATCTCAAAAGGATTATGCTGAAAGGAACCAATCACAGAAGACTGCATACTGTATGATTTCATTTATTATTTTTTTTAATGTTCATTTATTTTTGAGAGAGAGAGAGAGATGGAGTGCAAATGGGGAAGGGGTAGAGAGACAGGGAGACACAGAATCCGAAGCAGGCTCCAGGCTCTGAGCTGTCAGGACAGAGTCCGATGCAGGGCTTGAACTCACAGACCGCCAGATCATGACCTGAGCTGAAGTCGGACGCTTAACTGCCTGAGCCACCCAGGTGCCCCTTGTATGATTTCATTTATAAGACACTGTGGAAAAGGCAAAACTATAGGGACAAAAATTATGTTGGTGGTTGCCAGGGCTGGTGGTGAGAAAAGGGGATTGGCTGCAAAGGCACATAGGGGCCTTTTGGGGTGACAGAAATGTTCTACGTCTCAAATGTGGTGGTGGTTACATAACTACACGTTTGTCAAAACTCATCAAACTGTATGCTTAAAAAGAGTAAATTTTATACCTCAATAAATCTGACTTAAGAAAACAATAAAACAAATCTAAATAAACAACTAAGTGAAAATACACATAAGAAAAATCAACTTACAGTGTTTCCAATTCAAGGGTCATCATGAGGATGCTCTCAACTGTTGTAAGTGACACCTGTGTTGATCCCATGTCTCTGAAGGAGAAAGCCCAAACATGCGTGATTTGAACCCAAGGATAAAAATTCTGTACCTAAAAAGATACTTAACAACATGTGATTACTTCAATTCTGGCTTCTTTGTCAAGTCAGCTCAAGAGTTTTCTTGCTATGGACAATAATTTCAGAAAGCTCCCAATGAAGACATTTTATGTGCATCATCAAATTAATCACCTTGGTGCTCAACAGTACAATCCTTTTTACTCTTATCCTCATTTTCATTCTCAATTGCATCCACCTCTCTTGATTAGTCTTTTTTTCTTTTAATATACACTTTACTCCACTTTCCACTTTGAGATAAATGGTATTTCTACCTACATCTACAAGTCCCATGTCTGTTATGTGTTCTTCAATACTACTCCTTCCTCTGCAGGCTATCTTGCCCATATACGTTTTTTCTTTGCTAATAATGCTTATTTCAATAACCCAGTTAAAATTTAAATTACGACTTTTTAACCAAAACGCAAATACTGAATCTTTTGATGACAACAAAAAAGATCAGAAATCATCTCGCGAGCCATGAGATTGTTGCAATACTTACAAATATTTTAATGCTGGCAACTTAAAAAGATAGGAATCTTCAACAGTTGACAGAGGGTTACGACTGATAATTCTGAAAAATGCAATGGAATTAAAATTATCTGCATTTCCAGTAATGACTACCATGAAAGTTTATGTTCATTTTGGGGGTATGGAACTGGAAGGTGAAAACTAATCATTTTCTGCCTTTGCCTATAAGTCACCCTTAGATTCTGTAAAGCACTCTTCCTTTGGGAACTACCCAGCTCTCTGGACGATAAAGTGGAGAACAGAAAGAGGAAAAAAAATTTTTTTTTTTTTTTACGTGGACAGCAAAGCAAAGATATGCCAAAGAACTTTTTGGGCTGAAAATCCTAGAAGTGACTATGCTGGTAGGATAGTCAGGCTCTGTAGGAAAGACTGTTTCTAGTGTCCTCTATAATTCTAGGTGCTTTTCCTTTATCTCTAGAAATGTAAAAAATTCCACAGTTTAAAACACCCGGTTAAAGACAAAAATAGGACCAATTCCTCAGTTTGGGGGCCAAAGACAAAGGGATTAATCTAAGAGGAAATGGTGAAAGCTATACCCCCACCATGTGTATTCTCCTATGACAGCCTTTGTTAGGTGGCATATGATCCCGTTTCCTTATCCATCTCCTGGACTGCCAGCTCCTTGAGGGCAGGGACCATACTCTATTGTCATTTTTGTCCCTGTGCCTGACAGAGTGCTTGTTATTTACTAGGTACTTAGTGAAGGCTTGTTGAATAAATAACATTTTGTCACTGCTTGACACAAGTTTTTATTCCAAAATGCTGAGTAGATTTTCTTCTCAGTTCTTTACAGCAAAAATAAAGTGAAGGAAACAGGAAGAAAGAAAAGAAAATCTGCCTTTAGGTTGACTCTGCTCAAGAATCATCACTGTACTTTTGCAAAATTATAAGGATAATCATCACAACCAATACTATTGAGCTATAGGGCATCTGTGATCAGCATTTCACATTTAAACCTCACAGTAACCTTATGTGATAGATACATCACTACCCCATTTTACAAGTGAGGAAACTAAAGTACAGAGAGGTTGTATAATTTGTCCCAGTTTGTCAAGCCAGTCAAGAAGCAGAGCTGGAATCTGAACTCAGTTCTGACTCCAAAGCCTGTATTTAACTTGTATGAAAAAAAAGGGGGTTTAAAATAGCCGTTACCTTAAACTTAACTTTGAGAGCATTAAATATAGAAACACTTTGCTGAACTTCATCTCTCCATCTGGGAGAGCTTCTCTAAGAATTACATTTTCTATTTTTATTCCTTTCCTCTAATCATCTCCCATGATTAAGTATTTAATTAGCCTGTGATCATTGAGACTTTAGAGATTTCATTTTTTATTTTTTTATTCTATTTTTGGAGAGAGAGAGAGTACAAGAGTATGAGTGAAGGAGAGGCAGAGGAAGAGAGAGAGAGAGAGAGAGAGAGAGAGAGAGAGAGAGAGAATCCCAAGCAGGCTCCATGCCCAGTGCACACAGCCTGACATGGGGCTTGATCCCATGACCGCAAGATCATGACCTGAGCCGAAATCAAGAGTCAGGCAGTTACCTGAGCCACCCAGGTGCCCTGAGACTTTAGAGATTTTAAAGCCCTGTTACAGGTGAATCAGTGAAAATGAGAAAGGAAGGACGTCTGAAAATTCATCCTTCCGTAAAAGCAACAACAACAACAACAACAACAAAAACTAGCAAAAATGGTCAAAATCAACTTTCTCAGAACTTTGGAAATTTTAACCAATGGGCTTGCAGCAACCCGAGAGCATTTATTAAAGAACAAATTACTAATTTCTATAAGAACAGTGAGCTCTGTGGTTTTAACTTGTCCTCAACCTCTGCTCTCCATCCTGATGGTAGCCTTAAAAATTGCCCACATCCCAGGGGAACAAAATGGAGCTGAAGTTCCTTAAAGCCTCATTCCCAAGGAACAAACTGTCATTGTTCTACCTGTCTAGTGGGGTCCCTAAAAAACTTCACTTGAAAGCCTTGCCCTTGACCTCACTGAGAACTGCACAGTGCTAAAATAGCCTCTTCCCAAGGGGCATTTTTTGAAAACAATTATAGATAAATGTTTTAATCTGGCAGCTATGTGAGGCAATTGAAAACAAGACAAAAAATAGCCTAAACAAAAAGCCTAAAAGGAAAAAGCTGAGAAATGAGATGTCCATAGGGACTTTGAAATGCTCCAACATCTTCCTGGGTAACTAGAAGACCACAAGACATATTCCTGGGAATGTAGAAAAAAAACCTTAGCACTAATAAATGAGTTCAGCAAGGTTACAGGACACAAGATCAATATGTAAAAATTAGCTTTATTTCTATACATCAGCAATGACTATTCCAAAAATGAAATTAGGAAAACAATTCCATGTATAACAGTACTCAAAAGAACAAAATACTTAGGAAAACATTTAACCAAAGAAGTGCAAGAATCACACTAAAAACCACAAAACGTTGTTGAAAGAAATTAAAGAAGATTGAAATAAATGTAAAGATATGCCATGTTCACGGATCAGAAGAAAATATTGTTAAAATGGCACTATACCCCAAATTGAACTGTGGTTTCAGTATAATCCCTATCAAAACCCCAACCGACTTCTTTCCAAAAACTGGCAAGCTAATTCTAAAATCTGTATGTGAATTCAAGGGACCGAGAATAGCCAAAATGATCTTTAAAAAAAAAAAAAGTTTATCTATTCATTTTGAGAGACAGCGAGCATACACACCCGTGCAGAAGAGCAAACATGAGCGAGTGTGACTGGGGAAAAGTGTGAGCAGGGGAGGGGCAGAGGGAGAAGGAGAGGGAGCATCCCAAGCAGGCTCCATGCTGTCAGTGCAGATTGCAACACGGGGTTCCATCTCACAAACCATGAGGTCCTGACCTGAGCTGAAATCAAGAGCCGGCCACTTAACCAACTGAGCTACCCAGGTGCTCCAAAACGATTTTGACAAAGAACAACAAAATGGGAAGACTCACACGCCCTGGTTTCAAAACCTACTTCAAAACTACAGTAATCACGGTGTGGTACTGGCATAAGAACAGACATGTAAGTTGATGGAACAGAACTGACAGTCCAGGAATAAATCCTCACATTTATGGCTCACTGATTTTCAACAAGGCTGCCAACACCATTCAATGTGGGAAGACTAGTCTTTTCAAATGATGCTGGGACAACCGTATATCCCCATACAAAATAATGTAGTTGGATTCCTACACTTCACGCCATATATAAATATTAACTCAAAATGAGTCAAAGACCTAAATGGAAGAGCTCAAGCTATAAAACTCTCAGGAGAGAAATCTTTATGACCTTGGATTTAGGCAACAGTTTCTTAGACATGACACAAAAAGCACAACAAACCAAAGGAAAAATAGATAAACTGGACTTTATTTAAAAATAAAAAAACAACCCACAACTATCATATGTCTGATACAAGTCTAGTATCCAGAATATCCAGAATATATAAGGAACTCTTAAAACTCAGTAAAAAGACAAATAATCAAATGTTTAAATGGGTAAAGGATTTGAAGAGACATTTCGCCAAAGAAAATACATGAATGGCCAATAAGCACATGAAAAGATGCTCAATGTCTTAGGTCATTAGGGAAATATAAATCAAAGCTACAATGAGATACTACTCTACACTCACTAAGATGGCTATGATCGAACAGAGAGACAGTGATAAGTGGTAGCAAGATTTGGGGAAACCAGAATCTTCATACATTGGTGGGAATGTAAAATGGTGTAGTCGCTGTGGAAAACAGTGTGGCAGTTCCTCAAAAGGGTTAAATATAGAGTTACTACATGACCCAGCAATTCCACTCTTAGGTATGTACCCAAGAGAATTAAAAACATATGACCACACAAAAACTTGTACATGAATACTCACAGCAGCATTATTCATAATAGCCAAAAAGTCAAAATAATCCAAATGTCCAATAACTCACGAATGGATGAACAAAATGTGATTGGAGCACCTGGGTGGCTCAGTCGGTTAAGCATCTGACTTTGGCTCAGGTCGTCATCTCACAGTTCATGAGTTCGAGCTCTACATCGGGCTCTGTGGTTTTGGATCCTCTGTCCCCCTCTCTCTCTCCGCCCGTTCCCCGCTTGTGTGTGCACTCTCTTTCAAAAAGGTACAATGTACGCACTTTACCTGCAAACACCATTCAGGGATTACATTCACTGTTCAGACATCTGGACGTCCTGTCCAGGAGGAGGAGGTCTCATGCTGAATTCATTGAATCTAAGACATTACCAGTTATAACACCAAAAAAGAAAAAAAAAAAAGAAAAATGGTGCCAGTTATAACTGCAGAAATGCCATCAACCCCAACATGCGTTTCATTTTTAGGGTTGCTGACATGTAAAAATCAGTGGCCACCTTACACTTGACGAGATAGAGAAATGCCAGTTACAGCTGACACGTCGAGATCCTACTATGTGTAACCAGCAGTATTCTGAAAGCTCTTCACGTTTAGTGCATTCAATCTTCACAAGTACCGATGAGCAGGAACTGTTATTAAACCTATTTGTGGGAGCACTAAGAGGTGAAGTAACATGCCTTCGCCAGCTAAGCCAACTGGTCTTAACCCAACTGGTGTGATTCCAGCGCGTGCAGCCTGAATCTCTCCACCATTCTGCAGCTCTCCTGTTGGTTACTATTTTGGAGCGACAGGACAGGTGTCTGTCACATCTTGGAGCCAAGATGTGCCAATCAAGATCCTCTACAGGTGAATGAGAGCCAAGGGAGGACTGGCTCCGAAACCAGAATTCCCAAATTCCTGTAAAGAAGCTACTGGACAGAGGGTCCCAGGCTCCAGCCTGTGTTCAATCCCTCCTCGACCTTGGCAAAGTGAACACAAAGGTCCCAGGGATGTGTGACTTCTCAGCTTATGTCTGGGGATGCCCCATTCTGGAAGGTGGAAAATGAGAAGAGACTACAGACATTGAAAATGCGAGAACTCAGCACTTTTGCGCTGAAGAACTCCACCAACTTCTCTGCTGGCCGATCTCTGAGAGTCTAACTCTCAAGTGGTTTTCATGAAGCGTAACTGAAGTTAAAGAGGATAAAGAATCACTGTTTATGGAGTATTTGACATGCATCTTCTCACCAAATCCTCCCAATGACTCCCTGAAGTGGGAAGGTTCAGGACAATGAAGCCCCATTATCACGGAGTGCCTGAGCCCCGCTTTGGACTCTGTTCGGTCCAAGGCTGGCGAGTTCTCTGAATCCAGTACATCATCCTTCTAAATGGGCCTGGTCAGCTGCTAGCTTTGGGCAGACTCCTAAAGTGTCCTCATCCAAAATGCTCCGAGACCCAAAGGTTGTTGGCCACCATCTGTTGCAAGCAATCCATTCACTGAGGTACCAACAATTGGGCTCAATAAACATAAACACAAAGCTCTAGGTAAATAAACAGGAAAGTTGTGCTTTATTTTTAAGTGAAGTGCACTGTTTTCCCACAGTAATTAGGTTTTGTATGTAGGGGGAAGAAAAGCCAAGCATTTGGGAAAACAACTGCAAATCAACGGGAACTGAGAAAGGATCTCAGAAAACAGGAGAGGTCTGAGTCTCATGGAACCGACGAGTTGGAAGAGTATTTTTTCTTCAAAACTCAAGATACAAACCTCCAGAAGAATACCAAGGATCCCATGACAAACAGCTACTACCCACCACTCAAAACGAACACGTGTTGTAACCATTTTGTCACATTTGATTCTGAATCTGCCCCTCCTTTTCCTTTCTTTTCAAAGAAATGTTCATGTTTAAAGTTGAAATCTCTTCCCCTTCTACCTCAGGCTGCCAGTTATTGTAAACTTGTGGTGAACCTGATAAATTTTATATTTCATTTGGTATGTAAATGTATCCATAAACAGACTATGCTTAAGTGATTTTAATGGCTATCCATACTTAGGTTTGTAAACTTCTTGGGAGATTAGTTTTTCATATGGAGTGAGGTAGGGATCTAATTTTATTTTTCCATATGAATAGTCAATTGACTCAACTTCATTTTCTGAGAAAATGACCCAATTAATCTCCCTAATAATTTGAGTTGCTTTATCTACTATGTATCAAACTTCCCTCATCACCTTAGATCTACTTCTGTCTTTGTGCCAATACCATGCTCTTTTAATATGGTTTTGTTATCTGGTGGGATAAATCTCTTCTTGTTCTTTGTTCAAAATTTGTTCTGGTTATTTTTAGACTTTTATTCCTCATTTCAATTTTACAATCGATTTATGACAATCCTGTTGGGATTTTGAATGGCATTACAATTAATTTGGAAGTTAATTTAGAAAATGACCTACTTCTTTATTGTCTTTAGTTTGCCATCCAGGAACATGGAGCATTTATCATTTATTCACGTCTTTGTTATGTCCTTTTTTGTCTATGAAAGTTAGATTGCTCCCAGGTACTTTAAAGATGTGTTGATATTACTCATGCTATCTGACCTTATTCAGCTTTAAATGAGTTTATGAGTGATTAAATGAGCAATTACTATTTAGCATGACAAGCTATAGGGAAGGAGGCACAAATAGGGTAGTATACAAACATCTAGAGAGGCACATAGCCTGGGCTCTGACCCTTAGCAGAAGGGTATACTTAGAAGGCTAGTCTAAATCATCTTATCTGCCCTTTCAAAATTTCAGGACACATCCCATAGAGTGAAATTTCTCACAGTGAACCTAGGGTTTCTGCAGTTCAAAAAAATCTCCAATTCATAAATATCTTTTGAATGAATAGAATCAATGTTGATGCTAGTAACAATAGTTCTGATTAGGCTCATATTTCCCCCTATTTCATTAATGAAATCAGGATATCATTGGAAAGAAAGAGGACTGAAAACTTATTTTGTGGTACAAAAAAAAGAAAAACAGGGGGGCGGGGGAGAGGGGAAAATGGGTGACGGGCATTGAGGAGGGCATTTGTTGGGATGCGCACTGGGTGTTGTATATAAATGATGAATTATGGGAATCCACCCCTAAAACCAAGAGCACACTGTATACACTGTATGTTAGCCAACTTGACAATTATATATATATATATATATATATATATATACATATATATATGTATATACATATATATATATATATATATACATATATATATACATATATATATATATATATACATATATATATGTATATATATATATATATATGTATATATATATAAACAAACTACGGTGATGAGTCAAAGCATAGAAATAAAATCACATGGTATATGATTGATAAAACCCATACCACCTGGGTAAAAAAAAAAAAAAGAAAGAAAAACTAAAGACTCATTGTGCAACCTTGAGTAAGTTTTTTGACATCTCATTGCAACATGTGAACAGTTCCTCAATTTTTAAAAGGCTTTTTTTAAAGAAAATAAAACCTATACAAATAAAATTTTATTTCTGGCTGTACCATGTGACAGTAAGATACATTGCATGACACTTCATTCCTGAATATGCCGGCATGTATCTCCCAAGAACAAAGAACAAGACATTTCACATATCCACAAAGCAAAGACCACAGGCAAGAAATTTAAGACTGCCTCAATACTATACCATACTATTTACCTAATATATGGTCCATATTCAAATTTCCCCAAATGTCCCAAGAATATTTTTCCTTGCCCTCTGTGCTGGCCCACCCCCTGTTAATTCAGAATCCAATCAAAGATTGGGCCTTAAATTTAGTAGCTGGATTACTTTAGTCATTAATTGAGGGCAGTTCCCCAAGTTAACGACATGTTCTTTTAAAAAGTTTTGGCTAGTCGTTTTGTAGAATGTCTTTCAATTTGGATTTGTCTGATTGTTTCCTCCTGATTGATCCAGGTTAAGCATTTCTGGCAAGAATCCACAGGTGATGTCGTGTTCTCAGTGTGTCACAATGAGAGGCACATTATGTCAGTGCGTCCTATCACTGGTGATGTAAAATTTGCTTACTTGACGGTATCCAATATATTTATCTACTGTTTATAATTAATACAGAATCTTATAATGCTTTGAGACAGTGTGAATTCCTGTTCCCCAATACTGTTTCCTTCAGTGGTTTTAGCATCCACTGATGACTCTTGCTTGAGCCAATTATTACTGTAATAGCTTAAAACGGTCACCTAGACCTTGTAGTTGGTGTTGCTTTTCTAGCCCTGATTTCTGGTTTCCCAACCATGATTCAGCCTTGTCCCTTCGATTACGCTGCTTTTGACCAGTCTGGTTAACGGTCTTCCTAACCCTTAGAACTAACCACCAGGCCCTTCTGCATTTACCACAGCGTCCGTGAACCAAGCCTCGACAGAAAGCAAATATTGTTCTAAGCTATGTCGACTACTACTAATGATCATGAGCAGTATGTTCTAGCTCTGAATGCAGAGGTAACATGCATTCTGAGTACAACTTTGAGAATCAGAAAGCTAGTTGGATAGATGCTACTTTTGTTCACGTGTCTTTTACATCCAGCTCTCAGATCACAAATTATACCACAAACAGCAAAGGTATCATCTTAAGGAATCAAACCTGATCTGTTTTCCACTGTCCTCAAAATGATACTGTTAGACATGGAGTGAGCAAGGACAGTGACTTTCCACGTCATGGACCACACTGGATAATAATCCTTTGAAACCGCAAATGGGGGTATTTTGTGCAAACTTCTTTTTAGCATGTACTGTTATATTAGAGAAAATTACAGATTTCGTAGGTGGCTGGTTATAATAAGGTTAAAAAGAGAACCATAAAAGTTGAAGACATCAGAGATCACATCTAAAAATAAAGCAAATGCTTTTTACTTTCTATAAGACTCAATGAGAAGTCATTTAAGGAAAAGAAGATCAGCTTCAGAGACCTGTAAATATGGATTCTATAGTTCTCACTGGCCCCCTGCTTTGTAAATTGATTTTAGTAAATTTTGAAATCTGCAAACAAATTATTTTACTGTACATCCATCCAGGTCATCCTCTTTATGTTAAAAATATGAAAGTAATGGGGCACCTGGGTGGCTCAGTTGGTTAAGCATCCATTTCAAGTCATGATCTCACGGTTTGTGAGTTCGAGCCCCACATCGGGCTCTGCACTGGCAGCATGGAGCATGCTTGGGATTCTCTCTCACTCCCTCTCAAAATAAATAAAATAAACTTAAAAAAATACAAAAGTAATACTAATAATGAAACAAACTTCATAATGACTACTGCAATAATAAATGTTCAAGGGGCGCCTGGGTAGCTCAGTCAGTTAAGTGTCTGATTCTTGATTTTGGCTCAGGTCATGACCTCCCTCTTGGTTTGTGAGTTCAAGCCCCCCCCCCCCCCCCCCCCGCCGTTGGGCTCCATGTTGACAGTGTAGAGCCTGCTTGGGATTCTTTCCCTCTCCCTCTCTCTGCCCCTCCTCTGCTTGTTCTCTCTCTCTCTCAAAATAAACAAATAAACTTCAAAAAAAGAATCCTCGATAAACAGAGTTATCCTTATGATAAAATTCCCTCTTTGTCAGTTGGTAACTACCAGTGGAAGCTATTTGTGGTCAAGAGGAGAACTTTTCTGGCCAACTCTCCACAGCCATGCAAGATAAGCAGTCAAAGCATTGAAATGTTTACTCAGTTCTCCAAAGAAGGCACCCACCCAGGAGAAGAAACTAGATTTCTCAGTTAACTAAATGAGATAATCTAATTCCCTAAAACCAAGCACAATTTAGTGATTGAAAATGAGTCTTTTTTTTTTTTAAAGAGTTTATTTTTAAGTAATCTGGGCACCCGATGTGGGGATCGAACTCACAACTCTGAAATCAAGAGTCGCATGATCCATCAACTGAGCCAGCAAGCTGTCTCGAAAATGAGTCTTTTTTTTTTCTTTTAAGTTTAATTATTTATTTTGAGAGACAGAGAGAGAGAAAAGGAGAGGGACAGAGAGGGGGGAGAGAGAGAGAGACAGAGAGAGAGAGAGAGAGAGAGAGAGAGAGAGAGAGAGAGAGAGAATATCCCAAGCAGGCTCCATACTGTAAACACGGAACCCAATGTGGGGCTTGAGCTCACGAACCGTGAGATCGTGACCTGAGCCGAAATCAGGAGTGGGACGCTTCACCGACCGAGCCACCCATGCACCCCCCAAAAATGAGTCTTAACCAAGAAGAGATAATAATAATCAGAAGCTGGACTTGAAAGCCAAGGTCCTTCTCAGGACCGGGGTGTTCTCCATCCCGGAGCACTGGAACTTTCATTTTGCTGTCACTTCTCTCCCTAGATAACTTTACTTATTTCTGTCTCTGGGTCATGACCTACACACCTCTCCGAACTCCAGATTC
The DNA here is from genome assembly GCF_028018385.1 of Neofelis nebulosa. Classification (NCBI taxonomy): domain Eukaryota; kingdom Metazoa; phylum Chordata; class Mammalia; order Carnivora; family Felidae; genus Neofelis; species Neofelis nebulosa. The sequence goes on along the minus strand of NC_080797.1, from coordinate 32,283,199 downwards.
CTATATCCAACTCCTTACCTGCTGGTTCCAGTTGTAAGTCTCAATGGCACCTCAAACTGACTGTACCTCGGGTGAAACCCCTGCACTGTTCCCCCCGATGGCAATCAGGGTCAGGAGACAAAGCTGGATATCCTGAGGTCATACTTACGCCCCCCTCCTTTAATGCATCAAGTGCAAAAGCAAGTTGGTCTGTTTCCAAAATATATCTATCCTTCCTCTCTTTATCCATTGTCACATCTCCAGCCCAAGCCACCATTATCTTTGGTCTGGATTATTACCACCGCTTGCCAACTGTCCTCCCTCCTGCCCCCACTCTTGTTCTCCCTACCACAGTCTCCACAGAACAGCCAGAGCAAACATTTAACAACATAAATGACGTACAGCAACGTGGTCTCCTAAAGTGGATTCTGGAACCGAAAAAGGACATTAGTGGGAAAACTGGTGAAATCTGAATAAAGCCCACGGTTATGAGAAATGTAGCGGGTTTACGTAAGATGTTAACATTAGGGGAAGCTGGGTAAAGGGTATATGCAAACTCTGTCCTATCTTTGCAACTTTACTGTAAATTTAAGATTATTCCAAACCAAAAAAGTTTATTTTATAAGCCCATAAATATCGTGTCTTGCCTTTGTTTAAAATACTTGCATAGCTTCCCACTGTGCTAAAATCCAAACTCTTTGCCATGGGCTCACAGGTCTTACGTCATCTAGCTTCCAATACTTTTTTTTTTGTCGTTAGGTTTATTTATGTAAGTAATCCTAATGTAGGGCTTGAACTCATGACCCCGAGATCAAATGTCACATGCTCTTCTGATGAGCCAGCCAGGTGCTCCTCGATACTTAAAAAAAATTTGGGGGGGGGGGCGGCGCCTGGGTGGCTCAGTCAGTTAAGCATCCGACTTCGGCTCAGGTCATGATCTCATGGTTCATGAGTTTGAGCCCTGCATCGGACTCCTCGCTGCCAGTGTGGAGCCTGCTTGGGATTCTTTCTGCCCCTCCCCTACTCACACTTTCTCAAAAATAAATAAAAACTTAAGAGAATAAAAAACAATTTACAAATTTCATTTCTGAACAGCTACTGCTCTGGCCACTGGTTTTCTGACAGTTCCTAGAACATATCAGGCTGTGTCAGGGGCTGTGTTAGTCCCTGTGGTAGTTTACGAGGGCTGCCTTAACAAAATATCACAGATGAGTGGCTTAAACAATGCAATCCGAAGCTACAAGTCCACAATCAAGGTGTTGGCAGGTTTAATTTCCTCTGAGACCTCTCCCCTCAGCCTACAGGTCGCCATATTTTTGCTGTGTCTTTATATGGTCTTTCCTCTGGACTGACACACCCCTAGTTTTGTGTGTCCCAGTTTCCTCTTCTGTAAGGACAACGGTCAGGTTGGATAAGGGCCCACCCTAATGGCCTCGTTTAACTTCATCAACCTCTTCAAAGCCTTATCGCCAAACACAGTCACGTTCTGAGGTACTTCAACATAGGGGTACTGGGAGGACACAATTCCGCCTACAACAGTCTCCTTTCCTGGACAACCCTTCAGACGGTTGGCTCCTTCCGTGCTCACGTGTCACCTGGACCCGTCACCTCTTCCGAGAGGCTTTTCCTGACCACCTGGCTTCGAGCCGAGCACCTCCCTCCACCTCTCCACCGTATTTATTGCTTTCTTTGCATTTACTACAGCTGGAATTCTTTGTTTACCTGCTTGTTCATCTGTTTTGCCCTACTCCAGGAAAGGTGGAGGCCTCGTCTGTCTTACTGCTGTCTCCTCACTGCTGGTTATAATGCCCGGCACATTAGTATCAACGCTTGTTCACTAAGAAATAGCTTATTGACAATTCGGACAAAAGCAGGGTCTTGCTAGGAAATCATTAACGGAGTTAACGCCCAGGCATGACCGTAACAGAAAAAAACCTAATATTTTCACAGCACTTTACAGTTTATGAAGTGTTTCCAGGTAAATGAACCTGTATGAATCCTCGTGATGCAAGCATTATTTACTCTCCTTTCTCGATAAAGAAACCAACACTCCATTGCTTAAGGTCACGAGGCTGGGACTTCAATACTGATCTTTTTGTTTCACAAGGAATGACTTTGTGTTCTCTGATTATAACACAGCTGAACCAGAAACTAAACAGATTCACATACCACTTTTAGGCAACCTCCGAGGAGAGCTCTGTGAAGGACATAGACGCATTCTTCCAGGAACTAAGCTGGACATTCTTTCCACCTGATCAGAGGAGTCCTGTTGCTGAGGAATAATGGCTAAACAAGAATAAATACGGTGCCCTAAGGCCCTTTTACTGTGTGTGTGGGTGGTGCCGGTGGTTACATAAACACGCTTTTTGTAAACTGTTCTGTTTCCTGCGGTGTGAAGAAGCGAAGAAATTGGGAGAACCTGATTTCCTAAGCGTTCACAGTTGGTTTTAAATAGCGCTTAATATTTCCTTTAAAATCTATACTTCTCAGCTTGGACACACCTTAGATTCACCTGGGGGAGCTTTACAAATCCCAATGCCCAGACCCCTTTCCAGACAAATGAAATCAGACTCGTGGAGGGATGGGACAGTGGCATCAGTGAGTGCTAAAGCTTCCCCAAGTGACTTTAATGCGTGGCCACCACGGACGACCATTGGTCTAGACTTCAAATGGGGTGGGGGGAGGGGTTGCATATCTTACCCCAAGAGAACATACCAGGTTTAATTGGAGGATGGATAGATTCTCTAAAACTGCAGACACTCCTGATGGGAGACTTTGGCATTCCTAGAGGGCTCATGTTCTATGCTTCATGTGTCTTACCTGCCTTAACCCAGTCTGCGCCCAGGACCAATAAAATCAGAAACCCAGAGGGATGGAACTCAGCCATGAGCTGTTGTTCAAACTTCTCAGGTGACTCCAGTGTGCAGCTAAGGTTGAGAGCCACTGCTTTAAATGGTGCTGACTTTGTCTGGAAGAGGAAGTAAAGGCACGGCGGCTGGCTCCCCATTAACCCCACTGAGCCACAGTCGCCCGGCGGCAGCTACACAGGGACTCTCCCAGACCTAGATTTATGGCCTCGGACAAACAACAGATCCCTACCCTGGCGTGGTGCTGGCCTCCCCAGCACTAATTAAAACCTAAACAAGTCTCATCATTACGCGCATAAAATAAATGGGCCTCAATTTAAGACAACTTTCCCACTGTGCCCCGGTGAATGTAATCACAATTTACGGGGTTTTCACAATCATCAATATACGCGTTTTATTTTAACAAGCAGGAGAAGATATTTATAGCTAGTCATGCCACTACTTTTTTTTTACTAGATAGCGGGACACGTAAAAAAAATTACTTGCACGGTAATTGATAATGGGATGGCAACATGTACTCTATTCAATCACTCATCAATATGATTATCACTGGCGTCTTTCAATTTAATTATTGCTTCTTATCGTCTGTCATCAATTTCATTAAGTTTTTGGCAGGTAGGGGAGGAAACAGGGTACAGATAGCAATATGAAGGATGGAACGATAAGACTATACGCTCAGAAGATGCAAAGAAATACACTGAGTTTATTAAATAATTTGGCAAAGCAGTGAGACCAGAGAAATAGCCCACGACTCCGCTATTTTCTCTAGCAACTAGCTATGCCTCCCACCAACAACTCCGTACGGCTCCCCGGACAGAAAAAGGACATGTCAGCGCACACCATCTGCCGAAGGCTCTAGCTTTGAACCCCTGGACAAAGCTATCCTTTAACAGTTTAAGTATTATTACATAAATATGTATTTGTCACGTCCTGATTTTGAAGCATGAACAAGTTTTCATTTTGAATGAAAACCAATGAAGTCTTCCTTTGCCGCCCCCCTGGGACCAACCTTGAAGCAGCTGGCGACCAACAGCTGCTGTTGAATATGGAAATCGGAGGAAGGCGAACGGGCAAAGAAGTCTAATCAGGCCAGGGTCGGCCTGTCTGGTCTAAAGCAAGACCTGGGGATCTATGGAGTGGAGCCAGGCAGAGGCTGGGGTGGCGGCTTAGACAAGTTGGGCGCCATGACAGAGAGAGGAAGCCCAGGACCCCACGGGCAGTCAGCAGGCTGGGGAGGAGGCGGCAATCCAGGGGACAACAGCTGGCATTTCTCCTGGAGGCAGCAAACTGTGTTGACAAGGACTGCATGCAAGTGCCCGGGGGCTTAGCGCTTCCCTTGTGGACCGGCCCAGGTCTCCGAGGACAAGGACAGATGATGCTGATGCCAATCCCGGGTCCTGACTTTAGGGTGGCTAACCTGGGATTTCAAAGTCCTACCAGAGGAGTGAAAAGAACTCAGCACCTACCACAAAGGGATACGAGATAATAAAATGACAACCGTGCACATTTTTCTTGACTGTTTGAATTCAGCAGAGAATAAACCAGAAGATCACGCTGGTCCTATCAACCCATGGGGATCACGGTGAGCCTGCGCATGAGGACAGAGCCATAGAGGAAAAGAGAAGGCAGGAGAATTTGTTTGTAAAGACTGAAAGATATTTGAAAACATTTCTCCCCCACCCGATTTTCAGATTGTGCCGCTTAACGCAGTGCAGGCACGTCTGCTCTGTATCACCCGTTTCCTGATGGTCCTCAGCCACGTGGAAACATCAAAAAGGTCGAGCCCATTTCAAGTACACTTAAGTGTGGAATACAGTGCAGCCATTAAAAATGATACAGGGAAGGGGCGCCTGGGTGGCTCAGTCAGTTCAGCGTCTGACCTCGGCCCAGGTCATGATCTCATGGTTCACGGGTTCGAGCCCCGCATCGGGCTCTGACAGGTCAGAGCCTGGAGGCTGCTTCGGATTCCGTGTCTTCCTCTCTCTCTGCCCCTACCCCGCTCATACTCGCTTGCTCTCTCTCTCTCTCAAAAATAAGTAAACATTTAAAAAAAATTTTTTTAAATCATATAGGGAAGGATACATCACGACATGTTAAAAACAGTCTACTGAGTGATTCAATATTGGGGGGAATTGGTCAAAAATACATTTATTCATGGTCTGCAACATGAACATGAAGTGCTATCAGCAGTAATCTCTAAATTACAGAAAAGTTACTGGCTTTTCTTTTCCTTTTTTGGGGGGTACCCTTTGGCATTTTCCAGGTTTTAATAACCATGTATTAATTTTCCAATCAGAAAAGTCATTATTGGGGCGCCTGAGTGGCTCAGTCGGTTAAGCATCCGACTTCGGCTCAGGTCATGATCCTGCGGTTTGTGAGCTCGAGCCCCGCGTCGGGCTCTGTGCTGACAGCTCAGAGTCTGGAGCCTACTTTGGATTCTGTGTCTCCCTCTCTCTCTGCCCTTCCCCTCCTCACTCTCTGTCTCTCTGTCTCTCTCTCTCAAAAATAAATAAACATTTGGGGCGCCTGGGTGGCTCAGTCGGTTAAACGTCCGACTTCGGCTCAGGTCACGATCTCGCGGTCCGTGAGTTCGAGCCCCGCGTCGGGCTCTGTGCTGATGGCTTCATGCTCTCTCTCTGTCTCAAAAATAAATAAAATGTTAAAAAATAAATAAATAAATAAACATTGAAAAAAAAGAGAGAGAAAAGTCATTATTTTACCAAGGGTACAAGTTTAAGTACGATGTAACATTATTTTAGACATCGAGGTTTTAATGTAGTTGGCCACCACAGCACCTTTTATTTCAGGCCGCTGACAGGGATATGGTCCAAAACTTTCCCCTTGAGGTTACCAACCACCAAGGGACGCTAACCATTGGAGATCCTGAACTTATGGCGGGGAGGGTACCCCAGCCAGTGGCATTCCTCTCTCCTCTGGCAAGTTCCAGGAATTCTGGAGAGGGCATTTGGCTGGGACAGATGGTGAGATCTATCAAGTGGTCAAATTCTGAGATCTGCTGGGTGCTGTTCTTTTTTAAAAAAAATTTTTTTTTTTAATGTTTATTTATTTTTGAGACAGAGAGAGACCGAGCATGAATGGGGGAGGGTCAGAGAGAGAGGGGACACAGAATGTGAAACAGGCTCCAGGCTCTGAGCAGTCAGCACAGAGCCCGACGCGGGGCTCGAACTCACAGACCGCGAGATCGTGACCTGAGCCGAAGTCGGACGTTCAACCGACTGAGCCACCCAGGAGCCCCTGCTGGGTGCTGTTCTGATGTGAGTCCCTCCAATCAGGGGTGAGCAAACATTTTTCAAGTAGTAAATAGTTTAGGTTTGATGGGCCACATGAGCTCTGTTGCAATTATAAAACTCTGCTGTTGTAGCATGAAAGCAGCTTAGACGATACACAAATGAGTGAGCGTGTGGTTGTGTTCCAATAAAACTTTATTGACAAAAAAGGTAGTTTGCTGACCCCTGATAAACTCCAGGTTTCTTAACTTAGTTTAGGAAGCTGAAGTGACCTGGTACAAGCCAAGTCAGTCCCTGCAAATATAGTAAATATCCCCTTGTCCGCATGTCGCGTTCCGTGGTTTCGGTTACCCACGGTCACCCGTGGTCTGGAAGCAGATGAACCTCCATTGGACCTGTCACCAAAAGGTCAATAGCGGCCTAATGGTTATGTCACTGCCTACATCATTCAACTCGCTTCATCTCATCACGTACGCGTTTTATCACCTCACATCATCACAAAAAGGCTGAGAACAATCAGATATTTTGAGAGAGAGAGAGAGAGAGAGAGAGAGATCATATTCATATAATAAAAGTTATTATTAGCTTTAGTAAAAGCTAAAGAATATTGTTATATTGTTCTATTTTATTACTGCGGTTGTTGATTTCTTATTTGTGCCCAATTTATAAATTAAACTTTATAATGGGTACATATATGTAAGAAAAAAACCAGTATATATACAGTTCGGTATTATCTGTGGTTTCAGGCATCCCCTGGGGATCTTGGAATGAATTTTTCCTCTCCAGCGATGGGGGGGGACAACTGTACAGGGCTCATTACGGAATGCTGCTCTGTCAGCTCCTTCCACTCTCAGGGCTTAGCAGTGGTGGCTCTCTACACCGAAGGAAGGGAAGCCCATTATTGTGCTTATATTTTAAATTATTTACTCTGTTGGTTTTTGCCCCAGCTAAACTAGGAGTACCTGACGTTTGAGAATTGAGCCTACATTTTTAATACCATGCATACAATTCATACAGTGACATATAAATAGAAGGTGCTTGATACGCCCTTGCTGAAGACTGAGTGAATAAATGAATTTCCTCCCACACCAAGCTGGTGTGAAAGGCAGTTCTTGAGTGACGCCCCTTGGGAACCACTCACGCTTTGTCCAGGCAGATTCCACCTTGAAAGGGCAAGCTGTGTTCCCCACAAAAACACCTACACCTTCTAGAAGAATTTGTTACTGCCACAGGCAGGAACTTTCTAGAAGATATTTCTAGAAGATATCAATGTAAAGAGCCATAGAGTAGGCCTGGCCAAAGCTGTTCTTTCTAAAGGGCTTCTTAGTTCTTTTCAGCGACGGTTTTCACCTGAATAAAAGATTTCAAGTTGCTGATGCTTGGGAGTCCTTAGATCTTGCCTCGTGGCACTCCGTTACCTCCACAACTTCCTGCATCCTGTTTTGCATTCCCTTGGCTGTGTCAAGGCACCACAGGGATCACCTAGTCAGGAAACTCTCTCTTGACCATTATGACCCGGTCTCAGTCTTCATCATTCTCCACAAATGCAAAACACGTAAATGACGTAGAAGAAGACGTGTAGCTTCTCGATCCAGGCTCTTCCCTGAGTGGATCCTGATGGAACCCACAGCCCAATCTCAGGGTGAGGCTCTCGACAGGTCAAAACATCCACTCCCCAAGAGAAGGCAATTCAAAATTATACTGCCCCAACAGAAAGAGGCTGGCGTAAATGCTAGGTCAGAAGATGGATTCTCAGCAATACTAAGCAACTTCATGGCTGAGATCTAGTAAGAGTCAGAATGTCCCACAAGGTAAGTATTTTGCAGGAGGGGTACGCTGATTTTAATGTGGGATATGTGTGTATATATGTGAATATAAGCATAGTCCCGAAAAAATATACAGCATGCGCACATATATTTGCTTGTATTCATTTTTCTAGGTAAATGTGAACAGTCACTGAGAAGACGTATGCTCAATCCAATGACCAGAAACCGAATCCTGGAGTTCAAGGTCCCCACCGTCCCCCTCAAATGCCAGTGACAACCACTGCAGGCCACAGAGATTTCCGCACGGAGGCCCATGGAAAGTACATAAAGATGGGAAGAAAGGCGGGACTGCAAAGTAATTCCAGGGAGCAATCCCAGGGAAATGGCCCCAGAAAGCAAATGCCAGAACTTGTCTGGGGTCCTAGGTACAGATCCTCCTGCTGGGCGCTGGGCCTGGCCACCCAAGGGGCTGTGAAAAGTGCCGCGACTCTGAGAGCCCAGCGGATGAGGGCACAGTACAAAATGGGGGTTCTACAAATGTCCACTGATGGATAAAGAAGACGTGGTGTATATATATACAATGGAGTATTACTCGGCAATCAAAAAGAATGAAATCCTGCCATTTGCGACAATGTGGATGGAACTGGAGGGTATTATGTTAAGTGAAATAAGTCAGTCAGAGAAAGACAGACACCATGTTTTCACTCATGTGGAATCTGAGAAACTTAAGACATAGGGGAAGGGAAGGAAAAATAAGTTACAAACAGAGAGGGGGCAAACCATAAGAGACGCTTAAACAGAGAACAAACTCAGGGTTAATGGGGGTAGGGGGTGGGGGGGGCAGGGAAAATGGGTGATGGGCATTGGGGGCGGCACCTGTTGGGATGAGCCCTGGGTGTTGTATGTAAGCGAAGAATCATGGGAATCTACCCCCCAAAACCAAGAGCACACTGTAGACACAGTATGTTAGCCAACTTGACAATAAATTATCAAAAAACCCCCAAAACCATGGGGGCTCTACTCACGCGGTCGTTGCTTCCCTTGTTGTCTTCATACTTGGTTTCTATATGAATGGAGAATTTTGGCAGAAAGGAACACTACGGGAAAAAAAAGGAAGGTTTCATTAGCATACCATTTTTCCTCTCTTTACACCCTCAGCACAGCCGCCGGATGCTCTCCTGACCATGACGTTGGGAGCACCATTCTCCATCAGCAATGTCAAGATACCAGGTCAACATCCAAATTCGGACAGAAAAGCCGCCTTTGGCAACATGAACACGATCGCATCCAGAAGCCAGGCCGGAGAGAACGACCAAGCAATGGAAGGCACGTTGTCCATTTCCAGAAAGAATACGTTCTGTCAGTCCTACCACAGGCTTTAGAAAAGCGAACCCCTGAAACAGAGGCAGGTCCGGTCCCGGGGTGCTGACCTCTGCGGCGAGAAGCTGTCACTGCTGGGGACCCAGCCTTCACCTTCACGTAAGTATTCCCATAAAGCGAGGGAGGTAGTTAGTATGGGAGAGCTTTAAGATAACAGATTACCGAAGTCAGACACACCTGGCTGTTCGTTTCGAATTTATGACTGGACAGCTATGTGAGTTTGGACAAGTCATTTAATTTTTCTGAGCCGCGGCAGTATTAATATGGGGATAATAACTATTACCCAGTAGTGACTTTTTGAGGGTTAAGTCATCACGCGTGTAAGTCGTGTAAGTGCCGGGCGCAGAGGAGGCATTCAGCAAATGACAGCAATTGGCTGCAGCGAGCTTGATGTAAAAGGCAGCCCCCCTTTTTGCCAGTACGAGGGGGAAAAACCCCCAAACCCTCTGCCCTCCCACCCCAGCATCACTGAACCACACTGTGTGTATTAAGTGGACTTCAAGGGTTAAGGTGGCTTGAGAAGAGGCTTTTGATGGATGTTGACGTAACCTCCCTCCTGCTGGCACTGAGCTGGCCAGTGACTTCCTCGGCCACCAGAGATGGGACTGAAGGCCTAATAGGTACAATGACCCGGCAACTCCACTGGGAGCTGCAGGTGTCGGAGAAATGAGACTCCTGCCGATAGGCTCACAATCCTGAGTCTGGCTCTTTCATTTATTTACCCCACGTGCACAGAGCACACATTGTATACATCAGGCACCAGTACGTCCAAGTGCTCGTTCATTTATTCCTCCTAACTATGCCATGAAGTAGACACTACTGTTATCAGCCCTGCTTTAGAGACGACGGAATGGAGGCAAAGAGAGGTTAAGTAAACGGCCCATGATCACACAGCTCGTAAACAGTAGCATCAAGATAACAAGGCTAGTGGCCTGGTCCCAGTGTCCTTGCTTTTCATCACCCCTGCCCCCAAGCTGGTTCTCAAAGTGGGGTCTCCACACCTGTAGCAGTATCTGTCAGAAATGCCAATTCTTGGGCCCAACCCCGTACCCACTGACTCAGAAACTCCAGGGAAGGTGCCCGGGCATCTGTGTTTCACAAGCCATCCAGGGGATGCAGATGTGGGCTTGCACTGGAAAACCACCTCATTACCCCGTGCATGGGGAGAAAACAGTGCACTATCTAAAATCCGTTAGTCCCCAACCCCTCACCCCACGTGCTTCATCCCCCCAAGTCCAGGATCCCCTTTCAGCCTAGCTGAGAACCCCGGTGGCATGTGTACAGGAAGGCAGAGGCCTTGGACGTGCCATTGATAATTCTGACATCACGTGACTGTGTGCATTCGGCGTTCATCTGTCTCAATCCAAGTGAAACAAGCAAACTGAACCGTGACTAAGGAAACACAGAAACAACCAATCCCAGTAATTGCCTTTATGGAGAATGAGGCTCTGAGATTATTCATTAACACCTTCTTTGCTGTCTCCTCTCAAATCTCTCACTCCACAGTTGCTGCCCTCACACCCTCTGTCCCTGGGGGTTCCAAGGAGGGGCTGCTCCTCATGAATCGAGGCCCTGGAGGAATCGGAGCGGCTCAGAGCCCCAGGGCAGAGCTCTTGACATGTGAACCTGGAGAGATGCACCTGCCAAGACCCTTTTAAAAATGTCAAGCCTTCTGGCAAACTGATCAGTCCTTTTTAACCCATAATTCATCTGAGAATCAACTTAATGCGTGCATAGAGCCAGATGGTGAGAGAACAGAGCCGTCTTGGGTGGGGAGCTGGGTCCGGGTGCATCAGAGTGGAACCCCACAAGGAGTTTTTATCGGTGGAAACTGTAAACCACTTAACTAAGGTCAAACAAATGAATCCGGGTATTCAACCCAAATACGAAATGCAAAACTCTTATGCAAATTAGCAGATGCTGTTATTTTTGAGTCAAGGGCTTAGGTTATTTTCATATCAGAATGGCAATCTTGCCAGAGGCAGGGAGCACACCTGGCTCCGGTGAGGCAGCGGGGAAAACCCGGATCGGACAGGTCAACTCCGGGCTGGTCAAGGTCTTCCGCTATAGCACCGGTTCGGGACTGATAATCTCCATGGGCTATCTGATGGCTGGTTCTCAGAGCCCCAGAGGCTGGTGTCTCAGCCTCTGAATGTGGAGGATCTCTGGCCTGGGGCATTTCCAGAAAGATCACTAAAAACTTTCCGGCTAGAAGTCTATCTCGACATCGAGTTCTGCTTGCCCTACACAGGTTAACTTCCCTAAAGACCCAGCCCACTAATCCTAGTAGAGCCTCGGTGATTAAGCAAGGTTCTTCTTTCTCCCTGGCTGGCTTCCTGCTGTGTCTCACTACTGAGGTTGTCATAAATCCCTTCCCTTCTCTAGACCACCCAGGTCTAGAGAAGTCTGCGGGCTTCCCTCTTCCTCCCTCGCAACTAGTAATCTTGATTCATAGTTTAACGAGACCATGTGGTAGAAACACCAACAACTTCCCTCTCCTCCACTGCTAATCTGCTTATTTCTATATGCTGCTTCTTATTCCTTGTGAATCAGACAAAGGTGTTGCTTTCTGTATTCCAGTGGAAAACAATGCAACGACAAGGACTGAGGCAGTGAGGGCAGCAGACCCAGGCTCAAATCTGAGATGTATGGATTTGAGCAAATTATTTTGGCATTCCCGGCCTCAGTTTCCTCGCAACAGAATGGAGACCACCCTTCTCTACTCTGTAGGAGTGCTGAGAAGATCACTGAGATCATTCCAGTAACCCCCAGCACAGTGCCTGGCACATAGCAGGTGCACAGCAAAAAATTTTAAGTCTCTTCCCTGGAAACTTGTTCCGTCGATTACTTGCATCTTCTCCCTGCTTCCTTCCTGCAGCCTAAAAATATCATGAAAGGTGTCATCTTCCTAAAAAACTAGTATCAAAGTACCCTTGGTGATGTTCCTTCCTTCATCCACAATTAATTCCATTTCTCTTTGTCTCCCCCATCAAACTCTATTAAAAAAGTAGCCCATGCTCTGCTGTTTTTTCGCCTCTCACCTCTTCTCAACCAGAGCAACAGGGTATGGAAACAACCGAGAATCAAAGAATTTTTCAAACAAACATCGCTTCCCCGTCGTCCACACCCTGAGGAACTCTCTATCCTGTTCGGTAGGAGTCAAGAATTCCACCTTTCTGGAAAGCGGTTCCTTCTCTGCCTTCCGTTCCCTCCCCCACCCCTTCAATGGAGGGGTCCCCTTAGGATTTTGTCCTCTGCCCTATTTTCTGGTACCAAACCCTCTCCCCTGGGGAATAATCTCATCTGCCCCTCACTTTTCCTAGACCATGTTATCCGGCTGCCTCCCAAGCTGACGTCTAACCCCACCTGCTTTTCTCACGTATGCAGCTGCCCGCCGGCCATCCCTAGCAAGGGTCCAAACTGAAAGGTCCATACTGAATTAGAATGTTCTCTGCACTGTAGGAGATTCCTGGGGCTGCCGTAACAAACTGGTCCAAGCAGGGTAGTATAACGCAGCAGTTTACCTGCTCCGTTCTGGAGCCCAGAAGTCTGAAATCAAGGTGTTGGCAATGCTGCCCTCCCTCGGAAGGCTCCCCAGGGAGAACCCTTCCCTGCCTCTTCCAGCTTCTGGTGGCCCCAGGGGCTCCCTGGTTTGTGGTTGCCTCCCTCCAGTCTCTACCGGTGTCTTCACATCACCTTCTTCTCTCTGGGTGTCCTCTCCTTTTCTTTATAAGACACCAGTTACTAGATTCAGGCCATCTTAAATCTAGTGTGATTTCATCTTGCACCTTGAGGTCCTTAACTAATTATATCTGCAAAGAACCTACTTCCAAAAAGGTCACGTTCTGAGGTTCCAGTGGACACGAATTTTGAGGGGACACCATTGTAGTGAGGGACACTACACTCACCCATCATGGCCAGTGAACCCCCAAATCCTGCTGGCTCAGCTTCCCCCCTTAAAGGCAAGACCTAGAGTCTTCTATATCCGATCCTAATTTTCTTTATATCTCTGTCCTGTATTCCTCCCATAGTCCACCACAGAAGAGTGCTCGCCACTCCCTGGAACACTTCTGGCTGCCATGTTTTTTTTGTTTGTTTTTTGGTTTTTTTTCCTGCCTACAGTTCCCTCAGCCTGAAGTCTCCTACACAGCCCATCTCAAATCCCATGTCAGAATGTTGACCCCATGTGTGCGGGTAGCGTTCTGTTTGTACCTGTGTCATAGCACTTATCTCCTTGTCCATCATCACCATTAGCTGCCAGGTGTCCGCCTCACCAGGCAGAAGATAAGTCTGCAACACTGTTCCATCAAGAAGACCCCCTCCTCACTCCCTGCTGTCACGAGGAATGGCGTAAGTCACCCCGTCATTCGGGCATCAAAGCTTCTGTGACGGAGGGCTTTGCTCCAGCTAGGAATATACCATCTCACCTGGTCACTCTCACATTTCTCAAGGTGGAGTACCCCACCTTCCAAACCTAGACTTTCTCCAAACACGTCACATCCCCTAAAGATTCTGACACATTTCCATCGGGGAGGGGGATTCCATAACACTGAAGGAATGATCAGGAGTGTGGGAGCAGGAAAAAAAAAAAAAAGGGAACCCAGACACAACCAACTGGAACATGCTGCAGGAAGGGAGACGTCAGGAGCGTCCCCCATTGGCTGAACCTGGAAGGCGTCAAGGGATTCGGAGGACTCCTATGCTCTCTAGGGCACAGTCACTTGGGAACAGCGAACACTTCAAGTCCCATCTGGCCCATGACCCAACATGAAGGACAACCTGAAGGAAAGACTAAAACCCTCCCGCCAGATAGAATGCTCGGATGGCCCCCAAGATTCCCAGCCCTTGATATACACACCTGGCACAGTTCCTTCCCCTCAAGTGTGGGCAACACCTGTGAGCACCATAGGGTAGGAGCCCCTCTGATCGGATTACCAAGGTGATCAGTTGGTGCACCTTACATAAGACTTCTGTTTTGAAGAAGCAGAGATTCTGGCTGCTCTTGAAGAAGTGAGAAGCCATGAGGGGAGAGGACCATGTGGTCAGAGCCCAAGGGAACCCTCCAGGAGCCAAGAGAGAGAGAGAGACCTTGGGAGACCAGCCAACGAGAAAAGCAGACTTCAGTCCTACAACAGCAAGGAACTGATACTTGCCAAAAAACTAGTGAGCTTGGAAGAGGACCCTGAGCCTCAGATGAGATTGGAGCCCAGCCGAGTGAGGCTCTGAGCCAGGACCCTGCCAACCTGCGCCCAGGAGACACTCTGAGGCCGTAAATGCGTGTTGTTTAAAGTTGCTACGTTTGTGGGAAATTTGATATGTGACGATAGAAAAGCCAACACAACACCCAACCTCAAGAATCCAACCACTGCTTCCCTTTCAAATCACCCATCCGGCTTTCATCTGAGTAAAAGATCACTCAAGTTGAAGCGTGAATAGGTCCCAGGAAACGGGGACTCTGTACTCTTGGAACTTAGTAGCTCCGGCTGTGAGGTCAACTGCTTTGTCAATGACCACAGAGAGAGCAGGACACAACGACCCCACAGGAAGCAAGAATACAGTAGAAGGAATACAGATTTTCGAGTGAGATGCACGTTAGTTCGAGCCCCGGCTTCTTTTTTCACAAGTTACCGTGTGATTCGGAGTAAATTCCTTAGTCCCCTTTGAGTCTTCGTTTTCTCACCCATAAAACGGAGACGATACCAACCTCAGCACCGTGGGGTGAAGACTGAATGATCTAACAAAGGGCCATGCAGTGTCTGGCAGGACAGGTCCTCAGGTGCTGGCCCGTCCCACTGTACCGGTCCTCACGAGATCCCACAGGCTCCATGGGGAGAAAATAAACTGGGTGGGGAGATCCTCCGCTGCTGCATAGGTGCATGGACACGCTGGGAGGCTGTGGGCTTGTGGGTGCGGTGCAAGAAAAGGACACTTGATTGGTCCTTCCCACGACGTGGGCGGTGGCCATGCCACAGAGCGGGTTTGGGCTTTTTCCGCCTCGCTCTGCCGCCGGACCCGCTCTGTTGTTGAGGACGCGTCCTATCGTCCGTGCCCACAGTGTCCTCCTTTTCCTGAAAGCCTGGGAGCTCCTGCCTCTGAGCAGGGGCTCGATCCCCTGACCTCTCCTCTGCTTCCCTCGACCCCCTGCCAGCTTCAGGCAGGGAAACAAGAACACTACCGGGATCCCCGTGGACTCTCTTCTTTCCTAGATGTAAAGCCTCTACGCCTGCGCGTTCACTCAGCCTTGTTACAAAAACTGAGGTTCAGACGAGTTGAAAAATAGCATCACAAAACAGCATTTGGGAGCCCCGGGGGCCCCACGAGATGACCCTGCTTACAGGCTGAAGACTGGGGCAGTTACTCTAGGGTAGTAAGATGAGGCAGGGAGACAGGCAATAAAATGCCCTAATCCCCTTGGAGCCTGGGGGACACCATGAGTCATTTCAGCCCCTCCCTGCTCTCCTTCCTCTCCTGGGCCCTTTCAAGATCTGGAATCTTCGTTCTCACGAAAACTCTTTCTCCCTTTCTCTTCTTGACTAGAAGAAAAACAGCTTGGCCAGGAGAACTGCAACAAATATTCACCTTCTTACACCCAGGGTCTGTTTTGCCCCTAACCCCGTAAAAATAGTAGCAGGGTCACGGAGAAATCAGAGAAACGAGGCGGAGTTCTGCCGTCATCTCTACTTTGATTTGCTAGCTTAGATCCTCCGGAGCCAGAAGAGTCTCAGTAGGGCTGCTGTCATCTGCTCCCGCTGTGACCAAGCTTCCTTTGTACCCAGTATCTACACATCTTTCATTTGCCTTCCTAACGCAACGGCAGCCAAGGAGATCGCCGGGTACCTGTGAAATCTCTAGCACCTAAAGCTGAATGTGCAGGAAAGTGATGGTTCTTTGTCGAACATTTGAACGCATGTGCTTGTATCTTTTGGAAGTGACGAGAGAATCTGCAGTTGGGGAAAAAGAATGCCAGGAAAAACAAGCAAAGTGCCTCCCTCGGCTTCTGCAAGAATAATTTTCCAGACCAAGCAACTCCCAGGTTCAGTGTCGGGAAACGAAAGCAGCCTATGCAAAATGCACGGCAGGGCTGAATTTTCAATTCACTACAGACATGCTTTGGAAAAATGAAAGGGCTATTTTTAGTCCAGTGATTGATTAGGGTTGCTATGGCAATCAGAAACACTTACGAGAAGAAAACTAAATGTAAGCAAGTCTTAAAGAGAAAGGGGCAAGCCCATGGGAATTTCATAGTTAGCTTCTGGGTGGTGCTGAAAACCCTTTCTGCAGTCCCCACACGTGCACAGAGAGAGCAAATGGTGGCTGCAGAGACCCAGGCAGGGGAGTCAAGTCTGAGGCTCTCCAGGGGGCTGCCCTTCAGAAGCGTGCGGTGACAAAACTTCTGGAAGAATGAGCGCCATTCAGGTAGAGGATCGCCATTCCTGTCATGCTATAGAAGCCCACAGCACCCATGAAAACCATGAGCTAAAGGGTAGTAATCCCCCCCTACATCAGTTTACAAAGGAAAGTGAAAATCATATTCTCTCTCACAGTATAGTTCTTTTTAAAAAATTTTAATCTTTATTTATTTATTTTTGAGAGAGTAAGAGAGAGAGAGAACTCGTGCCGTGGGGGAGGGGCAGAGAGATGGGAGAGAGATGGGGGAGAGAGAGAGAGAGAGAGAGAGAGAGAGAGAGAGAGAGAGAGGGAATCCCAAGCAGACTCTGCATTGTAAGTGCGGAGCTCAGGGTGGGGCTCGAACCCAGGAACTGTGAGATCATGACCTCAGCCAAAGTCATATATGCTCAACCAACTGAGCCACCCAGCCACCCCTCCGTTTAACCTTTTGAGGAACTGTCAGGTGGTTTTCCAAATCGACTGCACCATTTTACATTCCCGATAGGAGGGTTCCAGGTTGTCTATATCCTTTCCAACATTTATTACTTACTGCCCAGGTGTTTCTTCACCTTGGGAAGTTTTGGTATATCTTTGGGTCAAAATGATGATGCAGGGTAACCAAAGTCAGCCTGCTTTATGCCCATGCTGAGACAGACATGACCCAACACTGAGGTAATGGTGACCATGATATGGCATTATTCCAAGTATTTGATCTATAATAATTCTGTTATTAACCCTTCACCCGCGTACAACTCGATGAGGGATGTACTATCATTACCCCCATTTTACAGATAAGAAACAAAGGCACGGAAAGGTTAAGTCATATGCCCCAAATCACGGAACATTTACATGATGGAGCTGAGATTCAGCGCAAGCTGTCAGGCAAGGAAGTTCGTGCTTGTGACCCTACATTCTGCTGCCTCTTGAGCACTGGGAAAGCACACGAGTGCTTCGAGTGGAGTTGAGCACTCGGTCAGGGGTGATGGTGACTAAGGCAGAGGCTTTGCTTTTCAGTTTGTCCTGTGGCCCCCGAGAACAAAGAAAATGTGTGTGTGTGTGTACATCTGCCAAATGATAGATGTGTCCTACTTCAAACAAGCCCGAAGAAGAAAATAACTGTTTACTCAAAAGATAAATTGAGGGGCGCCCGGGTGGCTCAGCCGGTTAAGTGTCCGACTCTGGATTTCAGCGCAGGGCACAATCTCACAGATTGTGGGATTGAGCCCTGCATTGGGCTCTGTGCTGTCAGCGCAGAGCCTGCTTTGGAATCTCTCTCTTCCTCTCTCTCTGCTCCTCCCCGCCCCCTCTCAAAATAAATAAATAAATAAATAAATAAATAAACGTTAAAAATAAAAGAAAGATAAACTGGGGAAATAATTATTCATTGAAGAAATTCACAGTGCTATCCCTTCAAATGCCAAAATATCCTAGTACCTTTCAAATACAATCATTTTCAAAAATTGATTTTAAATATGATGGCTTAAGTTGACTACCGCTGTGAAGGGCTTTCAAAACCCCGCTCAGGACTCAAGGAAGGGCATAAATTCTCAAGTGTACAAAATATTACGAAGAAAAAAAACATTATCGCATTGCTGTTGTATTTTACGATAAACATCTACTTTTATAAAAGACACGGAAACAATCCAAAGACCACCAACAGAGGGTTGGTTAAGTACATTACGGTGAACTCTAAAGCCATTAAAATGTAAAGTGTAAAACAGGACGATCCATTTTTGTAAAAAGAAAACAAAAACATGCTAAAAAAAAAAGCATGTTAGTATATGCACAGAAAACGTGGAGAAACAGACACCAAAATATTCTCATGGAGGAGATCAGCAGAAATCATAAGCCCCTTTTATCTGCCCTCATATACATTTTTATATTTCTATGTTTTAATTTTTTTAATATTTATTTTTGAAAGAGAGAGAGACAGAGTGTAAGTGGGGGGTGGGCAAGAGAGAGGGAGACACAGAATCCAAAGCAGGCTCCAGGCTCTGACCTGTCAGCACAGAGCCTGATGTGGGGCCCGAACTCCCTCAAATGGCGAGATCATGACATCAGCCGAAGTCAGACCCTCAACCGACTGAGCCGGGGAGCACCCAGGCGCCCCCTGATATACATTTTTATAATGCTTGCATTTGACAATAAACATCTACTTTTTCAGTAGGAAAGAAAAATTCAAAGCGGTAAAAAAGTAAATAAATATGTCAATGAGATCCCAAAGGAACTATATGGGATCTAATGGAAATCGCAAGGTATTCCAGAAATTCTCTTCATTTTAGTCCCCTTTAACCTAAAGGGGAGCATATTATAAAGAGCATGGTTGAGTAGATGGAGGAGGTGTAAGTGAAGGAAGTTTGGGAAATTGCCACTTCAAGTGGTCCCCATCTCATCCATCATACTTGTTCATGGATGAGGAAGGATCTCAGGGATGATACAGTCCTGGAGTTCACACCGCTCTTTAAATGGCACTAGGTTCTTTCTACAAATAAAGCATTATGTAGGGACATGGTGGCTGGTGAGGCATGTCCATGGAACCTCCTGGACCAAGACAAGCAAAGTTTGAGAACCAACGATTGAGCTCAAGAGCAGTGCCGGTTATTGCCGGTTACCAGCCGGAATCCTTCCACGTCTGAGCACAAACCTTCCAAGGAGGCTCAAAGACAAGACTGTGAAATGGAAGACTTGAGAAGCTGGCATGGGGTAGATGAAGTGTTTATAGGCTTTCAAAAGATCATTTCCTTTTAGCTTTTATCCGGAACTCAATGCATTCCTCTCCGGCCATCTTGTTCTGTCTCCGTGCACACAGGTCCTCCTGCTATCCATGAACATTAAACTCAATATAGACTTGACCTTCTCTCTAATGGAATTCCCCTGAAGACATTGATTCTCTGGTACTGTATTCTATATTATCATATTAAATGTACTCCAAAGATGTACAGGGTATTTCAGCCTGAGATGGGATCATTAACAAAAATGAATCTGCAAATGTTTTCAAGTTTCACCAGCAGGAGACCTACACGAGAATGTGCCACAGGGCTCATGAGATCAAGTCTAGAATTTAGGATTTACTGTCTTTTTGGACTCTGGGGCTGCAGCCTGTGTTGTTTGTAAACTAGGAGACTATGGGTGGTCAATCTGTACGTAAAGGCAGCTGATAGATATCTAGATCTTAAAGTACCTCTCAACTTCCTTTACTCTGTTTTTAAATACTTTTCTTTGTTTTTTTAAATTATTAATTAATTCATTAATTTTAGAGAGTGAGAGAGAGCGAGCGCACATGGTTGCACGTGAGCAGGAGAGGGGCAGAGAGAAAGAGAGAGAGAGAGCATCCCAAGCAGATTCCAGGATCAGCACATAGCCCGACGTGGGGCTTGATCCCTTGACCCTGGGAGCACGAGCAGAGCCAAAATCAAGAGTTGGATGCTCAACCGACTGAGCCATCCAGGCGCCCCTTCCTTTACTCTTCATGAGGAAGTTTTACTCTTCCAATTTGAAATTTTGCCCCATAATTGTAAAGTGTTTTGCACACACATACACACACAGTCACATATACAAACTCCTCTATTAGGCAGAGATCCTTCACATACACACACACCAATTTCAAGAAGGCGTATGTCCAGCTGTCCCTCCCATCTACTCAGAATTGCAGTCATCATGCAGGCAAAGGTGCATAGGAAGGAAGGGGAGCTATCCGGGCTTCCACT
Organism: Neofelis nebulosa; assembly: GCF_028018385.1. NCBI lineage: Eukaryota > Metazoa > Chordata > Mammalia > Carnivora > Felidae > Neofelis > Neofelis nebulosa. The sequence goes on along the minus strand of NC_080797.1, from coordinate 32,262,863 downwards.
GGGTTCTTGGGTTCCGAGGGCCATGTATGACTTTACACCTAGATAGGGTGGGTGGCAATGCAATGGGGTGATTGGGAAAATAAACTGCAATGACAGTTCCAGAAAACTGAGAAGAGGAACCCAGGTGGAGGAGGAGGAGGAGGAGGAGGAGGAGGAGGAGGAGGAGGAGGAGGAGGAGGAAGAAGAAGAAGAAGAAGAAGAAGAAGAAGAAGAAGAAGAAGAAAGAAGAAAGAAGAAGATGATGAAGGAGAGAAGAAGAAGAAGAAGAAGAAGAAGAAGAAGAAGAAGAAGAAAGAAGAAGAAGAAGAAGAAGATGAAGGAGAGAAGAAGAAGAAGAAGAAGAAGAAGAAGAAGAAGAAGAAGAAGAAGAAGAAGAAGGAAGAAGAAGAAGAAAGAAGAAAGAAGAAGAAGAAGAAGAAGAAGAAGAAGAAGAAGAAGAAGAAGAAGAAGAAAGAAGAAGAAAGAAGAAGAAGAAGAAGAAGAAGAAGAAGAAGAAGAAGAAGAAGAAGAAGAAGAAGAAGAAAGAAGAAGAAAGAAGAAGAAGAAGAAGAAGAAGAAGAAGAAGAAGAAGAGAATTTTAAATTATTTTTTTTTAATGTTTATTCTTACATTGAGAGCAACAGAGCACGAGCGGAGCAAGGGCAGAGAGAGAGAGGGAGACACAGAATCAGAAGCAGGCTCCAGGCTCCGAGCTGTCAGCACAGAGCCCGACGCGGGGCTCGAACTCAAGAACCGCGAGATCATGACCTGGGCTGAGGTCAGACGCTTAACCCACTGAGCCACCCAGGCGCCCCAAGAAGAAGAATTTTAAAGCAAAGAGAAGGAGAAAGGGATTGCATGTAAAGGATAACGATGACAATGAGTCTGAGTGACTTCCCTAATATATGCTGCACAGGAAGAAAAGGGTGGCCAAGAAGAACAGTGGGGCCTGAAAGAGAAGTGGGGGAGGACGAGAGGACGGGACCGAGTGGATGGAAAACTTCTGTCTGTATTCTAGCCCCCGCCGAAAACATCTGTCTGTATTCCAGCCCCCAGCCTCTGCGAGGCTACTCAGCAGCTTGCACCCTACACTGAGGCTCTCTGTTCATTCATTAGTTCATTCATCTCAGGAGCCTCTTCTGTCCTCTGACAAGCTGAGTAACAGCATCTTGCAGGAGAAGCAAGGCCAGGAGGGAGAGGCAGCGAAGACATGAATGAAAATATGTTTTCTCAATGGGGCATGGTTTGCTCCTGGCGCCTCTACGAAAATCGAGCAGGGAAACTAAATTCAGGCTCATACAGTCTAAAGCTGGACCTGTCACGGAGAAATAAGCAGAAGGTGCCTGTGAATACTGATAGCTACACACAATGAAGGCAGGACAGGGATTTAAAGAGACAGGCAGAACACATCCAATGAAAAAGAATGACACGTAAATAGTAGAGATGGGAAAGACTCAGAGGAACTCCCCAAATACACAGGCTGCATAGCAAACTTTATGACAAGCCTTTTCAATTAAAAACTGTAAGAACCACCCCTCTGAACCAAACCAGGCACATTCCTTATTTAAAAATATATTAAAAAAAAAAAAACAAACAAAAACAAATCTCACTCACTCTTAAAAAGAAGATCAATGTTGAGATTCTGAACTGAAAAGATGTTAGATATCACATAGTTGAGATTATCTTAGTGGGTAGAGGGTCAAAAACACGGGGGCAATTTTGCACTCACTTTATTTTAATCACCAAATTTAGGCAATTTATTGTATTTTTACACAACGAAATCTGTGCAGTTGTACTATTCTTCCCTCCCCAACATACACTGAACACAATTCCATAGGTACTAATAAACCAGAGAAGAGAAATCCAATTTTCAGTGCCACAAGTGGAAAACAGAAAACAAAAGAGAAGGAAGATTCCATGAAACATGTATTTTCTCTCTGATGACTGACCCATATAAAGTCATTCTGAGCGGTGTTTAAAAAACTGCAAACAGGGGCGCCTGGGTGGCGTAGTCGGTTAAGCGTCCGACTTCAGCCAGGTCACGATCTCGCGGTCCGTGAGTTCGAGCCCCGCGTCAGGCTCTGGGCTGATGGCTCGGAGCCTGGAGCCTGTTTCCGATTCTGTGTCTCCCTCTCTCTCTGACCCTCCCCCGTTCATGCTCTGTCTCTCTCTGTCCCAAAAATAAATAAAAAACGTTGAAAAAAAAATTTTTTTTTAAATGCAAACAATTTCAAAATGTTAACGTTATGGTAGAGAAGCCCATTTTCTCGCCTGCCCTCTCCCCCAAGATGGCTGAATTAATTTTCTTTGAAGTACAAGGAACAGCTTGGGAACAGCCAGAGGAAATGGAAAAGGGGATCCACCAGTCAAAGAACACTGCTTTTCCAAGGATCCTGAGTCACCAGGCACCAACTGACTAGGTCTGTGGATAAGGTCCCCCCGCCACCCCCTATATGACCAGTTCATTTTCGAAATGGAAACAAATCACTGTCATCTCCGTGCAGGGCTGCCTTTGCTGTGGGGTCACGCGGCACCGTTTGGAAAGAAATTCACAGGTCATTACTGTTGGGAGTCTTTCAAACCGCTGGTATTTGAGGAACAGTAATCACTATGCAATATATTAACTCACTGAAATTTTAGAGAAAACAACATTTACTGAAATAGAATTGATCCACTGACCTACTTTGTGGGTGCATAATGGCTCTAACCCTGAGACAAGTTTCTGGAGCTCCCTTAAGGTTTAGAAGGCTGTCCTTACAAAACCCAAGATCCCAAGGAGAAAATAAGTGTGGAAAGTGCTGCAGCTCCCATGTGAAGATTCACAATGTATGGCAGAAAAGTGAAGCCTCTGACAAGTCCTGCAATAACTTAAGCTTTGTAGCTTTGCATAACCCAGTGCTTCCCTATCTGACTGTGCACAATTTAATGATAGGTATGAGTGGTTTTAGACTTTTTCCACCTAAAATCTCTTGACCCCTGAAGATTTCTGAACTTGGCTATTCTGACTCTCAACTATTTATGGTCTATGACCTGTGTCATGACCTATGTCTCCACTGACTTTTTTCTCTTCTTCTTCTGGGAGGGTCCTCCTCCAGCCTGTGGCTAATTGCTGCCTTGCTCATCTGCGCCCCCAACTGGAAGACTATTTCTTTTTGATCACCACGATTACCTTCTGCCCTGGATATTCAGGGTTAATTGCGACGTGGAGATAAAAGTTATTTCCTAACTATCTAACCCCCATCCCTACCCTTGTCTCCATGACTCCAGAGAAGGAACACTTAAGGACCATCATTCTCTTAGCTTAGTTGAGATGGCCAGATTGTACTCTCATGTCCGTCTGAATAAGACTAATCCTAGCGTTCAGGCGTTGAGTGTATTTTCTCTGTACTGGCACCTATTTCCTAGTTATGTAATTCGGTGATTTCTACTACCCTTGGCTGGGACTCAGTGGAAGGTGGGGATGGGGAGCTCAAGAAAAGCCTGATGGGCATGGAGATCATCGGTCTGCACACACAAGCACCCATCAGCACTTTCAATTATCGGGGATCTACTGGGGCTAAGATTTCAAGGGAAGTTCCTATCCAGAGCCGTTAGTTGCTTTCAGAAAAATACCTCAGCCTCCCGTGCCACTCCCGGGAAGATGGCCCGAGTTCACCTCGGGTGACTCATGATACGTTCTCAACGGTGAGCAGGCTCGACTCTCTACCCTGGCTGGTCTGAACCAACCCCAGACAACCCCATCTCTCATTGTGGCTCAACACCATTTGAGCTATTCATTCAAGAGTCATCTCCTTCTCCCCGGTCTGTTATAATTTACCTTGTCCACCTTTTTCAACGAAATAACGACAATGTGGAGGAACACGGGACAGCTCACCGCCTCTGCATCTTGGGCAACAGAAGCCATTCTCACCAGTACAAAGGGGCTTCCCATCTGCCATGGCTTCTTCTGTGAATTCTTACTGAAAGATATTTTAGCGGAGGGGAGCCTGGCTGGCTCAGTCGGTAGAGCAGGCAGCTCCTGGTCTCGGGGTTGTGAGTTCAGGTTCTGCACTGGGTGTGGAGCCTACTTTAAAAAGCTAAAATCTTTAAATAAATAATAATAAAAAAAAGATATTTTGGTGGAGTGGGATGGTCATGGCCCCCAAATATATATAGTAACTGTGTATCTGGGTCACCACTATCAAATTACTGTAAGCTTCAGTTTTCAAATTCGTACAAATGAGAAAAAACTTTTTCCCCTTTATCACGACCAAGGCTGAACTGATGCGGCTGAGCTATGTTCGTAGTCCAGTGTCGCCTTTTTTTAGCTCAAGAGAAACAAAATCAGTGACTTTGGAAGGCAGCCAGTCTCTTCGGGCACCTTCCTTTGTGACTTTACAAACTACAGAAGAACCGGCAGGTTTTGAAGAACGGGCTAGATAGTCCGTCCTCTGGAAAATTGTCATCGTGTTAGGCTTTGTTTACTGTGTAATTAAGACTTTTTCCTATAACCAAGCTAAAGATATTTTTTCCACTTCCTGGGCACATGGCATTTCCACGTAATCCTAACGACTCAGTCATACACAGTGATGAAAAAGCTTTTATGTTTTGATCACTGTGATAATGTTGAAGCCTTACATGACCCAAAATAGAAAGTTCTCTTGTCTGGGTTTTGTCACAAATGAGGGCAGCATGAGGTCTCAGTAATAAGCTGGACAGTCAGATAGAGGACCTAGGGGATCCTAGGAATAGATGAACATTGCTCTGGGCTAATCCTATGAGAACAGAGAGCGGTCTAGAGTATTAGGAGCCCCTGTGTCTCCCCGGAGGGTAGGGAGGGCAGGGTGTGGTGATCCCAGCTGAGAGTCAGGCATTGGAGAAGTTTTGCTCTGGGCAAAACGTTGGGCACAGACAGGAAATACGGGCTTGAAACGACATCAAGAAGAGGTATTTAGGGTGAAAGGATCGGGGGACAAAAAGGCCAACGGAAAAGCATTTAAAACAGGAAAAAAAGGATGAAGACAATTGAAAGCATCTGTCGTAAATCCAGGGAGCAGAGCCTGGAGTCAGGGAGAAGAGCGGGCTCTTCCTCCCGAACTGTCGGGGCAGAGACCGTGAGAACTTGGCTGAGTGTGAGGCAAGGGGAGGGAGGCAACTTCAGAATGACCACTGCAGCCAGAGGGAGAAACCCAGACCCCCAGTCACTGGGAAGGCAGACAGAAAACCTGTGCTATGTTTAGGATGGAAAATCAAAGTGAACTAGCCAGGAACAACGTGGCCTCCTGTAGAGAGTTAAATACAGACCTCACATGACATTCAAAGCCACCATGACCTGGCCTCCAAGCTTCCAGGATCCAGCAATGTCACTTACCCACTGGGCCTGGAGTGTGCATGCTCCGGACTGCCCCCCCGCCCCCACACCTCACCATCCCATATTTATATTTGAAACCTTAACCTCCAATGTGATGGCATTTGGAGGGAGGGCCTTGGAGAGGTGATGAGGTTTAGATGACGTCATGAGGGTGGGGCCCTCACAATGGGATAAGTGCCCTCATAAGAAGAGATCAGAGCTGGCTTTCTGTTTTTCCCAGTTCTATGAAGCCATAGTAGGAGGAGGGCTTTTTCTCCAGGAACTGAAGCGGCTGCTACCTCGATCTTGGACTTTCCCAGCCTCCAGAGCTGTGAGAAATAAATGTCTCTTGTTGAAGCCACCCTGTGCATGGTGTTTTTTGTTATGCAGCCTGAACTGACGAAGACACAGCGGGTGTCTGCAGGTAGGACTTCTACTATTCCCAAGGTCCAGCTCAAACCCCGCCTTCTCCAGGAAATCTTCCCTATTTCTTCCAGGCAAAATTTCTCTCTCCTTTCTACAACGCTCTGTGCTTCAACCACAACCCTTAGCACACATATTCCTTGAAATATTGACAGTTCTACACTCATCTGCTCTCCTCTCATCTTCCCAAGCCCCGCCCCCTTTAATCCATTTCACTTCCTGAGCCAAACCTACCTGAGGCAGGAAGTACTTAAGTTGTTCTGACAGGCCACTGGATTGGCCTTCGGGTTAAGGTGGCACGTTAACTTTAGGACAAGCTGCCGAGTCGTACAGTTCCCTCTCCTCCTTTTCTTCTGGCCCACCAATGTGCCCCTGTCCTTATAACCTGACTTTTGTCCTTAAGTCTCTGACATGAGCTCTGCCCCAGTGCTGTCCCCCCTCCCATACGGTTGCCAGAAAAAAAATAGAAGATGAGCAATCTTTCAGTAGAAGTATATTCCATGCAATACTTGAGAAGTACTAAAAACGATATGCCATTAATCTGAAAAGTCAAATTCAACAGGACATTCTGTATTTTCACTTGCTAAAGCTGGTGACTTTATCACTCCCACATCTCATGATCAAGTCCCCTGTGAAAGATGGCCGTGTCCTGCTCCTACCTGTACACCAAGCTCCGGGCCCCGGTCCAGAGACCAAGGCTCTTCTTTTCACCTTTGCTCCTTGCACCTGCTTGTCTGCCTGGATGGCCCAGTGCCATGCATTCTGCCCTCTGGTCTGAATTTCTCCCATCAGCCTCACTCAGAGCTCATCCAGCTCAGTGGGCAGGTCTGGTGTCAGCCTGCCCTCTGGGCTGAATGATGGCCTGTCCCATTTTGCCTCCAGAAAACCCCGTGCCTTGCTGATGGCTGCCACTGGAATGTCTAGCTTCTCCCCCACAAGATTGTGGCTCCCCAAAGCACAGGAGCTACTCAATGGAACCTACTAGCATGATGTTTTATACACTGTTGGTGTTTAATAAATGATTGTTGATCTAAAACTGAAAGATGGTGTTATGGGTTGAATTGTGTGTGTGTGTGTGTGTGTGTGTGCGCGCGCGCGCGTCCCTGCCCACCCTACCGCCCCACGATCCAGATATGTGCTTAAGTCCTAACCCGGGTTCCTCAGAATGTAATCTGATTTGGATTTAAGGCTGCTGCAGATGGAATTATTTATAATAAGATGAAGTAGGGCAGGTCCTTAATCCAACAGGACTGGTCTCTCTCTCTCTCTCTCTCTCTCTTTTTTTTTTTTTTTTTAATTTTTTTTTCAACGTTTTTAATTTATTTTTGGGACAGAGAGAGACAGAGCATGAACGGGGGAGGGGCAGAGAGAGAGGGAGACACAGAATCGGAAACAGGCTCCAGGCTCCGAGCCATCAGCCCAGAGCCTGACGCGGGGCTCGAACTCACGGACCGCGAGATCGTGACCTGGCTGAAGTCGGACGCTTAACTGACTGCACCACCCAGGCGCCCCTCTCTCTCTTTTTTTTTAATGTTTGTTTATTTTTGAGAGGAGGGGAGGGGCAGAGAGATAAGGAGACAGAGAATCCCAAACAGGTTCTGCCAATGTGGGGCTCGAACCCACGAACCATGAGATCATGACCTGGGCTGAAGTCGGACGCTCAACTGACTGGGCCACCCAGTCACCTCAGGACTGGTGAACTGGTAAGAGGAGACACAGGAAGGAGGACACCAGGTGAAGGCACAGACACACACAGGGAGAAGATGCCATGTGAAGACGGAGGCAGAGACTGTAGTTATGCAGCCACAAGTCAAGGAACACCTGAGGCCATCAGAACCTGGAAAGAGGCAAAGAATTCTGCCCCTATAAGGCATCAGAGGGAGCATGGCCCAGCCAACCACTGATTCAGACTTCTAAGCTCCCAGAACCATGAGAAGATGCATTTCTGTTATTTTGTGGTACTTTGTTTCAGAAGGCCTAATCAACTACCCCAAGGATTGGGGGTACCGTTAGGGGGGAACTGACAAAAAATAAAAAAAATAAGGGCCCTAGAAAAGATCAAGCAATACATCGAGTCAAACAGAAGGGGGTGAGTATGAGCCTATACAACTATAACTAACTTCTTTTATCCCAAAAGTTTTCTCAAATAGAAATAAAATAACATGCTCCTCTGAAAGTCTGAGCTGTGTGATCAGAACTACAGCTGGGGCACCTGGGGGCTCAGTCAGTTAAGTGTTCGACTTCAGCTCAGGTCATGATCTCGCGGTTCATGAGTTCAAACCCCGTGTCAGGGCTCTGTGCTGACTGCTCGGAGCCTGGAGCCTGCTTCAGATTCTGTGTCTCCCCTCTCTCTCTGCCCCTCCCCTGCTCGTGCTTTGTCTGTCTCTCTCTCCCTCAAAAATAAACATTTAAAAAAAAAAAAAAAGACCTACAGGAGTCCCGTGGGGCAGAAGCTAGACAGAAGGAAAGGCCACGACCCCTGAGAAATCCGCCGTGGCCTGTGCAGAGGTCAGCACAGGAGACCGAGTCCACGGTAATGGGGGCTGGCCAGAAAGCTTTTCACAGGAGGGCTGCCCGAGGAGGTGCGTCCCCATGGGAATGGCTTTGTCAGGAGCTGTGGTCTTCATTCTGATGCATCCTGTTTTCAGAACCAAAGTCCTATAATGTATGTTCTTAAAAACTGAACGTGATGTCAAGCATTTTTCAGACTTCATTTCTCCATGAATCACCCCCACATTTCATGGTATGGTCATTGGCTTCTGGGGGAATAAGTGCCATGAGTTTTGGGTCAAGTCAAGGTGACCTAATTCTAAAGCTCGCTGAGCAAATAACTGCCTTTGCATAGTTATAGGGACATGAATTCTTTTGTCCCTGTAACTACTGATCACATTTCAAGTGAAAAGTCCATGTACGAGCTTTCGGAGAAGCAGGAAAAAGGATAACATCAGATGTCAATAAAATCAAATAATATTCTAGACAATTAGCCCCATCTGGTCTAAGAATTGGAGCCCAGTCAACATTGAAGGGCACCAAGATGTATTCCCATTTATTCGCCCATAGGACTTCCATTGTAATGATGGCAGCTTCTAGCATTGAAGATTTATCGAACATTCGCCATGCACCAAAGACTGGGCTAAGATTTCACGTTAGATTATTTAATATCATCTTCGTATCGCCCTTATGAGATAGTTACTACATTTTCCCCGCTTACAGATGATGAAATGGAGGTTTAGAGGGAGGTAACTTGCACAACTGTTAACAGAAGCAAGACTCAAAAGATACCCAAGCATTCCTCTTAGAGGCGGTTCAGTTGCTAGCAGCCATGGAACTGGGGATAGTGTTGGTGGGGAACCGTTTAATTGCCTGCTATGTACAGGCAACGTGCTAACCATTGTATACATCAGGGGTTGGCAAACTATAGCCCGGGACCCAACGGGGCCTGCTGTCCGAGGAAATTCAACCAGGCCAACATCTTTTACATATTGTCCATGGCTGCCTTCACAGTGACGGAAGCTGGCCCGCAAAGCAGAAAATATTTACTATATGACCCTTTACAGAAAACGTCTTCTAGGGGCGCCTGGGTGGCTCAGTCGGTTGAGCGTCCAACTTGGGCTCAGGTCATGATCTCACAGTTTGTGAGTTCGAGCCTCGCGTTGGGCTCTGTGCTGACAGCACAGAGCCTGCTTTAGATCCTTGGTCCTCCTCTCTCTGTGAACCTCCCCCACACGTGCTCTCTCTCTCTCAAAAATACATAAAATCATTAAAAAAAAAAAGTCTTCTGATCCCCATGTTAAATCACTGAATCCTTCTATTAATGGCTCTATGGAAGAGGGTTTAGTCCAATTTTAGAGATGAAGAAACTGGTTCAGAGAAGTTAAGCTGCTTACTTCTAAAATGTAATATTTGTATTTTGCCAAAGAATTGCCTTTTTACAGACATTAGGGAAGAAATGCTATATATATTCCTATCGTTTCGTAAAAGGAAATATATTTTATTATCTTTTTATCTAAATTTTCTTATCTAAAATTTTTTTTATCTAAATGTTTTTTAATTTTTTTTTAACATTTATTTACTTTTGAGACAGAGAGAGACAGAGCATGAACGGGGGAGGGGCAGAGAGAGAGGGAGACACAGAATCGGAGGCAGGCTCCAGGCTCTGAGCCGTCAGCCCAGAGCCCGACGCGGGGCTCGAACTCACGGACCCCGAGATCGTGACCTGAGCCGAAGTCGGACGCTCAACCGACTGAGCCACCCAGGCGCACCTATCTAAATTTTTTTAAATAGGCTTTACACCCAGCATGGAGCCCAATGCTGCACTTGAACTCACGACTCTGAAGACCTGAGCTGAGATCAAGGGTCAGGTGCTCAAGCGACTGAGCCACCCAGGTGGCCCAAGGAAAGACATTGTAATACCCAAGAATGAGGGATGTAATTTATTCTCCTAAAGGAAACTTGAAGTGGAATAAATTTAATTTTGTGAACAACTTTGGCTACTATTTTCTTCATTTTGCAAAGCACAGGGGAGAATATACTCATAGAGTCATGTAAGTTTAAAGAACTGGCAACTGGGATCACTTGCTTAAGAACTTTGGGCAGGAAGGTGGCAAAGCCAGAGCCAGAGGACACTCAGGCCTACCTGACTCCAAAGCCGGTGACCCTTCTGCCTGAGGAGATGATCCATCTGTTTTCGCCTTCCTTCTGCCATTCAATGACTATTTATTGAGCATTCATTATGTGCAAAGCCCTGTGCTCTTGCCAAGGACACAATGAATCATTTTCCTCCACTTCCCTCTCACCAGGTCTCTTTCCTTTGGCTGTTTTGATTAAGACCAAAAACTCAACTCCATTATAGCTCAGTTAACCATTTTCTTTTTTCTTTTCTCTTCTTCTTTTTTTTTTTTTAAGTAGGCTTCACGTCCAGAGAGAGCCCAGTGCGGAGCTTGAACTCACGACCCTGAGATCAAGACCTGAGCTGGGGTCAAGAGTTGGATGCTCAACTGACTGAGCACCCGGGCAACCCCCCATTTTTTTTATTATGACAACTTGACCTGTTGGTTGTTGAGGAAAATGATCCAAATGAAAACGCCATAACACAGAGATACTATAGGGTCTCCCTTTTTAATGCTAACTAAGTAACGATTTTAGAGGCCCTTAGGGCAGGAGGAAATCAAATGATTTTCATCAAGCCATCAAGACTGCCCAATCCAGAGCTCAGAGGAAAATAATCTGAATGAACGTCTTTCTAGTTACGAGGTTCTCCAATAAGTGATCAGATCACAGCCTTTAGGTATCAGCCCCGCCTTCTGTCAACAGCTATTATCATCATTTTAATATTGTATTTCTGGCAACTGCTCTATTACATTGAACTATCACCAGTAGAGCAGTCAAGCTATTTAAAAATACAAGCAAAAGTTAATTATGTAAGGTGAATATCAAGGCATTTCAAATTAACATTCATATTCTTGAACAAATGAGAACATGCAAGTTATTGCATTACATACAGCTATGTAATAGCCTACATTTAAATATTTCTGATTTGAATTATTCCCCTATTTTTTTATTACGTGGTACGATGAGAAAGACACAGGAAGTTCCAATTACTCCACTGTTCTTAAACTGAATATTTAAAAATGATTAAATGACACTTACTGTGTATTCTGGTCCCGGATGTTCATTTGGGCAAGAGGGAAAAGAAAAAAGAGAGACAAAATGATGATTTAGACCATGCTTATATGCAACCACATGGCTTATAAAACCACAGAACTAACAACTACTGGTGAATTATAACTATTAAAAATATGTTAAAGAAACCTTCCAAAAACTGAACTTTCATAAATATCTCCATGTTTGCTCAAGAAACTCTTACAGATGATACTTCTGTGGTTGGGCAGATAAGGACTGTACGACAAGGTTCAATTAGCCTATAGGTTTGTGGCTAATTAAAAACCAGCGAGCTGGCATTATAAAAGCAGAATTAAAGACTAATAATTTCAGTGGAGCATTTCATTAACCACAAAGGAAATCTTTTAAGTGGAAAAACAGCTTTTATAACCAGTAAGAAGAGCCTGTTATGATATTCAAGTAGGGTCTTGAATTTTCGTGTTTGAGGGACAGGAACCAAACCTTCCAAATTTGGGAGCACAGTTTCTAGTTCAGAATCAACACAGAGTTTATTAACATCCCATTCCAAGTAAGAGGGAAAGTGATCTTATAATTATCGTATTATCCAACTGCAGAGGAAGTAGTTGGGGCAGAGAGACCCAATAGAACCTTTGACATAAATTATAGTCAACGTTTTGGGAGAAGCTGTAAAACAAATCAAAGTAAACAAACTTGTTTATTTACAAACCACATCCCCAAATTACTTGGGGACTACTGAGGAAATAGGGAGAAATAGGGATCATGAAAACTCTAGACATATTACTAAAAAAAAAACAAAAACAAAAACAACAACAACAACAACAAACCTTTCACGTTCCTTCTCCACAAGCTATTTAATAAAATCACTTTAAGAAGCAAGCTGGAATGGTTTAGTTCAATTCCTACCAGCCCCCCCTAGGAAGAGCACTGATCTCAAAGGACGAAGGCAAATGGTGAAGAGACAGATACTACGGGGCTCTCACAGTCCCTGCTTGGATAATAAACCCTGAATCAGTGAAATCTGACTACCGCACTACGTTCTCTTGCTACATGTGACCTGCCGGTTGTAAAACGGACTTACCTGTAATCGTGTAGGGATAATAGTTCCAAGCCTTTTCTGTAACGTAAAATATTTTGGGAACAACAGCTCTAGCCCAGCTGGGCAGTTTGCTAAGAGGAAAAAAAAAAAAAAAAAAAGACAATTAGAAAGAGTCTGTCCAGAATCTCACGTGCTCCCACAGCTTTCTGGATAAACTGCCAGAGAAAGTGGAGGCATGCCTAGACAGCCCTTCTCTCCACGGGTCATCTCTTCCCCATCCCTCTGGTTTTCACCATAGTTCACCATTTTCTGTGCATATTCATATGCTCTTTTTTTTTTAATGTTTATTTTTTATCTTTGAGAGAGTGAGACCGCGCGCACAAGTGGAGGAGGGGCAGAGAGAAGGGTGACAGAGGATCCAAAGCAGGATCTACACTGACAGCAGAGAGCCCCATGCAGGGCTTGAACGCACGAACCACGGGATCAGGACCTGAGCCAAAGTCGGATGCACAACCGACTGAGCCACCCAGGGGCCCCTTCATACGCTCTTAAAATGTGGGGAGGCAGATAGCAGCCTGGGTGTGGGGATGGGGAACCTCAGACGATTGTTAGCTTGTCCTCTTTGACCTGATCTACAAGGACATGAGGTTTCAGTGCCTGGAAGGTGCGCCGTCGGGAGGGTGTGGCCAGCCTGGCCTTGGTCTCCTAGGAGTCATATGGCGGAAGTGGTCGGACAGGATGTTTGAGACCGAATAGGGAGGGAGACGGAGGCAAATGTCAGAGCCGGGTGTCAGCTCAACAATCCACAAGGGCGATGTTTTAAAAACGAACTAAAACGACAGACAGTAATGATTTTAGAGATATGAAGAAGAACAAAACATAGCCCCTTGGTGACTGGAGTTGGGGGACTTGTGTCCTCTCCAAAGATGTAGCCACGACCTAACCGCCAGCACCTGTGAACTTAACCTTAGGTGAAAGCAGGCCTTTTGTAGGTAATTAAGGATCTCAAGATGGAATCCCGTTGGATCTAGGCTAGGCCCTCACTCCAGGCACTAGTGTCCTCGTAAGAGAAAGGAGAGGGAGATTTAGAGACAGGTATACACAGAGGGGGAGAAGCCAGGTGAAGACAGAAGCTGGAGACAGGAGGGACGTAGCCACGAGCCATGGATTGCCTCAGACACCAGAAGCTGGAAGGGAGGCACAGAACAGCCTCTCCCGCGGAGCCCCCATGGGCAATCAGCACTGCCCACACCTTGATTTCAGACTTCTGGCCTCCAGAATCGAGACAGGACAAATCTGCGTTGTTTGAAGCCACCCAGTGTGTGGGGATCTGTTAAGGCAGCCACTGGAAATGATACAGTGATGGAGCCTTTCCCTGGAGCAGGAACCCGGGCAGCCATGAGCAGAAAACAAATTCTTAAAACAAAGAAAACCCAGGGGCACAGGTCTCAAGACCTTTTGTACACCAAAGACTCACTGAGTTTTGTTTAGCTTTATTTGGCTTTGTTTTCCTTCAGGGGCCAACTCTACAGCAGTACAGGCCCAGAGAATTCTGTAAATGCTATATTTAAATATATAGTCCCCTGTATTCCTTAAATATGTCTGCATGATTTTATTCTACCTCCCTGCCCCCGCCCCCAGCACTATACCTGGGGGCTTTGTGTCTTTCCGGATGCTACCATTTTGTTTTAGTTTTTTTTTAAGTTTATTTATTTATTTATTTTGGAAGGGAAGGGCAGAGAGAGAGAGAGAGAGAGAGAGAGAGAGAGAGAGAGAATATCCCAAGCAGGCTCTGCACAGTCAGCACAGAGCCCGATGCAGGGCTCAAACTCATGAACCATGAGATCATGACCTGAGCTGAAATTAAGAGTCAGAAGCTCAACTGACTGAGCCCCCCAGGCGCCTCCCTGGCCCCCACCCCATTTTGCTCCTTTCCCACCCTGGGGCTTCCAGCTCAAGGGTCTGGGACTCTGGGCCTAGCCGGACATCAGACCCCGAGAGGACACAGACCCTGAGCTCCTGAAGGCCACCATGTTGACGATAACACTACGGGGCAGTTGTGAATTCCAAGAAAACGGGGCCATCAAGCTAACAGAACCCCAAATCCCCACCCTCTCTCGGACATGGAGTTTAAACGACAACCCGAGCCAGAAAAATACTGTGCACCTCGCATGTCTTCTCGAATTGCTTCTCTTATTTCTGACAGTGTCCAGGACCCCCTTTTTTTTTTTTTAAAGACAAATATGTATTTTCAGTGGCCAGCCGGACCTAACCCAAAGCTCCGGGCGGCTCATCAGGGCCAAATCAAATGGGGGACCCAAAGCTTCCCCGAAGTTGGGGGGGGGGGTTGTCAGACAGAGGGCCACCGCTCTCCAGTGGGCTGGGCAGTGTGGGCAGGAGCATTTTCTGCCCCGCATCGCGATTTTTCTTGCCGCTCTCCTGCAGAACGTCTCACTCCCATAAAATCAGGTCTGCAGTAACTGCTCATTTACCTTACGTTCACACTGCTTGAAAGGAAGGAGCTGCTTCCTGACGGGGGTTTTTATAGCTTTTGCCTTTGATTTATCCTTTCTGTCGCGGAAGCAGCAGGGCAACCAGGGTTGACGTGCAGGGTGGGAAAATTGCGCTGGGCTTACTTGCAGTTAATGGGCATGAGCACAAGTCCCCCCGGGGCTCCCTCCTTTCTGCCCCAGAGCCCAGGGCGATGCACGTCAGCAGGTGGTGTAGGAAGACACAGCTTCTACTCACAGGCAGGTGGCTTCCCTGGGCTGTTAATGGACTGGAACAGCATTGTAGAATCTCCCCCAAAGAAAGCTAGGCATTCTCTAGCTCGGACCAAGACCAAGTACCTAGGTCTCCCTACAAGCATCAGAGCCCATTCTCCACTGTCCACGCTGGGGGTGGAACCCCTCCCCATACGCATTAGGCTCCTGAGGCATAGCACTCTGGGGCCCCAGCCCCCTCCCTCCATAACTCAGACCCCAGGTCACTTAGAAAGCCTCCCAGAAGAACCACATCCCCATTCAACAACCCTTTCCTGGAAGGAGACTGGCTGAAAAGCACTAGCAATTTTCTACCCACGCCAAGACCTTTCCTATTTGTACGTGGTCAGGACTTCAGCCCCTAGAATCTTTAGCTCAGGTGTTTCATCCACCAACTCATCCAGGATACGAAGCACTGGAAAAAGCTGCCTTTTCCAAAGAGACACCCTAAAAAAACCCCACAACATTCAGCCAAGAGGGCTGATGCCACTTTACAGGATTCTTCAATTAGTCTAGGAAGGAAAACCTCTCACTACAAGCCATTTACCGGGCCGGGGGCAGGAGGCATTGGCAGAAAGTTGCATGATACAATATTCAAATATTTTAATCCCACTAACAGACTTTCTCTCAGCCCCCACTTTCCCCAGAGCACATCATTATTCAAATCATTTTTGTCTGAGGAAGTAAAATTTATTTTTCCCCGTGGCAATGATTTATCAGGGCTGCAAAGGAAAATGGAATTAAATTAGTCCCCACTGCTGCTGTCACTTTCATGATGTATACTGTCACACAGCCTCCAATTCTAAGAAGTCTGTCACTCAAACTCACTCCCAGGTGTCAAACAAGAGTCTCTCTTCTGGAGGGGGCGCCTGGGTGGCTCAGTTGGTTAAGTGTCCAACTCTGGCTCAGGTCATGATCTCACAGTTCGTGGGTTCGAGCCCGGTGTCAGGCTCTGTGCTGACAGCTGGGAGCCTGGAGCCTGTTTCGGATTCTATGTTTCCCTCTCTCTCTGTCCCTCCCCCTCTTGCACTCTGTCTCTTTCTCTCTCTCAAAGATAAATAAACATCAATTAAAAAAAAAAATGTAAGAGTCTCTCTTCTGGAATGGTGGCACGGTTTGAATCATGTCCTCTTGATCCACTGGCCGGGACCAGACCTCCCAATGGCCCGTATCACCATGTCAGGCTTCAGAGGCACGGAGGAAAGGGACAGACGGACAGACAAAACCCTGAAGCCTTTACAGAATCGTAAAACGTGCTGACGTGGAATGATACTGTTGCCCAAACACCTCTGTCAATGCCCCCCAAAGACAGACTTTTCAAAACGCTTGGCTTTTCACTTTTATGTATTTTTTTCCACTTTTAAACTCTAGTATGAAACACAGAACCTATCAATGACACACCCAGGTGACCCACCCATCCCAGTCTACATGAGGCTGTCCTGCTTTTAGTGCTGCAAGTCCTACATTCCAGAATATTCCCCAGTCCTGGGCAAACTGGTATGGTCGTCACCCTAGAGCACTGGTTCTCAATGGGGCGGAGGGGGAATTCTACACCCCTCCCCGGCGGGGGGGGGGGGGGGGGCGCATTTGACCAAGTCTGGAAACATTTTTGGTTGTCACAAATGAGAGGTTGAGGGAGGGGGGGCAGGGATGCTGCTGGCACCTAGTGGGTAGGGGCCAGGGATGCTGTTCAACACCCTACAATGCGCAATGCTCAGGAAAGCCCCCACAGCAAAGAATTCTCTGGCCCCAAATATTAGTAACAGTGCCGAGACTGGGAAACCCGGCCTTGGACCTCAGTGGATATGGTCACTGAAACCTTCTCACCGGTTCCCTAGGTCTCCCTAAATTACAACTGATCTGATAGGAAGGCCCCAAAACGCAGGCATAACCTAACTGGTCTCAGCTGAAGCGTGTTTATTTACTTCATCAAGAGCTTCCGGAACTGAAAACCCAAACCATCCCTTCTTTAGAAGCTTCTGGCACTTTACAATCCAGATTATTGCCAGACTTGCCCTGATATCTAATCTCTCTTTACAATCTAGGCTCGTTTGGGAATATTTTTTTGGCCCCAGGAGGTACTGAACATCATTAGGCCAGATGTGGTCTAAATGGAGTCTAATTTCATTTTCTCAACGGGGATCAGAGTTATGATGGTCTGCACCAGAATCTTTATTTGAGCTGTTTTACCCACCGACTCATGCGGGATACGCAGCACTAGAATCAACCACCTTTTGGACTTAAAACATTCCCTGCAGAAAGACAGCCTGTCTGGGTTCCCTTTGCTCAGGCGTTTCTCACAGTGTCCCTGAAACCTGTCACTGTCGATGCGGAGATTGTGCTCACATAAGCAAAGCCCACTTAAGGGACTTCTAAAAAGGACGAAGCTACCTTTTAGAACCTCATTTTCCGCTGGTCCAGGAGGGATGTTCTCACCTTTTCTTTCCAACCTGGCATTTGACAATTATTTGATAAGAATCGTCAGTACCCAGTTCCGCGTATGCTGACCTCCGATTAATGACTGTTCTGGCCGGTCTTTGAATTCTGCTCGTAATTTCACTTACATGCCACCACCGCTCTCCCTACTTAAAAGAGTAGTTTGGGGGCACCTGAGTGGCTCAGTTGGTTAAGCGGCCGACTTTGGCTCAGGGCACGAGATCGCGGTTCGTAGGTTCGAGCCCCGTGTCGGATTCTGCGCTGACAGCTCAGAGCCTGGAGCCTGCTTTGGATTCTATGTTTCCCTGTGTTTGGATTCTGTCTCTCTCTCTCTCTCAAAAATGAGTAAGCATTAAAAAAAATGTTTTTTAAGAGCAGTCTGCATTGGGATTCTGGGAAAAAAGGTCTGCCTGTGTGTCAGTTCTTGGAAGGCTGTGCTCGGACAGCGTTATGGTAACACGGCTAGCACGCTGGGAAGCACTCAAGGGAGAGGGCCACGTGATGTCAGTGGCATTGGTCAGGAGTGAGGCAGGACCGAGGTGGCACGTGTTTGACTGGATGGACGTTCTAGTTCTTTTCAGATCCAGCCAGGCCAACATTCTGTTCCTGTGAGTTCCCATGGGAGAAGGTGAATGAGGAGCAGAAGGGAGAGATCCTGGCAACGTGAGAATCTGGAGCATGTTCTTAAGGACCGAGACGGAACGGAGCAGAATTGCATGGACTGAAAGGCACGCTGGGAGGAAGTCGCTTACATGTTCTACTTCTCCAGTATACAAAATACAGTAGGTTAATCAATCTCATTTATTGAATATTATATTCAATACTTACACACTGACTATATATTTCCGTAGAATATGTAAGATGAAATATTCTAAAATGTTTGACGTTCAGGGGCGCCTGGGTGGCTCAGTCGGTGGGACGTCCGACTTTGGCTGGGGTCATGATCTCACGATCCGTGGGTTCTGGCCCCGCAGCGGGCTCTGTGCTGACAGCTCAGAGCCCGGAGCCTGCTTCGGATTCTGTGTCTCCCTCTCTCTCTCTCTGCCCCTCCCCCACTCACGCTCTTGTCTCTCTCTCTCTCTCTCTCTCAAAAGTAAATAAACACTTAACAATTTTTTAAAATAAATAAACATTAAAAAATGAAATATCTGATGTTCCCATACGTTATGGCCACTGCGCACTGTCACTCCCACCTAGAAGGTAAGATCCCCCAGGACAGGGATCCTCATTCTGCCCCTGCTGCATGCCCAGCACCTAGGACAGTGCCTGGCACACAGCAGGCACCAACAGCTATTTCCTGAATGAGTAACGGTTGACTCCAAACATTCAATACTGACCATAAAGATTCTTTCAACACGGCAAGGAAATAAGCCCGCAGGTCAGAATCTTTGACCTCGACAATCTCTCTCTGACCTGTTGCCTGGGCAGCGGGCTCTCCCCAGGCCACACAAGCTCTGGGCACTGAGCTCTTACTCTGGGCAAGCTCTAAGAGATGAGACCGATCTGCTTGGCAGATCTGGCAGACCTGGGAGAAGAGAAAGGCAACGTGAGAGAAAGAGCCAAGCCCTGGCAACCAAGCTGGACCAACGAGCTGGTAGGCAAAGTGACCGGCGGGCGGCTTTGCTTGCCCAAACAGGACTCGTAGCTTGGGGAAGTTGGGCCCTCTCTTACCCAGCGACACACAGAGGCCGGGAGAGTGACCCTGGAAGGCCAGAGCCATGGAACAGGAGAAAGGTGGTCCTCGTCATTAGATCGATTCAGGCATTGGGCGGAATCACCGTTATAAGCTGGCAACCCTCCCTGACGGGCAGCTGCCAGCACAGCCTAATTAATCCAGCAGCCGTGGTGGGGAAGAACATGACACTTCATGACTGAAAAACAAGCCTAAAAATAGGCTCCCTCTTTTCTCCCATGCCCCCCACCCCCATCCCTGAATCCCTCCCCTCCTAGGCTTCATGGGAAGGGACGGGAGAGATGCTACAGATGAAAAGAAAATGAAAAGGGACCAGAGAAAAGACCCACCCGCATCTGATTCTGGGAGACAGGTTTTATTTAGAATCACTATTGGAGAGACTGATGAGTATCTCGCCTCCTTTCCCTGGATGCCAGTTGAAACGGGGATTTTTTTTGAAGCCAAGCCAAGAAATACCACTTATTTGGTTAACTGAACTGGATCGGAGGCCCAAGGACAATCACCAAATGTACTAACGTAGGAGAAGTAATGTAATGTTCCGAGCGCATGAGGCAACCGCCGAGATGAACGGTGCACCCAGCGGTGCCTCAGACGCCGTAGGGAGGGGCCCGAGGAATCCCCTCCCTGGGAGATGAGATACAAGCCAATAAAAGGACGGATGGCATTTTCGAAAGACATTAGACTCCCATTTAAAAATGGGCAAAGGACAACAACAGCCATTTCTCCAATAAATGGCCAATGAGCACAAGAAGAGATTCTCAACGGTCATTAGTCATGAGGGAAATGCCAATCGAAACCAAAATGAGATACCATTTCACACCCACGAGGATGGCTAGAATCAAAAAGACAGACAATGGCAAGTGGCAGTGATTACGTGGAGAAGTTGGCATCCTCACACATTTGCTGGAGGGAATGTAAAATGCAGCCACTTTGGAAACCAGCCTGGAAGTCCCTCTCCCCACTCACTGGCAGCCCGAGCCTGGATCGGAAACTCAGTGGGATGCTTGTGTTGGGATTTTGGAATAAGTGATAGCAAGAAAGAAAAAAAAAGGGACAATTTGGACCCATCCATGGCAGTCGTGGTGGTGCCGGCAGAATGGAGTCTGTCTGCTGCCCTTGGCCCCTCGCAGGTGCCCAGGCAGCTGCCCGTTCTCAAGCCTGCAGGCAGTTCTGTGGGCCACTGACATCCTTCCACGAAATGTCCTTTCTGCTCAGGTCAGACTCAGAGAGAAGGCTCTGACTACCCAGGCTCTGAGTAACTCCAGTAAGAACAGATTGATAAACCTATCTCTAAATGTGATTTGCCTTCCCATATGACATAAGGAGGGGCACCTGAGTGGCTCAGTCGGTTGAGCGGTCGACTTCGGCTCAGGTCACGATTTTTGTGAGTTCAAGCTTCACGTCGGGCCTTGTGCTGACAGCTCAGAGCCTGGAGCCTACTTCGGATCCTGGGTCTCCTTCTCTCTCTGCCCCTCCCCCACTTGGGCTCTGTCTCTCCCTGTCTCTCAAAAATAAATACATGTAAAAAAAAAAAAAAAAATTTAGGTTGATGTAAGGGAGAAAATTCACTCACTTTGCCAGCTCATGAATGCAGGTTCACGGGACACAGATGTTCCTGCGTGTAAATTATTAAGTGGGCACGGTGACGTCTCAGCTAATGCCAGTCCAGCTCTCAGAACCCACTTCCCTGCGGCTGGCAAAGGGGTCTCCAAGATGCCACCCACAGCAGTGTAAGAATTATTTGGAGCTGAAGATATTTGAGAATCAACAGTTGCAGGAAGATGCTTTCACTGAACTGCCCTTATCAGCATAAAAGCGGAGCCTCTCGAAAGAATTCAGCTGTCATAAATCCCCTCCCCAGGAAGTTCACAACCAGGGAAGACTGACTCCTATCACCAGAGATGAGAAGTTATCATCGAGAGAAGAAACTGGCTAATAAACAGCCGCTGTCACAAAACTATCATATCTCCTATCCATCCTCCTCAAGTCCCGTTTGTTTTTCATGAAAGCCATTTGTTTCTTCCAGAAGTGCCTTTCCCTTTCACTCTGCTCGCCCCCTAGTAAAATGGCATATAAGCCCCAAACTCTAACTGACTGTTTTTTGGGGGGCTCCCATGTACATCCATGAATAAAACAAATGTCTTTTCTCCCACGAATCCGTCAGTTTTAGTTTAATTTGTAGGCCCCCGCTGACAGAGCCTAAGTGGGCTGAGCAAAAGATTTTCCTCCCTGACACCATTCCCAAGATGGACGGATAGACTCGCAAATGCTAAACACTGTCAGCCCAGATCTTGCTTTGATCAGAAGGCAAAGGCCACGTGTTACTTACTAAGTGATCCTAATAGAGGAACAATTCACTATACGTTTAAAGTTCCAATAAGTACCTATTTAAATGAATTTCAATTAGGAAGCAGCCTTGCCAAGACAGCAGTCCCATGACCTGTGCGTGCAGGACATGATTAACTCAAGGTGGCTCCAGTGTGTAACAAAGTAACGGATCTGGTGTTCTTTTATGATTACGGAGATCCATATTCTTATTTTCTAGTACGTCGCATAGACATTTTTTCTTTTTCTCTTACTAAACCATCATCTCCCTGGTCCTAAGAGATGTGCCACACTCTTCCAAATATACCAAGAGTCTTTTATGTTATAAAGTGATGGACCTAGTTCAGACTCGTGCAAAGGGAACAGAAAGTACTTTTCTCCAATGTCTCATTGGTTACTCATTTACGAATGCTGGAGGTGAGTCAGGATAATGTCTGCCACTTACTTTGAGCATAGAAAATTAAGGTTGAAGGGATCTGAAAGGGTGCCCAGTTTAACCACCTATTTGATGTTCAAATCTGCTCAAGAACAGTCCGGTAGGTGGGAGCCCCGCTCATGTTCAGGCATCCCCAGCAAAAGCATTACGGACTCTTAAGGCGCCCTTCTGGGTTCTCACACACGCACTTGGATTCCTTCCTTAAACTGAGCCTAGACCTTTCTCCTGGCATTCTTACCTGTTGGTCTTGGTCCAGTTGGTCCCCTGGAGGTCTTATCGAATATGCATGTCTAATTCTTTTCCCACCTGCCTACACCATCACACACCCTGAGTCTGGCCTTTCCAGGTTAAATGCCCTTGGTTTTTTCAGTCATTCTTCACATCATTGGTGGTTCTCTGATCTTAATATTCATATTAACAATTTTGGAAAAATTGAATAAGTAGAAGGGACTTGCCCCGCTAGATACCAAACCTCATTATAAGGCTATAACAACTAGGAATTTTAGAATTATATTCTCAAACTCTATTTTAGAAACAACCCTGTTGGCATTTTAATTAGATTTGTATAAAATTTATAATTTGGGAATTGATGGCAACTTTATAATACGGCATTTCCTATCCATGAACATTACCACTTGTCTAGGGTGTTATTTTGGGTGCTTTCGGTTTTGTTTTGTTTTGTTTTGTTTTTGTAAGCTTTATACCCAGTGTGGGGCTTGAACTCATGACCCCTGACAAGAGTCACATGGTCCACTGACTGAGCCAGCCAGGTGTCCCTGTCTAGGGTTTTTAAAAATGTCCTCCACTGGGATGTGTGGCTGGCTCAGTCAGTGGAGCATGTGACACTTGGTCACAGGATTGTGACTTCGAGCCACAGGTGGGGGCATGGAGCCTACTTTAAGAAGATAAAAATGTCCTCCACTACTGTTTTGTTTTGTTTTGTTTTTCCTTCCAAAAAGATGTTGTATATCTTGTAGATTGATTACCGAGTACCTTTAAATTTCTTTGCCTATCCTTTTTCTATTATAATGGATTTTTTTTTTTTCCAGAGAGAGAGAGAGAGAGAAAGAGATAGAGAGAGTGCAGGGGAGAGGGGAGAGGGGGAGAGAGAGAGAGAAAATCCCAAGCAGGCTCCATCCATGCTCAGTGCCAAGCCCGATGTGGGGCTCGATCCCATGACCCTGGGATCATGACCTGAGGCAAAATCAAGAGTTGGAGGCTCAACAGATTGAGCTACCCAGGCACCCCTCTAATGGAATTTTGTCAAAGTTACATTTTCCACTTATTGTTCCTGCTGTATAATAATGCTGATTTTGTACATGGATTTTATCCCCAGCAATCTTGCTGAATTCCCATATTGGTGTTAACAATATGAGAGTCTGGTCGAGTCATGATTTATTATTATCATTATTATTATTATTATTCTCCGAGGTATTTGATCTGCTAATGTTTTATATGGGCTTTTCACGTCTGTGTTCTTAACAGAGATTGGTCTATCAGTTTCCTTCTTGCACTACTGTTCAGTTTTATTGTCAAGGTCCGGGTGGTAGACACTGTCAGTTACCTTCCCAGAAGTCTCCTCTCATTTCCTCCCTTTCTTAGAGCAAGATTATGCCTCTTGGACGTCTTTCTCTCTCTCTCTCTGTTTTTAAGATTTTTGTTTTTAAGTAATCTCTCTACGCCCAACGGAGTGCAGTATCGAGGTCACAACCCAGAGATCAAGAGTCACGTGCTCTACCCTGAGCCAGCTGGGTGCCAGACTCTTCATCAGGGAGGAAAATCTTACATCTGGTTGGCCAGAACTAGGTCACATGGCCATCCCTAACTGCAAAGGTGGCCGAGAAAAGGAGTATGGACATTTTTATCCCATGAATTATTTAAAAATTTTTACATTTCTGAATGATGAGGAAGTTGACTTGTTGTCAATTTCTTATTGTAGGGCTTTGTAACCAGCAAACAGGATCTACATGACACTGATTTTCTGGTAGTTGTTGAGACTGATTTCTTGCCTAGTGTGTCGTCAGTTTTTTTGTACATTTTCATGCGTTTATGAAAAGCAGGTTGGTGGGGCACCGGGGTGGCTCGGGTGAGCGTCCAACTTCGGCTGAGGTCACGATCTCATGGTTCATGAGTTCGAGCCCCACATTGGGCTCTACACTGACCGTGTAGAACTTGCTTGAGATTCTCTATCCCCCTCTCTCTGCCTCTCTCTCTCACTCAAAAATAAATAAACGTTAAAAAAAAAAAGAAGAAGAAGAAGTAGAAAGAGAAAAGCATGTTGGTACTAGGGTCTATTAATGTCCACTACATCAAAGTTCTAATTCTGCTGTTTACATCTGCTCTATGTGTGCTAGATTAATTTGGCTATTTGCTCTATCCATTTATTCAACAGGTATATTAAAATCTCCAGTTATAACTTCAGGCTACCTGTGTTTTTGTCAGTGTGGTCCTATGTTTGTTGAGCTGGTTCAGGTGTGGGATTTAACTTACAAACCTTCAGTGTGACCACTGATATATTTTGCTTTATCTTACCATCAAAATTTATGTTTTTTTTAAAGTTTATTTCTTTATTTTGAGAGAGAGAGAGAGAGAGAGAGAGAGAGAGAGAGAGAGAGTGAGCCGGAGTGAGCACAGAGGAGGGGCAGAGAGAGGGAAAGAGAGAATCCTAAGCAGGCTGCACGATGTCAGTGAAGAGCCCAATGAGGGGCTCGATGCCGTGAACTGTGGGCAAATATCAACAGTCCAATGCTTAACCAGTTGAGCCACCCAGGCACCCCCCAAATTTACATTTTCTGTTTACCATGCCTTTTGTAGGCTTGTCTCTGTTCTTACTCTGTTTTCTGTCTGATGGATCACATTTTCTCTTGGGAGTTTTGTAGTGTTTTACCATTTCTTTAGAGGTCATCTTTACATTTTTGAATATGCACACATGCCTCAACAGTTTTTAAATCAATCAACATTTGTCTCCTCCTCTTAAACAATATTAGCAACTGACAGTGTTTTTTTTTATGATAATTACTACCCTCTCATCTTCTATCATTGTCCATTATTTAAATTCCAAGAGTATAGGCTCATTAGCAGGATTTTTAAAACATCCTATGCTGATTCAGACTCAGTGAGATGTTTACCAATTTCTCGGCTTATTACTTTTGGATCCTCCGCTCCTCCTTCTTGGGCTCAATTTCCTTCTACTTCTAATAAAACCTTTAGTAGTTCTGTCCATGTGTGCCTCTGAGTGATAACCTCTCTGAGTACTCGATCGTTAGGAACAATTTTTGTGCACGACTCTCAGCTCCAAGACCCCGTTTGTAGGGGCCCAAACCCACATTTCCTGTCTCCTTATGGGCACGACATTCCCTGTATGTCAGTTCTGACATATCCCAGCGTCTGGAGCCGTAGCTCATCAGCTTTCCACTCTGGTTTGCGTCTCCTCTTTATTTCTCGTACCTGAGGATTTCCCTTTCTTTGTTTTGAGTCAGCTTTATATTGTTATATTTCATCCTGTGTTTGCCACAGGAGGTGCGGGGCGGAGGGTCCACATTCATCTCTTTAGTTTCTATTACTGGAAGTCCAGATATTCTATTTATAACAAATTTCCCTCTTACTAATGTTTATTATTCTCCTTTAAAATAAACATCATATATTCTGATAGAGAAAACAGCCATGACAGAGACAGCTGGACAGTTCTTGCTCTGTTTCAGGAAAAGATCGAGGTTTATTTTTTTTTTAAGTTTTTGTTTATTTATTTTGAGAGAGACAGACAGAGAGAGACAGAGAGAGAGAGAGAGTGGAGGTGGGCCAGAGAGAGAGGAAGAGAGAATCCAGCGCTATGGGGGAAGGGGACAGAGACAGAGGGAGAGAGAATCCAGTGCTATTAGAGAGAGAGAGAAAGAGAGAGAGTGGAGGAAGGGCAGAGAGACAGGGAGAGAGAATCCAATGCTATTAGCGAGGAGGCTAATGTAGTGAGGGCTCGATACCACAAACTTTGAGATCAGACCCTGAGCTGTAATCGAGAGTTGGATGCTCTGGCACAAGAACAGACACTCAGGGGCACCTGGGTGGCCGAGTCGGTTAAGCGTCCGACTTCAGCTCAGGTCATGATCTCGTGGTTCACGAGTTCCAGCCCCACACTGGGCTCTGTGCTGACAGCTTGGAGCCTGGAGCCTGCTTCGGATTCTGTGTCTCTCTTTCTCTGCCCCTCCTCAGCTCACTCTCTGTCTCTCAAAAATATATAAACATTAAAAAAATTAAAAAAAAAAAAAAAAAAAGAAGAACAGACACTCAGATCAATGGGACAGAATAGAGAACCCAGAAATGGACCCACAAACGTATGGCCAACTGATCTCTGACAAAGCAGGAAAGAATATCCAATGGAATAAAGACAGTCTCTTCAGCAAGTGGTTCTGGGAAAACTGGACAGCGACATGCAGAAGAATGAACCTGGACCGCTTTCTTACACCAGACACAAAAATAAACTCAAAATGGATGAAAGACCTAAATGTAAGACAGGAAGCCATCAGAATCCTTGAGGAGAAAGCAGGCAAAAATCTCTTTGATCTTGGCCGCAGCAACTTCTTACTCAACACATCTCTGGAGGCAAGGGAAACAAAGCAAAAATGAACTACTGGGACCTCATCAAAATAAAAAGCTTCTGCACAGCAAAGGAAACAATCTGCAAAACTAAAAGACAGAATGGGAGAAGACATTTGCAAACGACATACCAGATAAAGAGTTAGTATCCAAAATCTGTAAAGAACTTACCAAACTCAACACCCAAGAAACAAATAACCCAGTGAAGAAATGAGCAAAAGACACGCATAGACACTTCTCCAAAGAAGACATCCAGATGGCCAACCGCCACATGAAAAAATGCTCAACATCAATCATCATCAGGGAGATACAAATCAAAGCCACACTGAGATACCACCTCACACCTGTCAGAATGGCTAACATTAACAACTTGTGCAACAACAGATGTTGGCGAGGATGCGGGGAAAGAGGATCTCTCTTGCACTGCTGGTGGGAATGCAGACTGGTGCAGCCACTCTGGAAAACAGTATGGAGGTTCCTCAAAAAACTAAAAATAGAACGACCCTATGACCCAGCAATTACACTATTAGGTCTTTATCCACAGGATACACGTGTGCTGTTTCAAAGGGACACATGCACCCCCATGTTTATAGCAGCACTATCAACAATAGCCAAAGTATGGAAAGAGCCCAAATGTCCATCGATGGATGAATGGATAAAGAAGATGAGGTGTACATATACAATGGAGTATTACTCGGGGATCAAAAAGAATGAAATCTTGCCATTTGCAACTACGTGGATGGAACTGGAGGATATTATGCTAAGCGAAATTAATCAGTCAGAGAAAGACAAATATCATATGACTTCACTCCTATGAGGAATTTAAGAGACAAAACAGATGAACATAAGGGAGGGGAAACAAAAATAATATAAAAACAAGGAGGAGGACAAAGCATAAGAGACTCTTAAATATGGAGAACAAACAGAGGGTTACTGGAGGGGTTGGGGGGGGATGGGCTAAATGGGTAAGGGGTATTAAGGAATCTACTGTTGAAATCATTGTTGCGCTATATGCTAAGTAATTTGTATGTGAATTAAAAAAAAAAAGAAAATTAAAAAAGAAAAAAAAGAGTTGGATGCTCAACCTGCTGAGCCAACCCAGACACCCCAGATATGAAGCTTTCTAATTTTTTTTTTTTTTAATTTGGTATGTAGGGAACATTTCCTAAGCAATAATTTAGGAAAAGGCAATTGTCTGCCAAGGAATGGAATTTTCCATAGGTCTGTATCTATTTTCTTACATCATGCTCACTCCTCTTTGCTCTACACAGGTGATTCCTGCTCAGTATTTGATTTTCACCCTCCACACTAAGAATGCCAAAGCAGCACAATGAGAAACCGGTCTCTGTAAGGAAGTCATCCCCAGGCCAGTCCCAGAGCTCAGCTACTCTTGCAAATCGGCAGCTGGCTGGAGGCTGAACTGGTTCCAAATCCTGCGAATTCACAGCTCCTAATAGATGAATAAGATCAATCTCATTTGCATTTCATCGTGACTCAGGAATTCCCTGATACTGCATCCCTGGGTAGATTAAAACATGTCAGTTTAATCAGCCCATGGCCTTCACTGTCAGGATATCGGCCTGAGAGATTTCCATACACCGTAGTGACAGGACCCAAATGCACCCATCGAGAAGAAATAGTCCACCTGAGCTTGCTGGAAGGTGGAGGCCATGTGGGCATGGCAGAGTCCCAGTGTGGCTCCTCTCAGAAATGTCTCATGGTCAAGGCACAAAGAATGGATAAATATTCACGAGTATCAGTGAATAAACTGGGGCGCTGTCCAGTTATTACGTTGGAAATGCTTTCTGAATAATCACATCGGGGCCAACAGGAGGAGCCGTAGGTGGGGGTAAAGAGTATGCACAGAAATGCACAGGAATAGCAAAGACCAAACCAGTCATCCACTGGTTCACTGGAGCAGACAGTTAATTCCAATAAAATATATTTCCAGTGAGTATACAAATGTCCTGACCTGGAAGAGAAAAAAATGGAAGAAAACGGGCTGGAAACGGGTACTGGGTGGGGAGAAGATCAGACAAGCCCCGATAATCAACTATGCCATTAATGGTAAGAAAACAGCAAGAGATTAAAGAATACGCTTTGCAAAGCAGAAACGGCTGTCCCGATGAGTGCTGGGTTATGATCCTTGCTTATTTACCCTTCCAAAGAAGCAACAACAAGCGTTCATTGGCAGTTCCCTTTGTGAACACCCGCGTGGTCACCTGGCAGGAACGAGAACGCTTACCAAGTCAAGACCCCAGTGGCACACTGCATCTTTGACACGTCTCTACAACCCTCAGGCAAAGCCGTCTCTTTCCCGCTGCTAACACTGAACCAGGGGTAGAAGACAAAGCTCTGTAATCCCTTAGACCAAATTTCATCTTAACGTGTCATCCAGCGGGTGGGAAATGGAAGAGGAAAGCCCCTCCTCATGAAAATGCAGTTGGGGACTCTCTTGCCGAAGGCAGGGGACTCTGTTTTGGGGAAGCTACGAGACTGGTGGATGGAGCGGGCAAAGGTAGTGACTTTTCAGGTCACCTTTTTATCCCACACACCGCCCCCAGCTCGGCCGTAGGGTGGCGTGGGAGAGCCTGCAGGTGGATGGCCGGCTGCCGTGACTTACCTGTTGAGATACACCCGCTTCTCGGTGAACTGCCCGTTGCCGTGGTGAGGATCCTCAAAGGGCTCATTCTGGACGACCTCCACCCCTTCTCCTCGGTCGCTCTGTTCGTGGCTGTGCTTGCTGATCATGTACAGCTGTCCGATTTTGTACTACAAAACACACAGTGGGAGAAAGGTCAGCCCCGCCGCTTGCCTTCGAAAACATCCCCCCCCCCCCAACTTCCACGGCGTGGCAAGCAACTATGGTCAGCACTTTCTGCCAGAAAAGAAGGCAGACACATGGGCCTGGTGTTGTTTTTCCTCCGGAGCGGGGAGGAGAACCAGTTGTGAGTAGAGTGTAGATACGGTGTGTTCCTGTGAATGTTCTACATCACCCTGGTGATGCTTGCCGGGGTGGCTGGCAGACTAAGCGGCGGGGGGGAGGGGGGGCGGGTGCGGAACATCAGCCCTACAGGGTTAAATGGTGCTAAAGTCCGATTTTGTTTGGCAACAAACAGGCCAGGACGTGTTATTTCTGTCCCTTCTCTGCCTAATTAACTGCATTGCTGGGCAGAAGTGGACTTGATGTCACCTATCTCTTCCGTCATCTGTCTCAAACTCTCCTGGAGTTCTCTGTCCCCTAGATCTGCAGTTCTCAAGAGTGGCTGGACATGAGAATCACCTTGAAGCTTTAGCCAACTCCAGATGATGGAGCCCCACCAAGAATGGAACGTGTATTCTACGGACTGATCCGCAAAGAGGCGAATCTACAGAGTCTTTAACTCTTTCTTATCCAATTGCACCCACAGTGTGGAGCCTTCCAGCCTGAGGTTCCCAGAAGCCACGTGTACTTACAGGAAAATGATAATAAGGAGCAACATACAATGGGAACATTCTCTGCCCTGTCTGCATTTGTCAACTGTTCCACTCTCCTTCCTGCCTCTCTGAAAACCCCAGGGCCAACAGGCATTTCTTCCCCCTGTGTACTTTCCACATGGCAAAACTAATTTGATGGAGAAGAGAGAGAGAGAGAGAGAGAGAGGAGGGGGTCAAATGCCTTTTGCAAAAAGGATGTCTGCTCAGAGCCAGGAGACAGGATGCTGTGGTCCTTCGGGCAGATTTGGTGTGAAAACAACACACACTGTGTCACTATCATCAAGGCCCCTGGGATGGGGAAAAGGGGCTTGGGTCTGTAGCAAAATAATGGTGGGTTGTTCTGGGTTGTTCCCCAAAGAGCCCAGGCTGGCAGGGCTGTAGGTCTCCTATCTGTGTGCCTAAGAGAGAGAAACAGATTTTAAATTAAGGGGGCAGATGAATCGGACAAATCAACAGTGCGGTCAATTCTAAGGCTGAGAAGACACACACCTCCGAAGGTCCCTCTTTTGCTGTGAGGCAGGTGCAGGGAGGGGAGTGTGAAGAAGAGCTGAAAGCCTCTGGTCTGAGACCAGCCCTGGGGGCCAGGCCAGTAACCATGACAATGGGAACGGCAGGCTGGGTCTCCTCAAAGGGCAGTGCCACGATTCTGTGCCATACGCCTCCCCAGGATGATCCGCACTTAAAATGCTTTTCACATGAGCGTGTATGTGCGTACATGCGTGCACGTGCTGTGCACACCCGGGGGGAAGAGGGGGTGCTGAGGAGAAACACAGGAAGGGGAGAGAGAAACATCAAAGATAAAATCAATCTTTGAGTTTATTTTCAATCAGAAGTTTGACCTGGCTTCCCCTTAGTAACTCTGGCTCTTACTTTTGCTCATAAAGACTAACTACGGCTCTTTCAAGAAGGAAGACGGTAAAGGGGCGCCTGGGTGGGTCAGTCGGTTAAGCGTCCAACTTGGGCTCGCGGTTGGTGGGTTCGAGCCGCGTGCCAGGTTCTGCGCTGGCTGTGCGGAGCCTGCCTGGGATTCTCTCGCTTTCTCTCGGTCCCTCCCCAGCTTGTGCTCTCTCTCTCTCACACAATAAATAAATAAACTTTTTAAAGTAAAAACAAAAACCAAAGGCCACCAAGGGCTTTAGTTGGGGGTGGGGGAGGGGTCTGGCAGAAGGCGCATGTCTTCAGGAGCTCCAGCCCACTCACATGTGAAGAATGCATGGCATTAAGGACAATGCCTGACACAGAAGAGCCGTCCCTGGTTCAAGCGCTTCTGCTCTGTGGAGACGGGAACGGGCCGAGGCGGCCGGCAGCTGATTCACCAGTGGCCAGAGAAGGGCCCGTCTGCTCAGCCTCATTGATCATTCCAGCGGCTCCTGAACGAGCCACTGCGGGGCAGACACCAGCCTTAGCTCACTAAGATAACGTCAGTCTGGGGGCGACCGACAGACGCTGGATGCAGTAGGTGACATTACTGGGGGTGGCGGGACACTCAAGGCCAGACGCGGAGATGGCCAAGGGTTCTGCGGCTGTCGCTCCTTTCCCTCCCAAGCAAATCAGGCCTGCTCTGCTGGTTGTGACCGTCTGAGCTGGGCCATCCAGAAGCACAGGTTTTGCCGTTGTTTTTAAAGCCACAAATTAACTCACAGACACATGCACCGAGCAGTTTCTCAGTGACGCGGTAGAGGGTAGGACAGATGGTCCCTGAACCATCGATCTCAAAGTCGGCAGACATATTCCTCAAAATGTTGGATCCCAGGCCATTCCAGTGCTTTGACATCCAGACCCTTGGGGAAGAGGCAGTTGGGGACCGGGCTCGGATGCACACTGAATGCTGAGAGCCACTGGGGCAAATTCGGCGAAGGCATTCACAGCACTTATGGGGTACCTGATGGTACTGAAGCCAAAATGTTCCATCTTTAGGGGACCCGTCTTTTCTTTCCTCCTGAATACCATTTTTTTGCAAGGCTCCATCCCTAGTTTAGTGAAAATACCACCTTCCTCATCACTGTCTCCAAACAAACTTTGTCAAATGAAGGCTGCAAATCCAAAGATTCAGAAGCACTCTTAAGACTTTTAAAGCCAGTGAACTGATAATAGATCCGATCACTTCATGCTCACGATGACTTCCAAATTAGGAAACTGAGTCTTGAGAGAGGGTTGACTTTCTCCGGGGCCATGTGGCTTCTAGGTGGCAGAGCTGGGACATGACCACAGGTCTACTGTTTCTTCTTTACCCACCTTCAGCCTTTGTTTCTCTGACAGGTGAATTGCTTTAACACACCTGGGCCTCACCATGATTTTGGAAGAAGTGATGGATGAGTTCCATCGCTTCTGAACTTTGCTATTTCAGAAGCCGAATAACCAAAGCCTGATACCATGTGAAAGACCCAGGTTGTTTAAACTGTGCTCACATACGGACTTGTGGAGGAAGTAAGCTCCAACTTCGTAAGATCTATTGTTCTAACTCCAGAGTCTGGGTAATCATCATTACAGGCAATCACGATTCCAGACAGCTCTGTGCTGCAGGGCTGAGCCTCCGTGTGAGCCGTCATCGGAACAGCTACCCCAAATAATGATCTCTATTGTCAAAAAAAAAACAAAAAAATCATGGGGATTCAGATCCTTCCCACTTGCACACAGTGCCACAAGTTTGATAGAGCTGCACAGTTTAAGAAAAGGCACAAACGTGGGGCGCCTGGGTGGCTCGGTCGGTTGAGCGTCCGACTTCGGCTCAGGTCCTGATCTCATGGTCCGTGGGTTCGAGCCCCGCGTCGGGCTCTGTGCTGACAGCTCAGAGCCTGGAGCCTGTTTCAGATTCTGTGTCTCCCTCTCTCTCTGCCCCTCCCCTGTTCATTCTCTGTCTCTCTCTGTCTCAAAAATAAATAAATGTTAAAAAAAATTTTTTTTTAAATAAAAAAATAGAAAAGGCACAAACGTGTCTGGGGAAGCCAAGGGTTTTTCTCAGTCTGTCCTATTGCAAACTCTCCGACTGGGCACAGTCAAGTGACTCAATATAGTTCGACCTCAAATCTTGATTTTAGAAAAGGTGACCCCGAGCCAGAACCTCTGGGTATATAGTTTATTAACTGAGCACCACCAACACCTGAAATGTCCTCCTTGCCAGAATTACTGGACCCAAAGTTTTAGGCTCAGGAGAACCCCGAGCTATGATTTTTCACTACATTGCACCCCCACCCCCCACCACCCCCCACCACCAGTGCTGCACTTCAGAGATCTCTGCGAGGCCAGGCTCTCATATATCCCCACCCTAAAGCACCAACCAAGCGGCTGTCATCTTCCAACCAATCCCTGTCTCATCCCTTCCTGTCCCCTTTCTCTTCCTCCATTGGTCTCAATACCATTCCTAAATATCAAGATGTGAAAAGTGGGGCAACCCTTTGTAATACACATGACCCATTCTGAATGGAGTTATTCCCCAAAGATATGACTCAGGACATCAAAGCCCCAGCCCAGGAATCAGAATTTACACGTGCTTTTGCCTTTACCACTAAAATTGATGAATGCCACATAACCACATAACCACGGGGAAACGTCTGGCCCTCTGACTTAACATGATACCATGTAGTTTTTCCAGCTGTGAAATGGGCACAATTCCTGCCTGTCTCCGCTCTGGCAGTGTGGAAAGAGGAACGAGCAGGGGGTGATACAATTTGGCATTCTTGGGACTTTCCCACGGGATTCACATCACTGTAAATGCTCTGTCAAAATGCTTCCAGCTTTCTCCACTCTCAACACATGGACCTCGAAGCAACTGCCCTATGATGTGCAAAGAGCCCGCCGAAAAGAGAGTCTGAGATGTTTTATCTTCAGGTGCCCTGAGAGCTTCACACCAAGTGGTGCCAAAATTGTAATTGCACACAGGAAGGGAGATACAATGAGTCTAGCTTTTCACCGCCTCGGAAAACTAGGGTCTAGAGCTGACTGTTTTCTGTAATCCATAGCACAGCTAAGGCACCGGGACAATGTTCTGGACCAGCGGTCGGCAAACCGTGTGGGCTGTTTCTTGTTTGTTAAATGAAGCTGTGGTTGTGGTTGTGGTTGTGGTTGTTGTTAAATACAGTTTTAATGGAACACGGCACTACTCGTTCATTCTGTGGCTTTTGCCGCACAGCAGTAGCATTGAGTACTTTCAACACAGACTGCATGGCCTGGCAAAGTTGAAAATATTTACTGTCTGACTCTAAAAAAAATAAATAAATAAAAATAAAAATATAAATAAATAAATAAATAAATAAAAATAAATAAATAGAAATTTAAAACTGACAGGGGCGCCTGGGTGGCTCAGTCAGTTAAGCGTCTGACTTCGGCTCAGCTCATGATCTCACAGACTGTGAGTTCGAGCCCCGCGTAAGGTTCTTTGCTGACAGCTCAGAGCCTGGAGCCTGTTTCGGATTCTGTGTCTCCCTCTCGCTCTCTGCCCCTCCCCTGCTCACGCTCTGTCTCTCAAAAATAAATAAGTGTTGGGGCGCCTGGGTGGCTCAGTCGGTTAAGCGTCCGACTTCAGCCAGGTCACGATCTCACGGTCCGTGAGTTCGAGCCCCGCGTCGGGCTCTGGGCTGATGGCTCAGAGCCTGGAGCCTGCTTCCGATTCTGTGTCTCCCTCTCTCTTTGCCCCTCCCCCGTTCATGCTCTGTCTCTCTCTGTCCCAAAAATAAATAAACGTTAAAAAAAAAAAATTAAGGGGCGCCTGGGTGGCGCAGTCGGTTAAGCGTCCGACTTCAGCCAGGTCACGATCTCGCGGTCCGTGAGTTCGAGCCCCGCGTCAGGCTCTGGGCTGATGGCTCAGAGCCTGGAGCCTGTTTCCGATTCTGTGTCTCCCTCTCTCTCTGCCCCTCCCCCGTTCATGCTCTGTCTCTCTCTGTCCCAAAAATAAATAAAAAATGTTGAAAAAAAAAAAAAATTAAAATAAATAAATAAATAAATAAATAAGTGTTAAAAAAAAAAACTCAAACTGACACTTGATTCAGCTATTAGAAAACTTTTACACAAGGTCGAAACACCTTGGGCATGTGAATCTACTTTTTCAACTGGAAATTTTTATGAAATTTAAATTCAGATCAGATGCCACCGATGAAAATTTAGCATCTGACTTGGGATTGCTGTAAGTATAAATGCACACTGGATTTTGCGGACTTGGTAACAACAACAACAACAAATGTTTTTACCCCTAATTTCTATGTTGATTACATATTGAAATGATAGTGGTTTGGATATACTGGGTAACTGAAATCCATTCTCAAAATGAACTTCACCTGTTTCTTCTCACTTTCATGTGGCTACTAGAAAAATTTTAAACCACTTTCAATTGAAACCACTGCAGCTTGCATTTGTGGCTCACATATCTCTGTTGGACGTGCTGGTCTAGACCCTGATCTAGATCAATGGGGTCTGAGGCTCAAGCCATTAGGCTGCACTAAGATTCGTTGAGGCTAGCTGGTCAGGAAAGCGTTTCCATGCATTTCCAAGCTAACAAAGTAGAACACGGACACTTAGGGATACATTTGGAGAAGCTTCCCTTTTCTTCTTTTTTTTTTTTTTTTTTTAGTGTTTATTTTTGATAGAGAGAGAGAGAGAGAGAGAGAGAGAGAGAACCAGAATCCAAAGCAGGCTCCAGAGCCAGACGTGGAGCACGAGCTCATAAGTTGTGAGATCATGACCCGAGCTGAAGTCAGATGCCCAACCGACTGAGCCACCCAGGTGCCCCGAAGGTTCCCTTTTCTGAGGACTGGCGATTACCTGGACCTCTAGAGAGGTGATAATTGCTCACCGCATGCTATGGTGGAAAGCACTGGGGTTTTAAAATCGAAACCCGGAGCTGAAGTCCTGATTTTGCCTTTGATTAGCTTTGTAACCTTGGACAATTTACTTATCTGAGCCACAGTTTCTTATCATTAGAATGGGACTACCAAAATACCTCATGGGCCATGGTGAGAATCAAGTGAGAAGAAACTTACAAATTAAAATGCCTTGTAAAATGTAAAACTGTACCCAGACCGCCGTAGTTACTGCTCCTTCTGTTGGGCAATGCATCTGGCTGGGTCTTGAGATCTGTTTTGCCCATTTCCCTGTTATGCCACGGCTCTGTAAGGGACACGCATGAGAACAGGGCATTGCCACACGCCCGTACGACGCAAAAACCAAAGAAGATCGGACCCTTTGCCCAAGACGAGCTCTTCTTTCTGTAAAAATCTTCTTAGATGGTCGTCAGATCGAACACTTCCCAAATATAAAAAAGCCTGGGAACTTCCACTTACAAAGTAGTCAGCTTCACAGGGACAGAAAGTAGGATGGCAGTTGCAAGGGAGGATGGGAAGTCAGTGTGTAATGGGAAGACGGAACCGTCCTGGAGACAGACGGTGGTGATGGTCGCACAGCCCTGTGAGTGCACTCAGTGCCACTGAACCATACCCTTAAAAAATGGTCAAGACGGGGGCGCCTGGGTGGCTCAGTCGGTTAAACGTCCGGCTTCAGCTCAGGTCACGATCTCGCGGTATGTGAGTTCAAGCCCCGCGTCGGGCTCTGTGCTGACTGCTCAGAGCCTGGAGCCTGTTTCCGATTCTGTGTCTCCCTCTCTCTCTGACCCTCCCCCGTTCGTGCTCTGTCTCTCTGTCTCAAAAATAAATAAATGTTAAAAAAAAATTAAATAAATAAATAAATAAATAAATAAAAAACAATAAAAAAATGGTCAAGACGGTGAATTGTATGTGAGGTCTATTCCATGACAATCCTTTTCCTTTAAATGTCTTAATTTAGATTCCAGTTAGTTCGCGTAGTGTAATATTAGCTCCAAGTATACAACAGAGTGATTCAACACTTCAGTGTGTCACCCGGTGCTCATCACAAGTACACCTCTTCATCCCCATCACCTATATGCCACCCCCCCGCCCTTTTCCTTTTTAATGTTTTATCTTTTTTTAAAAAAATTCTTTTTTCTTAATGTTTTTATTTATTTTTGAGACAGAGAGAGACAGAGCATGAGCAGGGAAGGGGCAGAGAGAGGGGGAGATACAGAATCGGAAGCAGGCTCCAGGCTCTGAGCCATCAGCCCAGAGCCCGAGGCGGGGCTCCAACTCACAGACTGTGAGATCATGACCTGAGCGGAAGTCGGACGCTCAACTGACTGAGCCACCCAGGCGCCCCTAATGTTTATCTCTTGAGAAAGAGAGTGAGCGCATGTGTGAGCGTGGGAAGGACAGCGTGAGGGAGACAGAGGATCCAAAGCAGGCTCAGCCCCATCAGCACAGAGCACGACACCCGGCTCGAATCCACGACCCAAGAGACCATGACCTGAGTGGAAATCAAGAGTTGCACACTGAACCGACTGAGCCACCCAGGTGCCCCCCTCATCCCAATTCTCAAAAAAGCCTGGGAACGTGTCATTCTTCAGCGAGTGTGGCTCCCACCTGCTTCCTACCTCACGGTGGCCATCTAACAGAGAGTCTGTCTTTTTCACTATGAAAAAAAAAATATTTAAGGACAGGGACTTTTACATTTGATGGATCTTTGGTTTGGACGCTAATTTGAGGGTGCTGGGCTGCGCCAACGGGAGAACTTTAGCAAAGGACTTCTCTCAGAGACAATGTTGCATGAATGCCCGATTCCTGCCCTGCTGGTTACTTGTCTGGCTCGTGATGGCCTAGAGTTAAATGTCTTTATCATTGTTATTTTTTAATGTTTATTTATTTTTGAGAGAGAGAGAGAGACAGAGCATGAACAGGGGAGGGGCA
The DNA here is from genome assembly GCF_028018385.1 of Neofelis nebulosa. Taxonomy (NCBI): domain Eukaryota; kingdom Metazoa; phylum Chordata; class Mammalia; order Carnivora; family Felidae; genus Neofelis; species Neofelis nebulosa. Next base: position 32,224,989 of record NC_080797.1, on the reverse strand, counting down.
CAGAGAGACAGACACACACACACACACACACACACACACACACACACACACACACACAATCTGAAGCTGGTTCCGGGCTCTAAGCTGTCGGCACAGAGCCTGACCTGGGGCTCCAACTCATGAACCGTGAGATGAAGTTGGCCGCTTAACCGACTGAGCCACCCAGGTGCCCTGAGTTAAAAGTCCTTGATATTGGCATTCTGGAGGGTTCACAGTAACGATGCTCCCAAGTAACACGGTTTGACTATGACGACTTGCAAAGACCCTGGCAGTCCAGAAAGAATGATTAAATACAAAATGCATGCTGATCCCCCCATCCCTAACATGCGTCCATGAAAACACCAGCTCCTTATTGAGAAAGGACCATCTCATTTCATGACCCTCCCCCTCCATCTGCTAGTCAGCCTGGGGCTCCGACTGAGAGCAACTCTACAGCAAGACCAATTCCAAATCCTTTCCTTTTGGAAAGGTAGTGCGTGCTTTTGCTACCAAGGGCTGAATCTGACTTGGGTTCCACAAGGACACGGCTGCCAACCCCTTAGTCTTTCTGACTCCGTGATTCAATGTCCAGATTTCTCCAAGCAGACAAGGAGGTTTCAAAAAAAAACAAAAAACAAAGGTGTAAGGTTCTCCGGTGTTTCGTCAGATCTCCCTGCCAGGTCAATAAACCACGAAAACCAATATCCGATCCCACAAGGAAAATACAAACTTGCAGCTCATATTTTCAAGATATCAGTGCATCATCGCATATTTATCTTTCCTCCTGGATTTTTATAAGCAGCCCTCTGAGGTGTCTTGCTTACGGAATACCTGTGTCATTATGCCAGGGTGCAGGAATGAAAAAGCTGATAAAAAGATTTAAGAAGGAGCTGGGTGATGGACTTTAATTCAAAAAAAAAAAAATCTTTTGTGACGAACTCAGAGAAATAGCATCATACACCGATGCTTAACCCGTCCTAAGTTTTGGACCCAACTGAATAGAAATAGAGCAATTTAACGCCAAGGGACGGGCTCAGGATAGGCTTTATGCTGGTGCAAGCAGAAGTCTGCAACCCGTGGCTGCCACAAGACTGCAAATCATTTCCAGGACGCTCGGCGTAATCTACCTGACCCCGTAAGGGAAGGTAACTACATTCTTCACAGTGCAGGAAAAAGCAAGAGTGCACATTTGATCTGCCCCTTCCAACACTGGCTCGCCTTTGGGGTGGTATTCTAGCCCCAAGAATTCATTTGATGCCAATACTGAATAGCCAAACTGGTAAGGTGCAGCATCTATCGGCCACTTTATGAGCATCAGCTCGAGCAGGAGGGGTCATCCCCTCGTGTTTATAAATGAGAAGCTGGGGCACCTGGGTGGCTCAGTCGGTTAAGCGTCCGACTCTTGGTTTCAGCTCTGGTCACGATCTCCTGGTTCGTGGGTTCAAGCCCCGCGTCGGGCTCTGTGCTGACAGCATGGAGCCTGCTTGGGATTCTGTCTCCCTCTCTTTCCCTGCCCCTCCTTGCTCTCTCTCTCGCTTTCTCAAAAATAAATAAACATTAAAAATATGTTAATATTATATATATGTGTGTGTGTGTGTATATATATATACATAGATATATATACATACATAGATATATGTATCTATGTATATACATACATACATATATGTATACATACACATACATATAGATACATAGATATATGTATCTATATGTACACATACATATAGATACATAGATATATGTATCTATATGTACACATACATATAGATACATAGATATATGTATCTATATGTACATATATATGTATGTATATGGGTTCCACATATATATATGTATATATACACATATATCTATGTATATATATATATACACACACACAAACACACATACATAGGTATATATATATATACACACACACATACATAGGTGTGTGTGTATATATATATGTGTATATGTGTGTGTATATACATATATATATATATATATATATATATATATATATGTATATACACACACCTGGGTGGTCCAGTCCATTAAGCGTCCAACTTCGGCTCAAGTCATGATCTCATGGTTCGTGAGTTCAAGCCCCGCATCGGGCTCTGTGCTGACAGCTCACAGCTCGGAGCCTGGAGCCTGCTTCAGATTCTGTGTCTCCCTCTCTCTCTGGCCCTTCCCCTCTCGAGCTCTGTCTCTCTTTCTCTCTCTCTCTCTCTCTCTCTCTCAAAAATAAATAAACATTAAAAAAAATTTTAAATATATATATATGTGTGTGTGTGTGTGTGTGTGTATATATATGAAGCTGAACGAATTAGTCATTATTGACTGCCATGAAGAACCAAAGATAGGACATGCTAGAACTCAAGGCCACAGGGGTAGCTGGCCTTCACGGCAGAGTGCGAGATTTCTCCATACCGTGGTTGTGGGGACAAGCCTTGGTTCTGGAGAGCCTTGTCCGTCCTGGCTTGTGCACTGAACAAGCACTCAGTGTGTGCCAGGCCCCGGAGGCACTGGAACAAGACAGACCTCGTCTCTGGCGAAGAGGAGGGTTTCCACACGAGCTCTGCCGTGAAGACAGAAGGCTTTGAGCTGCAAGAAGCGGAAGCTTCCATCTCAGCTATCAGACCGTTTGCTGAGAAACCAACTGCAACTCAGATAAGTGGAGAGGTCTGGGGACGGGTCTGACCTCTGGAAAGCGATCAAGGCACTTGTGTTTACTACTGAACATAAACCCACAGCCAATCACAAGGCCCTAAAGGGGAAAGACTGAGACAGAACTGTCCTGGGAAATGAATCCTGCACCTTCTCCTTGCTTCCCCCTTGCCAGTGCTCCTCTCCTTAACTTTGGCCCCATAATCAAAGGGAGAGCGGTCCGTCTACTATGCAAGCCACGGGGTCTTTCCAGAATTAGGGTCTTTCCTGTTTGCGAAACCTATTGTGGCACCTATCCATCTTTTAGGAAAATGACCAGTAGCATCCAGGGAAGCTGTTGTACTGGCTAAAAGTTGAAATAGACTTGCAGGAATGAGAGCAATTAGTTTTAGTGTCTTTGAGACCTTCTGAGAACAGAAGCGCAATTGAATGCAAAGAAGAGCACTTGCTGCTTCATATACAATTGAACAATGGGAGTTCTCGCTGTGTTGAAAGAGTTATTCAAGCCACTTCATGCCTAGAATAACATTTGAAGGTCACCGAACTCCTTTGTTTGCTTAAGTGCTAGCTGCCTCTGCGAACTGTCTAGCAATGCGGAGAGTTACGACCAGGTTGTAACCGGGGATCTAAGTTTGGAAAGTTCCAATACCTTTCTTCACCTCGCTTTGGAAGAGAGGCCCCAGGCTGCACACTCATGGTACCTGTAGCCCAGAGGCAGCCGGCATTTGTAGGGTACTTGGCTGGCTGCAGGGAAGGCACTATTCGTTAATGGCAATGGCAGCCTGAGGGTGTTTCGTCCTTGCTTAAAAGAAGCAGATAACTGATAGAGAAAGGCAAATGGCAGTCAAATCCTGCTCTCCTGAGACACTGAATGAAATAGGCAAGACAGAGGAAATCGGGTACAATTTCAGAAATTACTACGTTAAGAAATCTATCTTCTGAGCTCCTCTTGCATTCTGGACTTATGACCTGGAGAGGTAGTTTATCAACCAGCAACTTTGAGGCCAACCGGTGGCCCTTCTGACTCTCTGTATCCTTGTTCCGGCACCCCCGCCCCCCCCCCAACAAGTCCCCAAGGCAACGCCAGGATGAAAGAGAATGTATCCAGTTTCAAAGGGTTGACAGCAAAGAGAATGTGACAAACAAAATGAGCAGGAAGTGTTGGTCTTCATAGGATCCTTACCCCCCCCCCCTTTTTTTTACTGTGGTAAAATATACATTACCAAAATCGACCGTTTTCAGTTTAAAAAAAATTTTTTTTACATTTATTCATTTTTGAGAAACGGAGCACAAGTGGGGGAGGGGCAGAGAGAGAGGGAGACACAGAATCAATCCAAAGCAGGCTCCAGGCTCCAAACTGTCAGCACAGAGCCCGACACGGGACTCGAACTCACAAACTGTAAGATCATGACCTGAGCCGAAGTCGGACGCTTAGCCGACTGAGCCACCCAGGCGCCCCATCGTTTTAACTAGTTTTAAATGTACAATTCAGTGCTGTTAAGTACATTCACGATGTTGTTCGACCACGACCACCACCCATTCCCAGACTTTTTCATCATCTCAAGAAGAAACTCCATACTCATCGGACAACAACTTCCAATCCCTCCCAACTCCTCCCCCCACCCCCATGACCTCTAATCTCCTGTCTGTCTCTATGTATGGACTTGGCTATTCTAGGTACCTCGTATGAGTGGAATCACACAACATGTGTGTGTCCTTTTGTGTCCGGCTTCTTTCACTTGGGCATAATGTCTTCAAGGTTCATCCATGTTGTAGCGAGTGCCAGAATTTCATTGTTTTTTAAGGCTAATAGTCCATGGCATGGATAGACCACATTTTGTTTATCCATACATCTGCTGATGGATATTTGGGTTGTTTCCACCCTTTGGCTATTATTGTGAGTAACGCTGTTACAAACATTGGTGTACAAGTAACTGTTTGAGTCCTGAGAACTGACTTATAACACATGTGTATGGTTTATATTCAAAGGTTTGGGGTGAAAAGCCATTCTTGGTAATTTTAATTTTTCTTTTTTTTTTTTTCTTGCAAATTAAGTAAGTCACTTCTTATTCTATTTCAGGTGACAGCTACTCTTGAAAAAGTAACCCTGGAAATGACTTGAAACTCGGCAATAGATTATACAGATCTTCTCATACCTTTTTTTTTTTTCTTTTTTTTTTTTTGAGTACACAATTCAGTGGTTTTTAGTACATTCACAGGGCTGTACAACTATCACCGCTATCTAGTTCCGGAACATTTTCAGTCACACCCCACCCTTCCCTCCTCCCAGCTCCTATCAACCACCAACGTATGTTCTGTCTCTAGGGATATGCCTACTCTGGATATTTTATACCGATGGTATCATTCAACATGTGGCCTTTTGTGACTACTTCTTTAATTTAGAATATTTTTTTAATGTTTATTTATTTTTGAGAGAGAGACAGAGACGGAGAGTGAAAGCAGCGGAGGGACAAAGAGAGACAGGGACAGTTTCTGAAACGGGCTCCGCTGCGGAGAGCAGAGAGCCTGATGTGGGGCTTGAACTCACGAACTGCGAGACCATGACCCGAGCCAAAGTCAGAAGCTCAAACGACTAAGCCCCCCCAGGGGCCCCTAGAATCGTGTTTTTAAGATTCATCCATGTCGTAGTATGTATCAGTATTTCCTTCCTTCCTTTTTTTTTTTAAACCAAATAATGTTCCATTGCATGGAAACACCACATTTTGTTCATTCCTCAGCTGATAGACATCTGGGTTGTTTCTACTTTTGGGTTAGTATAAATAATGCTGCTATAAACATAATGTGTACCAGCCTTTGTGTGGACGTAGGTCACACGTCTTCAGTTCTCTTGGGTAGACACCTAGGGGTGGAACGGCTGGGCCACATGGCAACTCTGTGTTTAACCTGTTGAGGAACCGTCAAACTGTTCTCTGTAGCAGCCGCCCCATTTTACATCCCTGCCGATAACGTGTCATCCTTACTTTTTGGGTGACAGGTGTTAAGTTACTTGTAGAAACAAGAAAAGTCAAACAAGTGACTTCGAAAGCCAAGAGTAAGCTACGGAAGGGTAAGGTTTTCTTTGCTTCCGTCACCGTTATTTTACACGTGGGCACATCCAATGGACAAATACCATGGGCAACTATCCAGCCACATGGCCTCTTTTCATTACCAACGGAGAGCTAAACTGGACACAACAGACTATTAGAAGCTTCAGTAGCACATCCAAATCTACTGATTATGTGGCACAGACGGGAAGTGGAGAAGGAGTTAGGAATGGAGCAGAGCAGCGGGGTCTGCGGTTACCCAGGAGGCGTCTCATGGGGAAAAAAGGCTTCACCTGTGCCTAGATGGCACTAGCTTGGCAAGAAGAGGGGGGGAGGTCACAGCCTACAAGCAAATCCTACACACTTCCTTGCCCACAGCAAAATGTCACTTCTTCCCAGGAGCCCTGTCGATGCACAACAGAAATAATAATAATAATAATAAAAAGTAACAATAATAAAATAAAATAATAAAAATATAAAATAATAACAAAAATAAAAGCCACCACCCTGTTCTAACTTCTCTAGGTCAGCAGGGTTCTAAACTGTTTATACGTCTTCAATCCTTAACAACCCTTTGAGCTAGGTAAGTGTTTTGTGTTTTGTTTTGTTTTGAAGATTTTTATGTTTAAGTAATCCCTACACCCAGGTGCCGGGGTGGCTCAGTCAGGTAAGCGTCCGACTCTTGCTTTCGGCTCAGGTCATGATCTCACAGTTTGTGAGTTCGAGCCCTGCATCGGGCTCTGCGCTACAAGTGTGGAGCCTGCTTGGGATTTCTCTCTCCCGCTTTCTCTGCCCCCCGCTTGGCTTGCTCTCTCTCTCTCCCTCTCTCTCAAAACAAACAAACAAACAAACAAACAAACAAAGTAATCTCTACACCCAACATGGGGCTTGAACTCACAACCCCGAGATCAAGAGTTGCATGCTCTTCTAAACCAGCCAGGCGCCCCAAGGTAGGTTAAGTATTTTTATCCCCATTTTACAGATAAGGAAACTGGTGCACAGACAGGCTGCACAACTTGCCCAAAGCTATGAAGCAGTTGAGTTGGGATTTGAACCCAGGGAGTCCGGCTCCAGGATTCACTGTCCCCTGTCTCTGGCATAATCTCCTCGGCCACTTGTGTGGCATCCAGATAAAAGGTTATTTATTTATAAGGCTGGAAAAAGTACCCTGTAAGGAACGTGAGTTTCCTCACCCTCCCGTGCTGCTGACAGTTTCAGGTTGATATTAGGAAGAGTTTTTTAAAATTTTTTTTTTTTCAACGTTTTTTATTTAGTTTTTGGGACAGAGAGAGACAGAGCATGAACGGGGGAGGGGCAGAGAGAGAGGGAGACACAGAATCGGAAACAGGCTCCAGGCTCCGAGCCATCAGCCCAGAGCCCGACGCGGGGCTCGAACTCACGGACCGTGAGATCGTGACCTGGCTGAAGTCGGACGCTTAACCGACTGCGCCACCCAGGCGCCCCTAGGAAGAGTTTTTTAAAGAGGTGGGAGACAGCAGTACCGAAGAGAGCAAGGAGAGAAGAGGTCACAGGGGGAGTTAGCAGCGGGGACAAAATTAGAAGCCAGGAGCCTAAGGTTCTCAGCCCTCGTCCTGGAAAGCCTTCCTCCTACACACATCGTGACACACGGCAATTAAAAGAAGCATACCCACTCACAGAAATCCCCGAGATTTTAAAGTAAAAATTTAAATTAATGAGTCCATCTAATTTGGACGCACAAAATGCGTGGGTGGAAGACATTTCTGGAGCCGACGGCTGATGTGACAGTTATTTCGCGAAAAGGAAGAGAAGTTGCCTGCCTTCGGATTTGAATGTTTCCAAATGGGATTCTAAACCCCAGCCTGGAACAACACACAGGACGAGGGCTGAATATAGAGATTCTATGGGAGAAAATCCCTTCGGCTCACCCAGTCAACCCATCGTGCAGGAAAATGAAATGGACTATCCCCTTCTAGTTCACCCTTCATGAGAGCGCGCCCAAGAAAGGCAGCGGGTTCCCTATCTAGCTCATACGCTCCTATCCATTGGAAATTAGATTCCTAAATGCGCTGTGGAGGACGGAATCATCTATTCAAAGACTTCATTAAGCTATTGCAATGGATCTGAATCAGAGGGCTTGGGGACACACTGGGTGTGTAGTATCAATGACCCTTTCTGCTCACTCCTCCAGAAGCAAGGTAAAAAAATCTCAACCCCACCTATAGATCGCCCCCTAATAATGTGCCTTATAGGACTGTCCACAAGGCAAACCACAAACTCCTGGAAAAATCACGTCGTCCCTGGTTTTCCTTTCTCTTCTTTCTCTGCCCTCCGCCCCATTCCCAGAGGAAGACAGTTCCAGAACTGCTGACAACCCCCCAGAGGAGGAAGGCCTTTCTTCCTTCCTCCTCTTGGGCAGATGGTATTTGCATACTGACATATTGTAAATCTAGTCACCCAGGTAACGGGCTCCAGTTAGCAACAGCGCAATGAAGGTCAGCCTGATTCCTTCTAAAATTAGAAGTCAGACCAATCTGATTTTTAACTGTTCAAGGTAGGATGCCCAGTTAGATGGCGAATTCGGTTCTTACAGTGAATTTTCACTTGGGGAGATTCGGCACTAGTTAATAAAGGCCAGGTGGGGCATTTCAACACGACACCGACATCGGTTTTGACATGTTGAATGAAGTTTCAGCCGCAAGAAGTTGCTGTTTTCTGTAAATAATCCTACTAGAACGCTAGTCTCTGTCGGTAAAGTCATCTTTGGCCTCGGCTCTCCCTTGACCTTCATAGTCAGTTGGTCATTAAGGACTGCTGTTCTGTGCCAGGCATTTCAGCCTTTACGCAGTTGGCCTCCCCGACTCCGCTGTGGCCCCCTCTCCCTGCACAACCTCTCCCCACCCCCTTCCAAAGTGACTGGCATTGATCCAGGACCATCTTTTCCAGCCTCTTTTGTCCTGGTCCACAGGCATCCCTCTTACTGGGATCTGCGCCCTTCTTTTCCGTCCCTGACCATGGACAGCGGTCTTGGACAGGCTTCAAGGAACGCATAGATGGTGTACAATCCTCCCCCCCACCATTAATTCTAAAAAGGTCCATGCGCCCCCAAAACGTGAAGACCCACCAACTGTCTAATTACAGATGGTACCTACATTGGCATTTCCCTCAATGATTTGAAGGAATGACAGTTCCAAAGGATGTTAAAATGGTGAGGGAAAAAGAGCTCCACAGTCAAGTGAGTGACTGTTTCAAGTGAGTGTGGGAAACACTAAGTCAAACACAGTTGGATGGTTTTTTTTTTTTTTAATTTTTTTTTTTTTTTAGTTTATTTATTTATTTTGAGAGACAGAGAGAGACAGAGCACAAGCAGGGGAGGAGCAGAGAGCAGAGACAGAATTCCACACAGGCTCCCGCACCATTCGTACAGAGCCCCACGCGGGGCTCGAACTCACGAACCTCAAGACCATGACCTGAGCTGAGACCAAGAGTTGGACGCTTAACCGGCCGAGCCACCGGGGCCCCTGGATGGGTTTTTTAATGCAGGCTATCTCAGGGCCTTTGCTGTACTGCCACATGCCATGGATCACTGATTTCACAGTGGAGCCCCATTCCCAGCAGACACTTCTAAGTGGCCCTTGGTCTCCGATAGGAAAGTTGAGCTTTATTTCCCCCTAACAACCACCTAAGCCGTGCACTGCTTTGTGATAGTTCTTCCCTTATGGTTTTGAGCTACTTATGTTTTACTCTATATATGTAACCGTTACTAGAAATTGTATCATTGCACTTTCACATTATGGCGTGTGTGTTTTATATCTGTCTCCCCTACTAGACTGGAAGCCATTTGACACTAGGCTACACACCTCGGTAACTTTACATCCCCAGGGCCAAGCTAGCCAGACCTTAGAAATGGTGCAGAACTGGGGGCGCCTGGCCGGCTCGGTCAATGCAGCACCCGACTCTTGATCTCAGGGTTGTGAGGTCAAGCCCCACACTGGGTGTAGAGATTACTTAGGAAAAAAAAAGAAAGCAAGAAAGCAAGAAAGCAAGAAAGCAAGAAAGCAAGAAAGCAAGAAAGCAAGAAAGCAAGAAAGAAAGAAAGAAATGTTGAATAACTGAATGTATAAATGAAGGTTATTAACTGGATAATGAACTCCTTCAGAATACAAACTGCATTTTGACCTTCTTATATTCCCACGGCACCCAGAGAAGTTTTTCATATAGCAAAAGTCAATAAAATTTTTAAGACCTAAATCCCTTAGGAAATATTTATGGAACATCAGTTATGTCCTGGGTACCGAGGACATTAATATGGTAACAGGCAATCGGGGAGCTTAGATTCCAGTAAGGGAAACAGACATGTAAACAAAAAATGATGGTAAAATATAAACACTCTAAAAGGAAGGACAGGCTGTCTGGGAGCACAGGTGGAGTATTTCGTTCTGTACGTGCTGGCAGGGAGGCGCGAGGGGTCAGTACCAGGATACTCGGGATTGATGGTGGCACCCAGGTCCCCAACTAGACCACATTTGGGGGGAAACGGGTCAAGAGGCAGCTCCAGTTGAGTGAGTACGGATACCCACTGGGTGAAGCTTTGGCCTCAACCCCCATGTGGATCCCAAGCCCCGGTGAATGGGCCTCCACCACCTGGAGCTGGTAGGTTCTTGTTGCCCAGGGAGAGCTGTGCCAGGGCCTACAGCCACACCCGCGGCACGGATGCACCATCCCCAAGTCCACGGTCAGAGCCCGGCCCTGTGTTGTTACTCTGAGACCAAAGGATGGATCCAGAGAAAAGAACACAGGAAAGGGGCGCCTGGATGGCTCAGTCGGTTGAGTGTCCGGCTTCGGCTCGGGTCATGATCTCATAGCTCGTGGGTCCAAAGCCCCGCATCGGGCTCTGTGCTGACCGCTCAGAGCCTGGAGCCTGCTTCGGATTCTGTGTCTCCCTCTCTCTCTGCCCCTAACCCACTCGCATTCTGTCTCTGTCTCTCTCAAAAATAAATAAATACTAAAAAATAAACAAACAAACAAACAAAGAAGAGAACACAGGAAAGAAAAGAATGGAAGTGCTCCTCTCCTTTATGAGAACTAGGGCATGGCCAGTCTCATTCGCCCATCGGCCCTTCCAGGCAGGGCAACCTCAGAGTCCAAGAATCCCAGAACTTACAACCCGCAGTTCTGAGGGGAATCCTGGAGTTCCCAAGAGACAGTATACGCCAAGGAAGACAGATGACGCTCCTAGACAGAAGTCCAATAGACGTTCCTCTCTTGACCCCTCCAAGGAGGTTCTTCCGCTCTTTAGGAAAGCAGTGAGGCAGAGGGTAAAACACCCCAACACCCAGGCCTGAGTATTTTTAAAAAACGTCCAGTTTAAGACTGAGAACTATTGGGGTAACAGGAGGAGAGAAAGTGAGAAAGAAAGCCCTGTAGGGGCAGGCTGTTAGAACTGATTCATACATGAATCACATGTTCATTGCCTTGGCAGGTGGGGTGGGGTCAGTGAATGAAACCCATGGCTAAAACGACATAATTCCTCAGCAAATTAAACACTTGGGAATATCACTCGCCTATACATAGAAATATGCTTGTTTTAATATTTTTACCTTGGTACATGGGTACCAAGAAATATTCCTCTATGGTTTCGAAAACAACAGGGCCTTGTGGTGATGAATTACCAACGATACCCAGCTGCACGGGTTGGAGAGGACAGAAAACGGCATGGCCTGGAAACCTGGAGAACCCATGCCCTGTCTACAGAAGGTAGCAGCAACCCAGCTCTCGTGAATGCTTGCCAACATCTCCAAACTATTTCTCCAGAAAAGCTAGAAATCTAGATTTTTTTTTTTTAACGTTTATTTATTTTTGAGACAGAGAGAGACAGAGCATGAATGGGGGAGGGTCAGAGAGAGGGAGACACAGAATTGAAACAGGCTCCGGGCTCTGAGCTGTCAGCACAGGGGCCCGATGCGGGGCTCGAACTCATGGACCGCGAGATCATGACCTGAGCCGAAGTCGGCGCTCAACCGACTGAGCCACCCAGGCGCCCCTAGAAATCTCGATTTTTATATTAATGGCCTAACTTCTAAATGTTGGCTTAGATTAAAACAAAACGAAACAGGGGCGCCTGGGTGGCTTGGTCAGTTGAGCGTCCGACTTCAGCTCAGGTCATGATCTCACGGTCCGTGGGTTCGAGCCCCGCGTCAGGCTCTGTGCTGACAGCTCAGAGCCTGAAGCCTGTTTCAGATTCTGTGTCTCCCTCTCTCTCTCTGCCCCTCCCCTGTTCATGTTCTGTCTCTGTCTGTCTCAAAAGTAAATAAACGTTAAAAAAAAAAAATTAAAAAAAAAACACAAAACGAAACAAAACAAAACACAGGGGCGCCTGGGTGGCTCAATTGGTTAAGCAACTGACTCCTGCTCAGGTCATGATCTTGCCCTCAGTGGGTTCGAGCTCCGCGTTGGGCTCTGTGCTGACAGCTCGGAGCCTGGAGCCTGCTTTGGATTCTGTGTCTCCCTCTCTCTCTGTCCCTCCCCCAATCGCGCTCTGTGTGTGTGTGTGTGTGTGTGTGTGTGTGTGTGTGTGCGCGTGTGTATGTGTGTGTCTCTCTCTCTCAAAAATAAATAAACATTAAAAAAATTTTTTTTAAATCACAAACCTCACAACCCTCTGAATAAACATAAAAAATTCGTAAGCAGCTACCTTTAGCCATATGGTTTTAACATCCAATTACATGTAACTCAGTTACGATAAAAAGAAAGAACGGAGGTGCTTGGTCAGAATCATGCTGCCAAGGGTGACATTTAGAGGCAAGCAACTTCATTAGTGCTTGAGGCTCAGGGCGGTTATGGGAAAGGGGAAGAGGAAGATATAAAACACCGTAAATATCTGAGCACCGTAAATCCTTCGCCATCTCAATATTGCTACTGGTCAGAAAGCTTAAGTTAGAAAACAAAGGGCACAACTTATTAGAACAATAATAACAGTGATTAGTATTTCCTGAACATTTACACAGGAAGAGGCAAGGGCTAAGTGCTTTACATAAAAATTACCCCATTTAATCCTGAAAGACAAATTAGCATCTCAGTTTTCAAATGAGGACATGGGGCGGGGGCGGGGCACACAGAGAAGTTAAGGAAAGTGTCAAAGGTCACACCATCTGTGGAGCTAGGGGGTGACCCGAGTCTTTCCCACTGCAAGTCCTGGGCTGGGCATCGCTCTGCAGCTTTGAGGCAGGGAGTGGTCTGAAGGAGAGAACGGACTGAAATATAGAATAAAAGTGTATAGTCAGTAGAGGTCTGGGCGGGAACCTAATGAAATAAAACGGGCCCATAAACAAGTGAAAAACGTAAAACTTTTAACCTTGGGTCACCGGTATCGCCTCAGTTTAGCCATGAGGGAACAAGTGAAAAAAAAAATTGTTTAATGCAAACTCAACACCTATCAGATTAGTAAAGCTTTAAAAGGCTACCCAGTGTTGGTGAGGTGGAGGGAACAAATCCTGAACCACACTGCTGGGGGGAGCAAGGTGGTTAGGAAGATGATCCGGCAATTAAAATTTAAGATGTTTATACTGTTTGACCTAGCCACTCTACCTAGGAATTTCTTCCAGAGAAGCTCTTATGCAATTGTGCAAAGATTTATATGCTTAAGATTCTTCACGGCTACATGATATGCAGTAGAAAGAAAGCTGGAAAAACTCCAGTTGTCCATCAGTGGGACCGCTTAGATAAATCAAGGTACATCCAAATAATGAAATACAATACAGACATTAAATCATGAAAGAGATCTCTACTTGCCAAAATGGAAAGATGTCCCAGATGCATAGTTAAGTGGGAAAAAAAAAGTAAGCTGCAAAATAGTAGGAATAGGAAGAGTTTCAGTCAAGTGCACACACATGAGAAAAAAGTACAGACATGCCTACTAGTACCTGAACAGGGAGGGGGAAAAAAAAACCTAAAAGAATATATATATATATATATATATATATATATATATATATATATATAGCCAATTTTTAATCACAATTACCTAAGAGAGGACTGTGGGAAATGTACTTCTATAAGGTTGGAAGTTTTCACAAGAAGCACGTACATTCCAAGTAAAGAAATAAGCTGACATTAGAAACGTGGCCCTATGCTGAAATTTCAGGGCAGGATTCCAGTTCCTGGGGAGGAGGGTAGATAGACAAAGACCTGGGAGTCTTTAGGACATGGTCAGCCACATAGGTTGTGCACTGCACAAGGGCACCCTCTTGAGATGTGCAGTCTTGGGGCATTATATGGATTCCCGAAACAAATTCAGAAAGGCAACCAAAGCAAAAGGTCAGGCATCTAAGCAGGGCAGGAAGGGGGCTCAGAAAGAAGAGGGTGAGCATGTCAATTCTGAACATCTCAGGATATAGGAGTCAGTGACAAGGCCAGGTCAGGGTGGTCCTGAAAGCGAGCAACACGGTCGCCAACGGAACCTGAGTGTGGCTCTGATTCTCAGATCGGCAGGTGGGTTTAAGACATGAAGCCTTCAAGTGGGCGGAGCCTCTAAAGTACTTCCTGCCTCAGACCCAGATGGGTCTGGGTCCTGAGACAGAGGCGAATGGAGGAAGAAATGCAACGCCCCAAGCTGCCCATTTCGGTACCTCTCTCACTCACACAATTCCCTGTGCTCAAACCTGAGTTTCAACACCTCCAGACTGGTGACAGTGACCAGAAACTGGAAGTTACCCCCAAAACAGGTGGAACCGCCTATCCTTCAAAATATAAAGCGAGCAGACTGTGCACTTAGACCTGTCGAAATAAAACTCTCTCCAATGTGAGTGAACAGTGTTCTAGAATTTCCTTTTCAGGCTAAAGCTCCAAATACCCTCTCCCATAGAAATAACGATATTAGGTCGGCACAGAAACTAGCTGACCCGTAATTGCCCTAAGGAAAAGCCTAATCACCATTTCTAATAACATTTCTGAAGGAAATGCATTGAGTTCCAACAGGGTGTGAGGCAATGAGGAACTTAATTCCTCTTCTCTGTTCCCAAAAATGTGGGAACGTTGCCCAAAGCGTGTTCCTTCAACATCTAAATGATGCGAATATATGTTACACTTTAGAACACTTTTTCTTTTGATACAGGCTTCCATTGTCAAATAAGACCGGGAGAAACTAATTCAAACCAGGCCAAACAGGCTTTATTATTTAAAAAAATTTTTTAATTGTGGTAATATATACACAACATAAAATTGACCATTTTAACCATTTTTTAGTGTACCATTCAGTGGCACTAATTACTGTTACAATATTGTGCAACCATCACCAACCTTTTTTATCATCCCCAAACAGAAACTCTGTCCCCATTAAAATCTCACTCCCCATTCCCTCCCTTCCCAGCCCCTGGCAACCACTGTTCTAATTTCTGTCTCTATGAATTCGACTATTCTAGGGATCTTTTTTAAGTAGAATCACACAATATTTGTCCTTCTGCGTCTTTTGTGAGGACATGCCAAGTTTCAGTCTTCAGGAACGGGTAGGATGGGGAAATGGAGACTATGCCCAGGGTCTAGATAGAGGAGAGAGAGAAGCAGACTTGGGAAGAAAGACATTTCTGGGAGGCTGGGGAGTCAGCAGGTGAAGGTGAACTGGACATAATTAAACACATACTGGTTTGGAGCCTTTGAGCCAAGGAAAGAGATCCGGGCTGGAGCTCGGGACTGAAACCAACAGCATTCTGAAGGTGGGTATAGCGGGGGAATCATGGGGACAGTACACAGTACTCAGGAGGACGCAACAATTAAGGGAGAGAGGAAGCAAGAAAAATTCGGGAAGATGTCTGAAAAATTCAGGATCAGCCAGAAAAAACAGAAGACACCAGGAGCATACCTTCTAAGTGTTTCCCAGCCTTCCCTTTGCCCTACTCGTCACTCCTTTCCAGAACCATCTGTCTAAAACACAGATCTACTCCTCATCTGAGTCTCTTGCCCCAAATCTAAAACCTTTAATGATTTTGTCCAGTGTTCAGAGCAAAATCCGAACCTCTTACTGAAGTTTCCAGTGCTCTCCCCAGCTCACCCTGATGCTCTCCCGACTCACCCCACCTGGTCCAGCCGCTCGGTTCATCTGTGATGCACATGTGTGCACGTGTTCCTAACCAGCGTCTTTCTCTTGGTGTATGTGTTGTTCTTTCTGAATATTGGCTTATGGTCTCCCTTCAAAGACCACATGCAATCCCACCTTTTCTGAGAGATCCGAATCGATCCCTGGAGTGGGGATAAATGTGCCCATTTCCCATAATCCTATACAGCAGGCATACATCCTTTAAAAACAACAAGGGACACGTGGGTGGCTCAGTCGGTTAAGCCTCTGACACTTGATCTCGGCTCAGGTCGTGATCTCGTAGGTTCATGAGTTTGAGCCCCACATTGGACTCTGTACCAACAGTGCTGAGCTTGCTTGGGATTTTCTCTCCTCCCCGCTCCCCCCCCCTTCCCTCACTCTCTTTCGCTCAAAATTTAAAAAAAATTTTTTTTAAAAATTTTTTTTTAATGTTTTATTTATTTTTGAGACAGGGAGAGACAGAGCATGAACAGGGGAGGGCCAGAGAGAGGGAGACACAGAATCTGAAACAGGCTCCAGGCTCTGAGCTGTCAGCACAGAGCCCGATGCAGGGCTCGAACTCACGGACCACGAGATCATGACCTGAGCTGAAGTCGGACGCTTAACCGACTGAGCCACCCAGGTGCCCCCCCAAAAAAATTTTTTTTAAATAAAAACTTTAAAAACAACAAAACAACGAAATCATACGATCATCTGGTTACAAAATGAACTTTTTTCATCATAGAGAAATTAGAATATGGAAAAAGTTTGAGGTTTTTTTACTCATCCAGAAATAACATTAACGTTTAGGTACATATTCTTTTTTTTTTTTTTTTTTTAACGCTAAATTATTTTTGAGACAGAGAGAGACAGAGCATGAACGGGGGAGGGTCAGAGAGAGGGAGACATAGAACCCGAAACAGGCTCCAGGCTCTGAGCTGTCAGCACAGAGCCCGACGCGGGGCTCGAACTCACGGACCGCAAGATCGTGACCTGAGCCGAAGCCGGCTGCTCAACCGACTGAGCCACCCAGGTGCCCCTTCTTTTTAGGTTTCAAAAACGTTGTAGATAAATTGGAAATTATACTGAATAGATCACTTTGTAAAGTGCTTTTTTTAACATATATTATCAGCATTTTTCGTATCCTTAGTCTTCAAAACTTATTAATGGTTGCATTCGCTCCCCTTGTGTGGGCATAATTTAATCAGTCCCCAATTACTGAATGAGAATTTCAAAAATTTCTGCCTCCCCCAGTACATTTCACCTGGTAAGTATTCAGAAGATGTTTGTTGAATTGAATGGTTATGATCAGGACAAAGCATTATCAATAGCTAGATCCTGTTCTCAATTGACTTTATCATTCAATTAACAGAAAATTTTTTAAATGGGGAAAAAACTGTTTTCTGCTTGTGTGGTAACACATATTTGCAGAATTTGTAAGCCCAATGAAATCAAATGAAACTACTGCTTCCTCCAGCCTATGGGGATCATTCCATCTTCTGCAAAGACAAATCCACGATGAAGGCAGTGATTTGGAAAGAAACAAAGAATGGACACTCTGAGCTATAGAGAATCAACTGAGGGTTGGTGGAGGGAGGTGGGCTGGGGATGGGCTAAATGGGTGACGGGTATTAAAGTGGGCATTCGTTGTGATGAGCACTGGGTGCGGTACGAGTAAGTGATGAGTCACTTTTACTCCTGGGGCGCCTGGGTGGCTCAGGTGGTTAAGCGTCCATCTTTGATTTCAGCTCGGGTCATGATCTCACGGTTCGTGAGTTTGAGCCCAGCATCAGACTCTGTGCTGACAGTGCAGAGCCTGCTCGGGATTCTCTCTCTCTCTCTCTCTCTCTCTCTCTCTCTGTTCCTCCCCCACTTGTGCTCTCTCTCACTCAAAATAAATAAATAAACTTAAAAAAAAAATTCTACTTCTGAAGCTAATATTGCACCGTATGTTAACTAACTAGAATTTAAATAAAACCTTAAAGAAAAAGGAAAAAACAAAGAATGTCTTAAATCTATAAGGAGACGGTTATGTTCAGAAACCTTCTACAGATTTTTAGTGTCATCTAATCTGAACATTTGTGTAAAAGCCCATGTCACCTTTTCCTGAATCTCCTTCCTTCAGTGTTTTCTCTTCACATTAAAATATATTGAAATTTTTTCAGTTGGTAAAAGCCAGTTTAATATGATTTATGTACTTGCCCACAAGAAAGTGAACTTTCCGTATCACTAATTAATATCCACCCGATGCACAGTTTTATCAGCCAAGCATAATGATTTGAGGGAGGAAGGAGAGAGAGTGGAAAAGAAAAGAATGGGACTGAGATCGAAGGTCACGATCTCCACGTCCATGAGGGCAGGAAAGGGTCTAAGGATGGACTTACTACAGGGGACCAACCACTGGACAAAAGACGCAGCCTAAAGCCATGACAGCAAGCTCCAAGGCTATGTAGGTAAAGATGCAGAGGCGGACGTTGCTGGCCCGAAGGCCAAAATAAATAAATCAATAAATCAATAAATCAATAAATCAATAAATCAATAAATCAATAAATAAATAATAATAAAAAATAAAAAATAAAATAAAATAAAAAACTTCAGCACATGAACTTTGGGAGTAAAAGAGAATGACTCCAAAATTTTACATATGACCTAGCCGCCATTTGCGTGAAAGGGCTCACACACAGCCCTGACAGGTGTTCCCCCAAAAAAACCAACTTGAAGATCTCTTCTAGATGTCTAATAACTATAAAAATTAAGAGCTCAAGGTCTGGAAGATCTAACGATGTACATTGAAACCGGCAAAACAGTGATGTCTAAATAATCATTGCAAATATGATATAATATTGTGACATTTTAAAAACTTAAATGTAAAAAAAATAAAAAGTAAAGTAAAGTAAAAAAAACTACGGGCACCTGGGTGGCTCAATCGGTTTGAGCATCCGACTTCGGCCCAGGTCATGAACTTGCGGCTCGTGAGTTCCAGCCCTGCATCGGGCTCTGTGCTGACAGCTCAGAGCCTGGAGCTTCCTTCAGATCCTGTGTTCCCTCTCCCTCTCTGGCCCCTCCATCGCTCGCACTCTGTCTCTCAAAAATAAAAAATAAAGATAAAAAATTTAAGAAAGAAAAAAAAAAAGTAAAAAAACTAAAAACTTAAACGTAATGTACAATGCAAAACGTATTAAGAGCGTTCTGAGTTCCACATATTATTTTAGGTGGAAGTGACATGCAAGTTCATGAAAGGGGACATGGAGGAGAGATAATAAATACGGCTCTGAGGGCGCCTGGGTGGCTCGGTCGGTTAAGCGTCCGACTTCAGCTCAGGTCATGATCTCACGGCTCATGGGTTCGAGCCCGCGTCGGGCTCTGTGCTGACAGCTCGGAGCCTGGAGCCTGCTTCAGATCCTGGGTCTCCCTCTCTCTCTGCCCCTTCCCCACTCGCACTCTGTCTCCTTCCGTCTCTCAAAACATAAATAAAAATATTAAAAAAAAAAAAAAAAAAAAGTACTGCTCTAAGTACTGATTACCTTGACCTTGACAATCCAAAAACGGAAAGGTTGAGGAATGCTCACATAAAAGTAACCACCAGAATTAAAAACAGGACATGAATTTGCAAACTGCTAGAGAAGACACAGTACATACAGAAAACAGCAGTTGTTAAAAGAAAAGATATAAAAATACAGATAAAATGAGATGAAACAAGACCGTACCATTAGCTATAATGATAAATGTAAGTTACACTTCCGTATTAAAAGGAAATAACTTTCATGTGGGATTATAAAATAAGGCCCAGTGACTTTTTGCTTACAAGAGGCAGAACTAAAACAAAATGAGACAGAAATGGTCATAATAAAAGGATGATCAAAGATTTAGCAGACAACAAACAAAAAGAAGTGCCTTTAATTCATGATAATATCGGCCATATTTTATTTTTATGTGTTCACGCAACGCTTACAAAAATTAGTCATGTCATAAACCACCATAAAAACCCAAATAAATTCCAAGAAGAAACTACACAGGACTCAACGTCACAAAATACTCCACTAAAAAAATATCTAAGTCTAAATCAAACCCCAACACTTGGAAATTTAAAAGAACTTTTCAATAAGCTTTCTGGTCAGAGTAGACATCGAAACTATAGTTACACGCAATTAAAAAATAGAAAATAATGATGGGAGCACTACATACTAAATCTTAGGTGACAAAGACAAAGCTGTATTCACAGACAAGGCAAGCAGATGGGAACAGGCCTATTTTATAACTCGTAGGCTTAAGGCAACCTAAATCCAAATTCGGATGCCATTTAAATACTGTAAGCACATACAAACATACACGTTCAGAGAGAGAGAAAAGACTCTAAAATATTAAGAATAGTAATCTCCAGGTTATGGAATTTCTACTTTCTTCTGAATTTCCTAAATAAGTCTCAATGAGCATGCAGCACTTTTATAATTAGAACAAGATTAAACAAAAGCACAACAAAAAACAGAATTTACAGTCACAGGAGAGAAATAAAACATCATCTTGCCAAAATGATCAAGGCAATTAAAATTCTCTCCTTTGCTTTGACTTTCAAGCTCTAGCCTAGTGATGGTTAATACAAGCCTGTTTTTACTATAATTCAGCACAGTTCTGTCTTCTGGTCTTGTGCCTGGAAGTCAGGGTATGATGCACCGGCTGAAACCTAACCATTGTTGTCTCTTTTGGGGGAAATCAAACATCCAGACAGGTGAGCAACCAAGGGTGGCCTGGTGACGCCTATGTTTAAAAGCGAACGGTCCCGTAGGACAGCACTCACATTCTAGAGTTGGGGAAGAAACAGAAGGGCTGAAGAGAATTCCCTTTGTGGTTGTGATTGTGCACTGTTTTGTGGGGTTTCTGTGTTTTATTTTATTTTATTTTTTATTTGAGAGAGACAGACAGACAGAGCGTGCATGCATGAGCAGAGGAGAGAGGCAGAAGGAAAAAGAGAGTGGATCCTAAGCAGGCTCCACGCTCAGTGCAGAGTCCAAGATGGGGCTTGATCCCACAACCCTGGGATCATGACCTGTGTCGAAATCAAGAGTTAGACGCTCAGTCAACTGAGCCACACAGGCATATTTTAAAAACAAAATAGGTGGGAGACAATATACGTATATTATGTATGTATGTATAAATCACATATGTATATATAAATTATATTATATTTCATTAATATATTTTATTAATATATATTATAAATATATATATTATGTTTTTTTTATTTTTGAGACAGAGAGCATGAGCAGGGAGGGGCAGAGACAGAGGGAAACAGAGAATCCAAAGCAGGGTCTGTGCTGACAGCAGAGAACCTGATGAGGAGTTTGATCTCCAAACTGTTGAAATCATGACCTGAGCTGAAATCAGACCCTTAACCAACTGAGCCACTCAGGTGCCCCATAGGGGGAGATAATATTTAAAAAAAAAAGTATAAATGCGTATTTCTTCTCCTTTTCTGTCTCAACTGATTTAAAAAGCAATAGTATAGGGGCGCCTGGGTGGCTCAGTCAGTTAAGCGTCTAACTTCGGCTCAGGTCATGATCTCACGGTTTGTGAGTTTGAGCCCCGCATTGGGCTCTGTGCTGATAGCTCAGAGCCTGGAGCCTGCTTCAGAATCTGTGTCTCCCCCTCTCTCTGTCCCTCCCCCTCTCTCTGTCCCTCCCCCTATCTATCTATACAGATATAGATATATTCATATATATAACTATTATATATAATATAGATTCATATCTATTCATATATGAATAGATTCATATATATTCATATATAATGAATTCATATATATTCATATATTATATCTATCTACTCATATCTATTCATATATTATATATCTATTCATATCTATTCATATATTCATATATTATGTATCTGTTCATATATATTCATATATATAATATATATTCATATATATAATATATCCATGTATAGTATATATATATATATATATATATATATTCAGGGTACCTGGGTGACCCAATCAGTTGAGCATCCAACTCTTGATTTTGGCTCAAGTCACGATCTCATAGCTGTGGGATCAGGCCCCGTGTCAGGTACCATGCCGAGAGCATGGAGACTACTTGAGATTCTCTCTCCCTCTGTCCCTCCCCTACTCTCCACTCTCACGTGCAGGCAGTCTCTCTCTCTCTCTCTCTCTCTCTCAAAAACAAACAAACAAAAAAAACAAGATCCAACTATATGCTGTCTATAGAAGAGTTTAGTTTCAAAGTCACAAATAGGTTGAAAATGACAGAAAAAAATATACCAACAATAACCATAAGAAAGTTGGATTAGCTATACTAATATCCGACAAAGTAGATTTTAAAACAAAAAAAGTTACCAAAGGTACAGAGGACATTTCATGATGGGAAAGGGCCAATCTATCACGAAGATACAACTAGAAACATAGTATGCCCCTAACAGAGCCCTGAAACACATAAAGCAAAAACAGACCTCAACCCCCCCATTTCAATAACAGATAGAACAGCTAGGCAGAAGACCAACATGGAAACGGAAGGCGTGAACAACACTATAAGCCAACCAGACCTAACATATCTATAGACCGGTCCACCCAACACAGCAGAATACAGCGCACATGAACCAGTCTCCAGGATAGACCATGTGCTAGACCACAGAACAAAACTCCAATAATTTTGAAAGGACTGAATTCATACAAAGCACGTTCTCTGACAACATGGAATAAAGTCAGAAATTGGAGACATTCACAAATATGTAGAAAACTGGCGCACTCTTAAACAGCCTATGACTCAGAGAAGAAACCACAAAGGAAATTAGGAATTTCTTTTCGATGAATAAAAGTTAAGACACAACATACCAAAGCTTCAGGGATGCAGCTAAAGCAGGTGTAAGGAGAAATCGAGAGCTGTAAATAGATTTCGTGAAAAAGAAGAAAGATCTCGAATCACTAACCTAACCTTCTACTTGAAGACACTGGAAGAAGAGCAAACTACACCTAAAGCAAGCTGCAAGAAGGAAATAATAAAGATCAGAGTCGAAATGAATGAAATGGAGAATAGAAAAACAACAGGAACCATCAACAAAACCAAAAGCTGGTGCTTTGGTCACACAACAAAGTTGACACACCTTTAGTTAGACTGACCAAGGGAAAAAGAGAGATGATTCCAATTGCAAACATCGTGAGTGTGCTTGTTTAAAATATATTTTCCAGGTCTTCTTTTTGCCCCAGGGAGGAATGGGTTCTAGAAAGATCTTGGCTATTTCCTTATAGCTTTTGAGCAGGTTGAAAATGTGCTCTTCGATAGTTTTGCTCATTTGGCCACCTGTTCCTGGAATAGCAAAGCAATTACTGTCTCTGCGCCTTTTCAGCTGCTTTAGATAAAAACCCGTTTTGCGCCCACCTGAGAAAATGGGAAGATCTGAGGTGCTTTTCTGTGTTGCGTTGATACAGTGTTGTCAGGTTTTCACTTGCTCCAGACTTCAAGGCAGATACAAAAGAAAATGAAAACAACTTCTATTCAATAACAGAGTGGTCAAGTGGTCTTACTCCTTTAGGGAAGAATGTTCCTCAGATTCCTGGAAGGTTGGAGAGAATGCCAGGGTTGCAGAGCAGTTACCCAGAGTGTGAGACGGGTGACTGGGCAACGTGACCTGCTTTTTCCCTTTAAGACAGAGCCACAGCCACCAGGATTCCACCGGCAGCTCTGTGAACCAGAGTCCCTGACCTTTGCTAAGCTGTAGCACATTCGTATGTGAGAGGGAGGGGTTCAATAAGTGGTTGGATTTCTCCCAGTTCCTACCACCCTTCACCCAGGTCTCCAGGTGGAAGTCTAGGAGTCAGCATTCTTGATGCCTCCTGCCTTGCCCCCCGACACATCCTGTAGACTGATTTCTCCCTCTCCCTCTCCCCTCCACTGACTTCTGTCCACCCCACAGCTGTCACCCTGGGCTAAGATACAACCACATTCCACTGGACCCTATAAGAGCTCCTAAAGACGTGTGCCTGAATCCGTTCTGGTCCCTCGGTTCCCATTTCACTGAAGATCTGTTTTTGTCATTACCCAAGACAATCCCTTCGGGGCGCCTGGGTGGCTCAGTCCGTTGAGCGTCCAATTTCAGCTCAGGTCGTGATCTCGCAGTCTACGGGCTTAAGCCCCACGTCGGGCTCTGTGCTGACAGCTCAGAGCCTGGAGCCTGCTTCGGATTCTGTGTTTCCCTCTCTCTCTCTCTCTCTCTCTCTCTCTGTGTCCCTCCTCCGCTCGTGCTGTCTCTCTGTCTCTCAAAAATAAATAAACATTAAAAAATTATTTAAAAGGGGCGCCTGGGTGGCGCAGTCGGTTAAGCGTCCGACTTCAGCCAGGTCACGATCTCGCGGTCCGTGAGTTCGAGCCCCGCGTCAGGCTCTGGGCTGATGGCTCGGAGCCTGGAGCCTGTTTCCGATTCTGTGTCTCCCTCTCTCTCTGCCCCTCCCCCGTTCATGCTCTGTCTCTCTCTGTCCCAAAAATAAATAAAAAACGTTGAAAAAAAAAAAAATTAAAAAAAAAAAAAAAAAAAATTATTTAAAAAAAAATAAACCTCTTATTAAAAAAAAAAAAAAAAAAGGCAATCCCTCTTGGAATAAAGCTCTAGTCTTCAGCACGGCCCACGAGGGATGCCCTGACCTGCTGGGCACCTACTCCTCCAGCTCAGGGACGTACCCTCCCATCCTTTGAAGTTTCGTGCCTCGGATACACTGAACTACTCCCTTCCTCCGAGGAGCCTTTGTGCTTGGGTTCTCTCAACCTCCTTCCCTTTGGCTGGTTGACATCAGCCTCGCAGGCTCACTCAAGCTTCCCCGGATACCTTCCCTGAGCACCAAAGCCTAGACCCCCTCTCCCTCTCAGAGCCTCTTACTAACGCCTTGTATCTTTCTTCATGAGAAAGGATTAAGGTGAAGCCAGGAACGACAGATGCAACTACTATCTCATGGCAGACATCACCTGGAATCCTCTCCACCACAGCGGTCCAAGCAGCCACTGTAGATTGACCACACCGAGGATTTTATGTTTTTCGGCTTTTGTACTTGAGCCAACCTATTCCTTAAATCTTTAATAGCCTAAGTTTTCCTCTCCAAAACTGCTTTCATACGGCTAAGCTGAATTTGCATGACAATTTAGATCCATTTCCTGGAAATGACTGTGCTTTACTAAAAACCCAGAGAGCTGAGAAGAGCCTAGTGACCTAAAAAAAAATAAAAAATAAAAAAGTACAAGTAAATCCTAAAACACTGATTGCGACTTTATGAAAGAAGGGAAGAAAAACACTAAGAAATAATTCATAAGCCTATGGGGCAACTGTGGAAATAGGACTGTTTACTTAATCACACGAACTTTCATCTGACTGCTTTACTGTTAGCCCATACAATGTTTTCAGAGTGCTGAATGCCACGGTGCATCTAAATGCACTTCAATTACAACATTAACAGCTAATATTTACTGGACAAATTTATTATGTACCAAAGATCGTCTAACAGCTTTTCACACGCTAACACATCCAATCCTCACTAATAACTCTAAGAGGTAGGTACAATTATGATCACTCTCGTCATACAGATGAGGCAACTGAGGCACGGGCAAAGCAGCAGACAAAAATTGAGTTATTTTCAGGCAGGGGGCACCTGGGTGGCTCCGTCAGCTAAGCATCGGACTCTTGGTTTCGGCTTAGATCATGAGTTCAAGGTTTGTAGGATCAAGCCCCGTGTCAGGCTCTGTGCTGACAGCATGGAGCCTGCTTGGGATTCTCTCTTTCCTTCTCTCTCTCTCTCTCTCTCTCTGCCCCTCCCCTGCCCATGTTCTCTCCCTCCCTCTCTCTCAAAATAAATAAACATTTAAGAAAAAGATATTCTCAGGCATGCTAGAATTCAGAACGGTTAACTCTCTCATACTTTTTCTTGTGTGTACGTTCCCTGAGCAATACGCGTTCAAGAGGCTTCAAAATAAGGGAAGAGAACAAAATAGAGAAAGACAGCAATCCAAGAAAATGCTGAGCCATGGCAGAGAAAGGCAGGGGGCAGGGCCTGGTGGGATGGGGCAAGATGACAGTGGCTCTAAGAAGTAAGGGGATGTCACGGAACCAAGAGCTTGGTAATCGCACTAGAGAATGAAACCATGTTATTTTTTGTTCCTGTAAAAATGAAAGGGAAGTAGTTTCCAGAAAAACTGTAATTGATACATAAGAAAACAGGGCAACTCTGTTGAGAGGGTAAATTTATGCTATGTAGTTTTGTGTGTGTGTGTGTGTGTGTGTGTGTGTGTGTGTGTGTGTGTGTGTGTGTTTTACCGCAGTTTAAAAACAAGCAGAGACGAAAGCCGGGAGGATACACTGGTCTGAAGGGGGGACGTGGCTATTAGTGGGGAAATTAGCCAGTACCGACAGGGGCAGACCACGTATGAGAAGGCTCACCTTTATAAAGAGAGCTTGCCATCTTGTCAGAAAATCCCTCTGACAGCACTAAGGACAAGAGAGAGAGTTCCCCAAGTCTTTCTCCATCACTGAAAGGTAAGTTCCTTGAGGGGACAGATCTTGTCTCTGGTATTAGATAAGCCAGAGTTGCCAGATTCAACAAATAAAAATATAGGACACCCAGTTAACTCTGAATTTCAGATCAACAATGAATAATATATATTTTTTTTTAGTATAAGTATGTCCCATTGGGGCACTTATACTAAAAAAAAATTGTTCATTCTTTATCTGAAACTCAAATTTAACTGGGCATTCTATATTTTATCTGGCAACTCTATAGAGAGCCAGTGATTATGGTGAAAGAGAAGGAAATAGAAGTAACTGGAAAAAAAAAGACAACAACAGAGGATTCATATTTAGAGATAAAACTGCCAGACATTCCTTATTAAGTTCGCAACGTTATCTTTTCTGAGCAACCCTGTTTCCTGCTGGAAGCATGTGCTGTTAAACAGAGTCAAGGAGAGCCACGGCCGAGTCGTGTCACTGGGCACGCAAAGCTAAGGTTCTGCGGGCGGTATTCCCCCACCACTGCCGCCATCACTAACCCAACCATGCGCCATGTACCGCCCACCAAAGCAAAGAGAGAAAGTGAGATTGTTCCAGCGCCACCATCCCATTTAAGTTCACAAGACAAAGGCAAGACACCAGCAAAATATATATAGTCCTCACTGGTTTGCTGAGCGAAGCTGGGAAAATAATCAAATGCTCAGACTTTTCTGGAAAAGATCCCATTCACAGTAGCAACCCAAACCATACAATGCCTAGGACTCCATCTAACAACGACGACAAAAATGTACAAGGCCTATATGAAGAGAGAAATAAAATTTTATCGAAAAACATTAAAAATAAAGACCAGGGCGGGGGCGGGCGGGAGGGCGTTGCCTAAGTGGCTCAGTCGGTTAAGCATCCAGCTCTGGAGTTTGGCTCAGGTCATGATCTCACGGTTCATGGGATCAAGCCCCGAGTCAGGCTTAGTGCTAACAGCGTGGGGCCTGCTTGAGATTCTCTCTCTCCCTCTCTCTTTCTGCCCCTCCCCTGCTCATGTTCTCTCTCTCTCGCTCTCTCTCCAAAATAAAATAAACACTGAAAAATAAATAAATAAATAAATAAAGACCTGGAATAAGTGGAGAAACTTAGAGAGGAATTGTCTTCTTATATAGAGAGAGTCAGATTCTAAATTTACTATATGAAAAGAGCAGAGGAGAATATTTTTGTAGAAGGCGTTTCAAAGCAAGACATGAAATCTAGGAACCAAAGAGAAAAAGACTGACGGATTGACTATGAAGCAATTTTATTTTTTGATTTATTTATTTTTAAAAAAATTTTTTTTTCAACGTTTTTTATTTATTTTGGGACAGAGAGGGACAGAGCATGAACGGGGGAGGGGCAGAGAGAGAGGGAGACACAGAATCGGAAACAGGCTCCAGGCTCCGAGCCATCAGCCCAGAGCCTGATGCGGGGCTCGAACTCACGGACCGTGAGATCGTGACCTGGCTGAAGTCGGACGCTTAACCGACTGCGCCACCCAGGCGCCCCTATGAAGCAATTTTAAATTCCTCTACAATAAAAGACATACTCACATAAGCAATAACGATAGTCTGGGAGAAAATATTTGTAACTTATTACTGAAGATCACCAGTCCTAATATATAAAGAGTTCCTAAAATCAATTAAAAGGATAAACAACCTGATTAAGAAAAACAATGAGCAAAAGATATCTGGAAGCAAGTTACTAAGAGGATATACACATGGATTATCAACCTAAAGAAAAGATTAGTCAACCTCATTAGGAATCAGGGAAATGCAAATTAAGTCACTCCCGATATTTTTAGCCAAAAGATTAGCGAAAACTAAAATACGAAATACGAAATGGCAGCATTGGAGAAAGTGCGGAGAATCTGCCCTGCTCACCGTGGGTAGGGCTATAAAGCGGTCTGGCTCTGAAAAGGCAAGAGGCTCTACCAAAAATGAAGATGTGGGCATTTTGGTCTAGAAGTTCCCCTTTAGGATATCCATCCTGGGGGGAAATACATACACGTATGCATGACAACACGAACGAGCAAACAAATGGGTTTGTGGAGACAGAGATTTAGCTCATTTGTAGTAACAGCAAAACCCCAAACTTCCTAAATGTCCATCATTGAGGGCACAGATACCTTTTTGTTCATCTATGTAATGAGCTGCTGTTCAAAAGAGTGTGGGAGATGTACGTGTAGCCACACAGAGAGACTCCAATTATAAATTAAGTTCTAAGGGGCACCCGGGTGGCTTAGACGGTGAAGTGACTAACTCTTGATTTCCACTCAGGTCGTGGCCTCACGGTTGGTGAGTTCAAGCCTCACGTCGGGCTCTGGGCTAACAGCGCAGAGCATGCTTGGGATTCTCTCCCTCTCCGTCTCCCTCTCCCTCTCTCTCTGTCTCTCTCTCAAAATAAACATTTTTTAAAAATAAAAAATAAATGAAGTTTCAAAAAAGCAAGTTTATAATAATGTGTCATGTGTGGACAGTTATGTTAAAAAAAAAACTATATGTTTTAATCTTTTTTTATGTTTATTTTTTATTTTTGAGAGACAGAGACAGACAGACAGACAGAGACAGAGACAGAGCACAAGTGGAGGAGGGGCAGAAAGAGAGGGAAACAGAATCCGAAGCAGGCTCCAGGTCCTGAGCTGTCAGCACAAAGCCCCACGTGGGGCTCGAACCCACGAACCGTGAGATCATGACCTGAGCAAACTCAGCCGCTTAACCAACTGAGCGACCCAGGTGCCCCTATGTTTTAATCTTTATGTTTGCAAATGTACAGCATAAGCTCTGAAAAAAGGTACATAGCACATTTTTTTACTGTGGGGAGCTCTGCAGAGAAAGGCAGAATTAAGACTGTTAAAAATCAGCACCCTTAATTTTCTCTATTCGAAACAGAAATAATTTTCCTAACCGGTGGTAACATGGACTCTTTCAGAAACCATGCATGAGTCCCGGTTAAAACCATTCCAGAGGCCTGACAGAATTGCAACCATGTTTTCTAGAACTAATCGCCCCTCATACTCTCAGGAGGGCTCAACCAGAGGGGAACAGTGAGTGCTTCCCATGCAGAAGGAAATTCAAATTTAGGAATGTGAAGCAGACCCAACAATTTCACAGTAAACATGGGGAGACTGGGATGCAAGTTTGGGGTACAACCTGCACAAACGGACTCAACCTCACTTGGTTTCTGCAGAGACCAGCGGTAACGTTTACAGGACTCGGTGAGAGCCATGGATGCCTTTTGGAACAAGTTAAAAAGCTGCACATTTGGTAATGTTGTTAGAAAACTGAAAATGTTTTCCCCGTAATTTACATGGGGGAATTGCTACATGCAAAAATCTGTAGTTAAATAGGTGGAGGAAGTGGAGAAGAAAAATAAAGGGCAAGGGGAAATGTCTCCCTCATGAAAGTGTTTGTTGGAGAGGTGGGTGGTATTTTGAAATTTTGTTCTTTTTTTTCCCCCCCCCAATTCAAGTTGTGCTCTCCGGCATTTTTTCCTGTAAGGACAAGTATTATGCTTGGCCCTGCTCCAAAAGTGCTGGCTAAAATTCCTGCAACATTTTCTTCTCGAAATTCAACTCCCAGCAACACCAAAAATTCATTTGTATTTCAGAATTTCCAAAAACCTAAACATAAGGAAAGGGGAAAAAAATCAAAATCAAATAAAAGATGGTCAATTATAAACTGTCCCATATCTGAAGACCTTTCTTTCTTTTCTTTTTCTTTCTTTCTTTCTTTCTTTCTTTCTTTCTTTCTTTCTTTCTTTCTTTCTTTCTTTTCTTTCTTTCTTTCTTTCTTTCTTTCTTTCTTTCTTTCTTTTAAATATTTATTATTGAGAGAGAGAGAGAGAGAGAGAGAGAGAGAGAGAGACAGACAGAAGGGGAGGAGCAGAGAGAGAGCAGGGCAGAGGCTTCCAATCAGTCTGTACTGACAGTAGAGAGCCCGATGCGGGGCTCGAACCCATAACAGTGAGATCATGACCTCCACCGAAGTCACTTAACCAACTGAGGCAATCAGGGTGCCCCCCGAAGACATTTCTTTCATTCTTTTTTTTTTTTTTTAATTTTTAAAATTATTTTTACTTTTTTATTTTTGAGAGGGAGGGAGGGAGAACAAGTGGGGAAGGGGCAGAGAGAGGAAGACCGGATCTGAAGCAGGCCCTGTGCTGACAGCAGAGAGCCCAATGCGGGGCTCAAACCCATGAACCACGAGATCCCAACCTGAGCCCAAGTCAGCCACTCAACGGACTGAGCCCCCCAGGCGCCCCAAAGACATTTATTTCCATAGGACCTTTTACATTCCGGTTCGACTCTTCAGTCTAAACAAACCAACAAACAAACCTCTCTAGTAAGGTCACTGTGACAACAAAGGGGAATCAGCTCAAGTTCTCTCCCTGGGAGTCCCCGTATCTGTTACAGCAGGAGCTGTATCAGTCAGGATCGGCCAGTTCTGCTGAGGCAACAAAGAGCCCCAAGATCTCCAAGGTTCAAAACCGCCCCAAGTTTACTCCTTGCTCTTGCAAGTCAATGGGGTGTCCTGATCGTCCCAGACCCAGGCTGACAGAGCGGTCACCATCGCCAGCCTTGTGGTCACCACACAAAAAGGAGAGCGAGAACTCTGGAGACTCCACAACCAGCAAGGAAATGTGGAGTGTCGCAGTTATGTTGTTCTTGATACAACCCATTGGCCAGAACTAGTCACACAGTGGCCTCACCTGTGACAGACATCCAGGAGCACCCTTCTCTCGTGCCCAGGGTAAGGGGGAACTACAATTATTTGAAGAACGGCAACAAACAATAAATAGCCAACGGCTTTTCAAAACCACTAGAAAGGAGACTAGAAAATAGGCTGAGTTTTTTAAATGTGATTTTATCATCAAAATGGATGTACTATTATTCTGAATTCCCTCTGGCTGGCAATACTTCCGCGACAAGCTCCAGGTTGAGAAACCCTTTATCCCCATCAGGGTTGTCTTTACAAGTTTAAGTTTGTGGCCCAAATCCATAAACCATCCTACCTTCTGTGAGTGTTTCCTGGGAAGTGAAAAATAAACTTTCTATATTTTAATTTTTGATAGATTTTTGCTTCTCAAGAAAGGAAGTATGACTAATTAGGAGGTCGACTGAATTAGTGAGGGCATCAACCTTTTCCCGTTTTACCTTCTTATTTTGGCATAACAAGATGCCCAGCAAGAGAAATGTCGAGTGTCGAGTGTTTATATATATAAACAAATAAAATCAGAAATGTGATTTGCCAGTTCAATCAAATGTCTAAACGGGAAGTGGGCAGCTATCAATCACCTAAGACATCATGCTGGCTTACTTAATGCAGAATTTCTGTTGTCTAATAAGCAGTTTCAACCTGCTAACTTGCATTATTTATCAAGTACGCAATGTACTGTTGCCGAATTCATTGGTCAAGACAGCCACTGAGAATGTGCCATCTCATTCCCGAACTGAGTGGATTTTCCCCTCGTGTTGCAAGAATTCTGTAGACTTATGCCATCGGACTGTTTTCTCGTTTTTCACTTGTCTTGACCCGCTCAACAACGCGGCCGGCTATCTCTCCGAGTAGATCACCGGAAGGGAAATTCAACATCATAGATTTGATTCTGACATTGGCTCGTGCTCAGTGTAGGTTCCCTCAGAAGCATATGCTGAGAAAAGAACTCAAATGCGAACAATTTTAAGGGAATGGGGAAGTGATATAGGGAAGAAGAAATAGGAAATAAATGGCATGTTTCAAGCCAATTACCACTCTGGGCAACTGGGCTTAATCCCACTGGGGAAGTCTCAAAACCCATGTAGACACATTCTTTAGATTTACCCACCCTGGCAGGTGAGGGGGCTGGGGTATTGATACACCTGTCAGTCATTACTTAGGCTGCTCCCAGGAAGCACTGGTTCATGGGCAGCAAGGTGGCCTACAGGCCAGAAGAGTCCTCAAGCAAAGAAATGCAGCTGCTGGAAGTCAGAAGTCGGGCCAGCGTGCACTGCAGTGGTGAGGATGAAGGGATACAGGCGAGGGCACAACATTTGCTATAGCTGTTAACTCACTGATAATGGCCACCAGCTCTGAGTCTAACTTCAGCCAAATGCCTTGTTATTGGTCACTAGAAGAATCCCACTGAGCGACACACGCCCATATTTCTAACCTAACCGTAGTTAAAATAGCAGAGAACCAAGATAGTTATTTTTAATATACTTAGGACGAGTAAAACTAATGACAAACCAGAAAGAAAAGATTAGAATTCACAAAACTCCAGTTACACAGCAAAAGCAACATTTCCCAAAGTGAAAAAAAGGTTCCCAGGCCAAAAAATAAAAAGGCTCGGGAACACTCCCTCCAAACTCAACCACGACATCTGACTTGACTGTCTTCTCAGCTTTTGTCACGACCAGACACGATGTATTCTTTATTTCATGTACAGATTTACTTGTTTACTGGTTGCTTCATATCATTTGATTGCTTCCTAAGTTATAGAACACAGACTCAAAAGCTGGAAAGGGGAGTTAATATGGCTTATAAGAAGTATTAATGTCTTATATACGTCTTATAAGACGGCAAATTTATTTCTGAGTTTCAAGATGGAGATCCAGCAGCTGGGCCACTGATGGGTGAGGTGTATTTAAAATTTACAGTCAGGAGCCCAGCTTCTCTGACACACCAGAAAGTGGGGTGCTCTAACAATTGTCCAGACCTGTAATGGGTTCTTCTGAGACATGGGGTATTCCTCACTGTGAATGCAGAGTTCTGATCTAAGGAGGGGAGCCTCGCTCCTAGAAAACCCTATGTCCAACACTTGGTTCTTGCACAATATCCCATTAAAGAATGGTTATTGAATTCATTGTTGGAGTCTCCATTTAACAAAAGAATTCTGAATGTGATTGGCCATTTTAAAAATTAATTCGAAAACTGTTTAGCAGTATCTACTAAAGTTGAACATATAAGTAGCCTATGACCCAACACTTCAACTCTTGAGACTATAACCAACAAAAATGAACACATGTGTTCACCAAAAAAACCCATATAACAGAATCCATAACAACGCTATTTGTAACAGCCCTAAAAGGAAAGCTACTCAAATGGCCCCAAAAGGAAAAGAATAAGTAAAGAGTGGCATATTCACATCATAGAACACTGTATGGCCAAAACAATGATCACACACACAATAACATAGACACAAATACAGTGTTGAATGGAAGAAACCTGATAGAGAAGACTACATACTATGTGATTCCATTTAATTAAGTTCCAAGAACATAAAAACTATCTCTGATGTTAGAAGTCAGGAGAGTGGTTACCCCGGGGTGGTGTGAATTCAGGATGAGGCATAAGGTGAGTTTCTGTGGTTTTGGCAACATTCTATTTCTTGATCTAGGTGTTGGTTATTATTTTAGTTTCCATACCAAATTACCACAAACTTGAATGTTTAACACAATAGAAATGTATCTCTCCCAGTTCTGGAAGCCCGAAGTCAGAACTCAAGGTCTCAGCAGGACCAGCTCCCCGCTGAAGGCTCGAGGGGACAATCCACTTCTCGGCTCTTCCAGCTACTGGTGGCCCCAGCTGTTCCTTATGGCTGGAACTCCCCCTTCTCTGCCTCTGTCTTTATGTGGCCTTCTCCTCCATGTCTGTGTCTTCTCTCCTGTCTCTTATAAGGACATTTGCCATTGGATTTAGGGCCCACCTGGGAAATCCAGGACGATCCCATCTCAAGATCTCTTATCTAATTATATCTCCAAAGACCTCCCTCCAAATAAGGTCATATTCACAGGCTTCCAGGGACCACCAGTCAACCCATTACAGGGTGTGAAATTTTAGCCAGCAATGCATGCATGCACTTTTCTGGTTATATGCTACACATCTGTGAGGAATTTTTTTTTAAGTCAGCTTACAACTTTTTAGAGATAGATTTGTTAGGGCACCTTGGGGGGCGCAGTCAGTTGAGCCCCTGACTCTTGATTTCGGCTCAGGTCATGATCCCAGGGTCATGGGATGGAGCCCCGTGTTGGGCTCCGCTCGCTGGGCATAGAGCCCGATTGGGATTCTCTCTCTCTCCCTCTGCCCCACTCCCCCACTCACATGTGTACACACACTCTCTCTCTCAAAGAAAAAAAGCACTTTAGAAATACACTTGTTCTGGGGCGCCTGGGTGGCTCAGTCAGTTAAGCGTCCGACTTCAGCTCAGGTCATGATCTCGCGCTCACAAGTTTGAGCCCCACGTCGGGCCCTGTGCTGACAGCTTGGAGCCTTCGGATTCTGTGTCTCCCTCTCTCTCTGCCCCTCCCCTGATTGCACTCTGTGGGTCTCTCTCTCTCTCAAAAAGAAATACACATTAAAAAAAATAACAAATACGTAAATAAATAAAAGAAATACACTTGTTCACCCACCATGAGGTATCTTACACACATCTAACAAAAAAGACGACCCCTGGCATTTTGTTGGCCACACGCCCACAGAGTTTTGTCTTCTCACAACATCCCATCCCCCTTCTGATCTTAGTCGAATATACAGAAACTTCATAGCAACTCACATGTATGGTTTTATCAAGTGACTTTCCCCCACCTTCTACTGCCCAAAGTGATGACATCCTTTAGCAAATTACAAGGCAGGGGCCATCCGAGAGTCTGGGCTCTGCACCGTGTCAGCTCAGAGAACCGGGCTGTAATTTTAGACAGATGTTAGTGAACTTGGGAATTCCTGGTGTGTGGACATGTGCCTCCAACCCCAGATGGCAGGGAAAAGAGCCAGGACTCCTCACCCAGATGACCCAGAAAACGTTTCTTAATGAATCGTCCAGCGTGACTCACGCTGGCTCCCACATCTGGCAGATCTGGGTTACATCACTCGCGGTCCTCAGTGTCCTGCGGGTTCCTGGGAACATGCCGCCCAGAGTCAAGTGCATCAGCTGCAGCGGCCGGCTGTATTCACACACCTCTCTGCGTCATCCTGATGGCCACACGCTATGGGGCGGCTCCAGAGAAGGTGCCACCCCCCCACCCCAAGAGGCCACCTCCTCTTACTTTCCCATGGGCCTAAGAAGTCACCATGGAAGAAAAATGCCATGCCCGGAGGTGTCCAGGACAGAAGTGCATTCTCTGCTTTTCTACACTAACATCTCTGGCACCGTATCCCAACTGCATTAGCTTGTGTTAATCTGGAGAAGGGGGAAAAAAAAAAACAACACAAAACCCAACACACACACATAAAAACTTGGGCCATCCATATTCCTCGAATAGGCTCAGAGGAGGGGAGAAACAAACTGTACAGTATAAGCTTTGAAAGGATTCAGAAGATATATGATAAACAGCTCGTGGCAAGAGGCAAGGAGGTGACAATTTTCAGGGGGACAGGGACCTCTGGCACTCTGTTCCACTAGACCAAGTCCTGCTGTGTTCCCTCTATCACTTACAACGTCCCCAACACTCTCTAACAATCTGCCTGGCACCACATTCTTGCTTTATTAACTACGTATCCTACAAGATCTTTATTTTGCATCCTTTTATTTACTGATCAGAACTGCCCTGAAGGCTGCTTCTGGGGCACCAGATCTCCCAGTAGCGCCCTATGGGGAAGTTCTTCATCCTCCTACTCATTACTAGAACATGACACAGTTCACATTCGTGAACTACAAGCCTCCCTTGTTCCACATCAATCCCCCCCTGCTCATTCAGAGCATGTTACAGCTGGAGGGGATATCTTCTTTTAATCATTAATTTCATTCTTTATGGATCAGATGCTGATCCATATTCTAATTTTGAAGACCAAAAAAAAAAAAGGGGGGGGGAGGGGGGGAGAAGAAAAGGCTATGATTCTTTTTTTTTTTTTTTTTAACGTTTTTTTTTTTTTTTTTTAATTTATTTTTGGGACAGAGAGAGACAGAGCATGAATGGGGGAGGGGCAGAGAGAGAGGGAGACACAGAATCGGAAACAGGCTCCAGGCTCCGAGCCATCAGCCCAGAGCCTGACGCGGGGCTCGAACTCACGGACCGCGAGATCGTGACCTGGCTGAAGTCGGACGCTCAACCGACTGCGCCACCCAGGCGCCCCGAAAAGGCTATGATTCTGACAAGTGAAGTAATTCATCATCCCTGGCTAGATAATGACATACACGAGTATGACCCAGGTCTCCTCATTCTTGGATTCAAAATTACATCATGCAGCCTCATGAATTTAAACAAGCAAAAAAGTCAATTAGAAGACTTTCAAGTTTGAGCTGAGATTTACAAATCTGTAGATACGTTCTAAAGAAATAATCAGAGGGGACGCCTGGGTGGCTCAGTCGGCTGGGCGTCCGACTTCGGCTGGGGTCACGATCTCACAGTTCATGGGTTTGAGCCCCTATCGGGCTCTGTGCTGACAGCTCAGAGCCTGGAGCCCACTTTGGATTCTGTGTCTCCCTCTCTCCCTGCCCCTTTCCCGTTCACACTTTGTCTCACTTCGTCTCTCTCAAAAATAAATAAAGATTAAAAAAAATTTTTTTTACAAGAAAGAACCAGAAAGAAGACATAAAGAGAGGGGTGAAGAAAACATTTATTTACGTGTGGTCATTTTCCTGGGTGCACATTAGACTTGCCTGCAGGCCTTCCAACCCCCACGCCCAGGCCAGGCCTCAAAGCAAATGAACTCAGAGTCTCTGGACGTAGGGTTGAGTTGTCAGCACGAAACCAGGTGACTCCAACGGGCAGCACCACTGATTTACTGGAGTTTAGGCCAAAACAGATGTGCAGACACCATAACCAGAGTTCTCAAAAGAAGAAAAAGGAAAGAAAAGAGGAAGAAAAGGAGGCAGGAGGAGTCATTTGTATGACTTCAATCTACTTTGTTCATCTCTCTGTGCTTTAGCGGGGGAATCAGATGTAGGGTCAAACTGAGAAGGTCTACACCGGCAATCTCAGTCCAAACAAGGCCAGCTTCCCCCACCAAGCTGATTACCACTGAGGCATGTAGGCAACAGGTGAGGGGAGAAGGAAACAGAGCAAGCAATCAAGTCCTGTCCTCTGAGGGTAGTCACACACTGTCATTATACTGTCTTTCTCTGTTTTCTTGTCTTTTTTCTTTTTTTTAAGGAGTCCATTACATATGACCTGGCAATTCCATTTATGGGCGCATATCCAAAAGAATGGAAAGCAGGGACCCAAAGAAATATCTGTATGCCCACGTTCACAGCGACATAATTCACAACAGCCAAAAGGAGGAAGCAATCCATCTACCTGTGCACAGATGAATGGATAAACAAAATGTGGTATATCCATACGATGGAATATTATTTGGCCTGGAAAAGGCAGGGTATTCTGACGCAGGCTCCAACATGGATGAACCTCGAAGATGTCATGCTGAGTGAAATAAGCCGGCCACAAGGGTCCAATACTGCGCTTACATATGGTACTTTGAATAGTCCAATTCATAGAGACAGAAAGGGGTATGGTGGCTGCTGGGGGGCTGGGGAGAGGGGAAATGGAGAGTTAGTGTTCAATGGGTACAGAATTATTAATGCTACAGATAGTAGCACTAGCAATAGAACAAAATGGATGTACTTAATACCACTGAAATGTACTTTTTTGAGAGAGAGAGAGAGAGTGCATGCATGCGAGTAGGGGAGGGGTGGGGGGGGAGAGAGAGAGAATTTTAAGCGTGGAGCCTGATGGAGGACTCAATCTCATGACCACGATATCATCATGACCTGTGCCTAAATCAAGAGTCAGACGTTTAACTGACTGAGCCACCCACGTGTCCTGAAATGTACCTTTAAAAATAGTTAAGGGGGTATATTTTGTTATGCGTATTTTAACACATTTTCAAAAATAAAAAAAATAAAAAATAAAAAATAAAAAAGAGCCCATGTCATGTCCCTCATTTACTTCTCTCTGGTGTTCACGGCAGTTGCTAAAGACAAAATCCCAAAGGCAGAGATATCGTCTGTTAAACTGCGAAGCCTGAGGTCAGTGTCCAACATACCCCAGGCCCCTGGAATCTATCTGGCAGGCCTGGCTGACTCAACAAAGAGTTATAAAGCCTCACAAATCCCCCAGGGCACGTGGAGGCCCGGCTGGCAGGCCTTGCGTTCCATGTTATGTAACAAGCAGGTTGCCAACTTT
This sequence comes from Neofelis nebulosa, assembly GCF_028018385.1. Lineage (NCBI taxonomy): Eukaryota > Metazoa > Chordata > Mammalia > Carnivora > Felidae > Neofelis > Neofelis nebulosa. The sequence continues at coordinate 32,186,651 of NC_080797.1, read as the reverse complement.
CAAACAACACGAGGTGAATTCCGATGTGCTCCACGTCTGGGAACAGCCAACTGGTGATTAATTCCCAAATAACTCCATATGGGGCCTAGTCCTAATTCCCAGATGCAGTAGTCCCACCTAATTTGTGAGTTGAGAAATCTCAGGTCTTCTCTTTGATAGGGATCGACTCGAACGTATTTTGAAAGAGGGGCTTATCTTTCTTCTTTTCCCTCCTTTCTGCTCAGTATTCTAGAGGCAAAGAAAAACCCCAGCAAGAAGAAAATGCCTCTAGCGACTGCTCGGAGCTGCCTGGCAATCCGAAGCTTTCAAGCGAGTAAGGTTTCTCCTTTACGGACATCCCTGAAACAGGCAGAAGAAAAACATGGCAGGTGTTCTCTGGTCAGTGATCCTAACTCATTCCCTCAATCAGTCTGTGATAGATCCTATACAGGGAATGACATATGAAGATGTTTTCTAAGGGAAGGCACGTCAGCCCTAGAGGCGGGTCACCAAGCACATGTGTCTGAGCTCTGGCCAGGTGTCTAAATAAACCCGGGGCCCCACAACAGCTCTCCCACTCGGCCGAGAAAGTCTGTCCCAATGATTCACCATGAAGCCCAAAGTTTAGCAGCTGGAAGAATGTACACTTTCCTCTTTCTTAAGAGTTTGCAAATTAACAGTTCTGCCAGAAGCCAATCATTCAATGGGAGTTGGATTAAGTCCTTGGACACCCTTCCACTGAGCTCAGACAGACACAGGAAAACACTCACTGGTTTCTTTGGCATAAAGTTCTGCAAAATAAAAGAAATTTCTCTAAATGTGAGTAATAACAGAAAAGGCGGGAGGCTCTTGTTCGTGGAGGGAAAGGGAAATCTACCTTGAATGGTGTGACTCGTGTATTCTGAGGTCTAACTTGTGCTCGTATACGTTTTTTTCTATGTAGGTATTTAGGAATACATGCCACAATACTCTTTAATATACAACATACAACTTTGGGGACTCTGGATGAGAGCCTGAAGGGTGAGGGTTTCCTGCCTCTGAATCGCCACCACCTTCCCTGCTCCTAAAGCACAGCCTGTCAGTCAACTATAGTCCTCGTTACATGTCTGGATTCAAAATGCTATCTCCCTGCCTCTCCCTACACTCGTGTTTGCCCCCATCTGATTGTCCTCAGGTGGAAAGGAGAAGACCCCCTGGCTCACAGTTGCCACTCATGCTTCATGATTTCTACAAGGCTCTCTGGAGTCTATGGATCCAGGAAGTTCACGAAGTTCATGGACAGCAGTATCCCAGCGGCACACTGGTAACGACCTCCGGTCAAAGTCATCTTCTCATTAAGTCTTGGGGCGCAGACATAAGGCTAGCAAACTACGTATGGCCACAGGAGGAAAAAAAGGTGTGTTTTCCACCATTACTTCCTTAAAGGCATGCCAAGCACCATATGTAAGTTAATAATAGTCTATCCCTTCCTTTGCCCTTAAGAGAGAATTCAGCTCATGCAGTCCCACCATCACTATATATAAAGTGTTCATTATATACATAGCCCAACACTAAGATAATATACTCTATTCCAAAACACTGCCAAGACTCTGAGAGCATCTTCTGGCACCCTGAAACAGTGGAGTGACCATAAATTAGGTAAAAGGAGAAATTTCTTAGTACATTTCAGAAAAAAAAAATCAAAATAACCCCCAGCAACAGAATTTCATGTGTAAACAACTCTCACATGTTCAAGTTTCAGCTTAATCAACTGTGACTCTTGATATTTTATTTAATACATCTAGGAAGCATCACCAAAAGAATAATTTTAATATTGCTTCTAAATTCAATTAGAAGGGTTACATTTTTATGACAGTGTAACATTTGCAGGGCCCTTCTCTCATACACAAGTTATTAAATCCCCGCAGTCCCTTAATCCACACTGCAGACTAATCTAATGCATTTAAGCCGCCCTTGAGAAGCTATCCCTCAGCTCGTGGCTCGCCCAGCATGATAGCTTTCGCTTTTCTGACCTAAGAAGTCATTTTCTTTTCCCTCTTGACATCTTAAGAGTCATCTTTAATAATGTTTTTTTTTTCGTAGTTGCAATGTCTTTCAACTCCTGATGTTCCAGACTGACTTGGCAAGTCCATTCTTCTCTGATAGAAATACCCATCCGCTGAGATAGAGTGCCAGCTCTACCCAAGCACACCATCCAGCAGACACCCTGTTACAAAATCCACAAATCCAGATGAAAATCCAGACGCTTTCCAACACGCTCCACACATTTCCTACTGTGCCCACGACAGATGCTCCCAGTAGCACAGCCACCGGGAAACTGACAAACACACACAGGATGTAGCCAAGGGGTTGGGAGTGGGTACCCTGTGACCACACTACTAACTACTGAGAGAAGTCATGGGTCTCTCGGAGTCTCTGTTTCCCCATTTGTAAGATGGGAAGACTAGTTGTAATCACCTGCGTTGACACAATGTCCGAGAGTCAAAAGAAACCCTAGTACTCAGCATGATGTTTGAAGTTGTCATTAATTGTTAGTCTGCTTTCTTAGGGAATCGTTCTAATATTTTCATAGGTCCTGGGTCACCTCACTGGCTCACTCAGTGGAGTGTCCAGCTCTTGATCTTAGGGTCATGAGTTTGAGTCCCACATTGAATGTAGAGATTAAACTTATTAAATAATCTTTAAAAAAAATTTTTGGCGGGGGGGATGCCTGGGTGGCTCAGTTGGTTGGGCGTCCGACTTCAGCTCAGGTCATGATCTCGCAGTCTATGGGTTCAAGCCCCGCATCAGGCTCTGTGGTGACAGGTCAGAGCCTGGAGCCTGCTTTGGATTCTGTGTCTCCCTCTCTCTGCGCCTTCCCTGCTCGCACTCTGTCTCTCTCTCAAAAAGTAAATAAACATTAAAAAAAATAACAATAACAATACAATTTTGGTTTCACGGGTCCAGACTAATGGGCCAAGCAAGAACCACTAAGTCCTAAATTAGGGTTCCACCGCCTTTAATATTTTTTTTTCAGAACCAGGTCAGATATAAATTAATAATGACAGCCACCCCTAGAGAATTACACCAGCTTACGTGATGACTGAACTAAAGATGAATTCTTGGGTATAAAGTCAGGATGGTCCCAATTTAGAATAACAAAACGTGTCAACAGAGGCCTCTGTTTTTCATCTGGAAGACACTGGCTACAAATTATCTCAAGCTTAACAGAAATCTTAATTAGGCTGAGCTAGCGAGTAAGCATTAGCATGAGTATCCAGGACTCTGACAGCAACCTTCTGAGGTGGGTGCGGTGCCCATAGCGCGGGTAAGAAAACGGGATAAAGAAACCGGTTAATAGGGATGAAGAGAGCATAGAGAGCATGGCTAATCCACGACAACCAACAGCGTCGGCGACATTATAAAACTTACTCCTCTTCAGCTACAAACCGAGCTGTGTTTTGAAAATTGAGATCAATATGCTTTTCAAGCAGAAAAAGCACAACGTAAAGTACCAAGTCCCCTCAGGCTACCTACCAATCCAGGCGGTTGGCCCCTCTCTGTAAACGTCCCATTCGCCCCTTCTGCTCTCAGCTGGGTGGGTGGGGGATGCGTGGACGGGCAGATGGACGTACAGTCTTTGAAATCGATAAAACCAGAAGTCATAAAACATCTCCCAAAACATTTGCAATCATTAAACCGGAATCATGTCCCCAAAGAGACAATCCATCTTAATGTTGGTCAAAAGAACGTCAGTTAAGAAAATTATTTTACTGTACTGTTTTTCAGTTCTTTGATCACTTTATAATAAGGAAATATTTTATTTTTGTTGTCACTGTGCGAGTTCCACTCTCGGAGCTCTGAACAAGAGTTTAAAAAAGACAGGGGTGCCTGGGTGGCTCACGGTTAGGTGTCCAACTTCGGCTCAGGTCATGATCTCGCGGTTCATGAGTTCAAGCCCCACGTCAGGCTCCGTGCTGACTGCTCAGAGCCTGGAGCCTGCTATGGATTCCATGTCTTCCTTGCTCTCTGCCCCTGCCCTGCTCACACTCTGACTCTCTGTCTCTCTCAAAAATAATAAGACATTATGGGGCGCCTGGGTGGCGCAGTCGGTTAAGCGTCCGACTTCAGCCAGGTCACGATCTCGCGGTCCGTGAGTTCGAGCCCCGCGTCGGGCTCTGGGCCGATGGCTCAGAGCCTGGAGCCTGTTTCCGATTCTGTGTCTCCCTCTCTCTGCCCCTCCCCCGTTCATGCTCTGTCTCTCTCTGTCTCAAAAATAAATAAACATTAAAAAAAGAAAAAGAAAAAAAAAGATTCTCTCTCTCTGGGCTGGCATGTCACCTCCCCCACCCTTTAGGTACAGGTGTGACCTTGAGCCCCTTGCCTAACCTCCTTGGGCCTCAGATTCACCACCAGTGAAAGGTAAAGTAGGGATAATGCTAATATCTGCCTCAAAGGATTGTTATGAGGACGAAATTGAATAATGCCCAGTTTTAGCCCTTCCCCAGATCAGACGCTTGCAGACAGTGGAGCCACGCACTCGCCCTTGGCCGATGAGTGGCATCTTTCTAGCCCGTTCACACCGCTTTACTCTAATTCTGCATCTCCAAGAGGTGCCTGGGTTCTGGGCAACGGGGTATCTCATAATGGGGGACTGAAAATTCCCTGAATACAGCTGCATATGGAGGTCATTTTCTGCATTTTAAATGTCCTGGGTCCTCCGCGCCACAAAGCCCTCTCCCACCCTTGCATCCCCCCACCCCCACCCCCGGCAGCAAGGGCATTTCTTCCCACTACTCCTGCTCCACACTACAAGGACGGTGTCCAAGCAAGCCCTTAGATGGGGCTTTGGCCTTGTAATTTACCTAGATCTAGCGCCCCACCAACCCCCAGATTAAATTTTTATTCACTGTTCTGATATATTAATTTTGCTTTTCTTCTCTTTTGCAGGTAAGTCACTGATTTTTCTTTTTTTTCCCCCTCACGGAATAGATTCCAATTTCCCAAAGATTTCAATAATCTCCCCAGCTGTCTGGCCACCCCGCAGGACCTGCCCGTTCCCCTCCAGGACTACGGCCTCCTGGCCTCCTCCAAGTGGGGTCTCAAGAGCCCCCCACCTACCCCCCACGGCTCCGCAGTCAGGCGGCCAACCCGCCTGTGAGGTACACAGCGCACCCACCCCGCCCCAGCCAACACACCTTACACTTACACACACACTCCGTGAAGAGTTGCGAATGGGAAGCCGCCGGAAGCCCGACGGCAGCAGGTTTATTACCACGGTTCTTTCCAAATGCAAAATCCGGCCCACGAGCTCAGGGATTCGAATTCCTCAACTTGCCGCACCCTGCAACTCACCCGCACGCGGACGCGTCTACGTACGCACAAAACTCCCCCGCACGTGACCTCAGCCCCACGCAGCCTCCCACGACCTCTCCCACCCCGCTACGCTGAAGCGCACACTGGACCGACCCGGGTGTGGAAGTCCCTTCCCGCGCCACCGCCTCGAGTCTCACCGTGTCCCCGGGCCGGGGCGCCCCGAGGCCCGTCGCTGTTCCTTGCGCGGCCCTCCAGGCGGCGGCGGCGGCGGCAGAGCCCGGGAGGGGCACGAGGGTCCCGGTCTCCCTTCTCGTCCGCTTGCGGCCGGGCTGGCGGGGACGGGCCGAGGCGGCCTCAGTACAGCCCCAGGATGGCGGCGCCCACGTCCTTGGAGGGCCGGCGCTCCTCCACCAGAAAGTTGCTCATACTCTCCGACTTGATGAGCAGGTTGCAGCCCAGGAAGAACACGCCGAAGACCACGGTGAGCGACAGCACGCAGAGCACAGCGATCTGCGCCACGCGCGACACCCACAGGCTGCGCTCGTCGGGCGCCAGCCCCGCGGGGACCCCGTCGGTGGCGGCCAGCGGCGCGCCCCCGGGGCAGCAGCCCAGCCACGTGCCCAGCCCGTGGCTGCGGTTCCCCAGGGTGGCCCCGCCGCCGCAGCCGCCCAAGCCGCCCGCCGCCTCCAGGCCGCTGTGGTTCAGGAAGGTCGCGTTCATCGCAGCACGGCGCCCGGGGTCTCGGCGCGCCGGCCGGGGCGCGCGGGGAGGCTGGCCGGCGCCTGCGCTCTCGGAGATGCTGGGGTCCATCCGCGGGCGGGGAGAGGGGAAGGCGGGAGGCCGCCCGCGCGCCGGCACCCCTCGGGCCGCCTGGCCCTGGGCACCGGGCGGGAAGCGGCGGCCCGGAGGAACGAGCAACAGGCTGCGCGGGAGCTGCATCCGGAAAGCCGAGCGCGGGTCGCGGTTGCCTGCTGCGCGGCTCGCCGGCCCCGCCGCCCCTCCCCTAGCAACGGCCCCGCCCCCTCCCGCCTCCTTCCTGCTCCCCCCCCCCTGCGGCGCCCCCCACCCCCACCCCCCCGGAGTCCTCTGGGTCCGAGAAGCGGGCAGCCCCGCCCCGGGGGCAGTGGCGGAGGGTTTCGGGCTGGGAAATCTCCCCGAGGCGCCCATTCCGGGAATCGGTGCTCGTGGCGGTTCAGCTCCTCCTGAAGTCGGCCCTAAATTTCTGCTCCGCTCTTTGGCTCCCAGTAGACCTTCCTGGACATCAGAGAAGTAGCTCTCACCCCTGGCGTTGGCTGCCCTCCTCTCTCCCTTCTCCATTGGGGCGGTGGCGCTGGGTCCGAGCGGTCCCGCCACGCCCCTACCCGCTCCTCGCTGCAGTCCCCAGGCTGAAAGCTGTGGCTGCGGGGCGTGCTGTCTTCGTCCTTCCCACCCCACCCCCATCCTGCCCCATTTGATTTTTTGTTTTTAATTCAAAAAGAAGTTATTGAGGTCTCCCCCCACCCCCGTTCCTTTTGGCAAAAAACGCACCATTGCAAACTAGAAAGTATGGATTAGCAAAATGAAAAAAAAAATCGAAAACCTCAAAATCCTACCCCCCAGAGTGTCGACGTTACCACCTTGGTACAAAATCTGGGCTTTTTTTCTTTGCGAGTCTCCATACATTTATTCAAATAGAGATGCATTGTTAGTACCTACTGTTTTGTCATTTAATTGTGTATCTTTTCGTAGTGATAAATATTCATCTACAACAGTGGTTCTGAATATTCTGGAGGACTTATTATGTCGGGGTTGGGGGCCCCAGAATGTGCATTACTAATACCCTCACAGGTGATGTTCATGCTGCTTCCGGGTCCTGCTTTGAGAACTACTGATCTGTAATACAATTTTTAGTGAAGGAATGGTGTTTCAAGGGTAGAGACTACTACCATGTATTTAAGGAAGATGTTTATTTTTGGATATTTCAGTTGGCCCCCTTTTTTTGCATCAGAACCAATATTACCATAAAGAGCCTGTATCAAAGTGTATGCAAAAACTATTTTTTTCTTGATTTTTTGAACGATGGACCCACAGAATCCAAAGATTACATCCTACCAAATTGCTCTGCAGAAACGAACCAGTTTACACTGCAGCCCTATGGGGAAGGCGGGGGGCATTGCCCCCGATCCTGGTTATTGTCATTATTTTCATATCTTTGCCTGTGTTTATGGGATGTGGGATGGTTTCTCATCCTTGTATAATTTGCATTCTTTGAGCTGTGGAGAAGGAAGGAAAGCATCTAGGAGTCTTTGAGTCCAGGCAGAAGATCCTGTGGGAGGCTTAGATTCCGCTGGTGGTGGCGGAGGGAAAGACCTGAGGATGGAAAGGGCTTGGCAAGTGGGTGTGAGGGTACCCAGGATGTCCCCAGCATGGAGTATCTCAAAGCCACCGCTCCGCCATTAGAACTAATTCACGTGTGTGTGTGTGTGTGTGTGTGTGTGTGTGTGTGTGTGTATCTCCTGGGAAGCTATTAAGTTTCTCATTTTAAACATGAAGAAGGGTGCCTGGGTAGCTCAGTCGGTTACGCATCAGACTCTCGGTTTGGGCTTGGGTCACGGTCTCGCGGTTTGCTGAGTCTGAGCCCCACGTCCGGCTCTGTGCTGGCAGTGCAGAACCTTCTTGGGATGCTCTCTCTTCTCCTTCTCTCTCTGCCTCTCCCCCCACTCACAGTCTCTGCCTCTCTCCAAATAAATAAACTTTAAAAACATTTAAAGATGAAGAAACTGACACACGTAAATACACACACAGAGACACCCAGGAGAGATTGACGGATAGACCTGGCTCACTTTCCTCCATCCTGGAAAAGCCGCTTGGGACAAGGGCACTCACAATTTTCTGGGCAGGAGTCTCCCTGCCCTGACTACCCCCCAGAGCCAGGATAGAACAGGGAGACAGCAGGTTCTTGATGAGATATTTTGTTCCCTGCTTTTGACCAGTTGGATTTCTTTAGAGAAATGCTTGGTTATGTCCTTTGTCCATCGTTCTCCTGAGACCAACCCCCGACCTTGAATAATATACTCTGGACGTGGAGCCCATATTCTTGACTCCATCCGGCTGAGGTCAGGCTGCCTGTGGCACAGAAAGCAGGGGTGGGAGGAGTAAAGGTGGGGTCTAGGGGCCTGCGTACTCCAGCAGGAGGCTGTGAGGAGACTGATGGCTGACCTTCCCTTTATTAAGCACCTACTATACGCTCAGTGCATTAAATATATTACCTCACTGTTACACCAGCCCTTGGTTCCACTGGACTGTCCTCTTGACATGAGAAAACAGAGGCTCAGAGTGGTTAATTGGCTTATTGAAGATCACACAGCTAGTTAAGCATCAGAGGCAGAATTTGAGCCCAGCCCTGTCCTGTTCCAAAGCTATGTTCTTAATTATTCCCACGCCCCTCTCTTCCATCATTCCTGCGCTGGTTTCTGTAGCTACCTGCGGGGAAGAGGAAGGTGCTGTCTTTTTGACCTGTGATCAGGAAGGGAGAGAGAGAACATGGGCTTGTGCAAGTAAGCAAAGACCACCCAAGTGAGAGCAAGCAAAGGCTGTGTTTTCAGAGCTCGCTACCACAAGGGAGTCAGCCCCCATCGCTTGAGTTTGGAAGAGAATTGAAGGCCGGCCGAGGAATAGGAGATCTTTATAATGGGAGACAGGGAAGGCTTCAGGTTCTGCTCAGAGGCTGTTGGCATGGAACCTGTGGATGTGCTCGCTAGAAAGGGGGGTGCCCTATGTGATTGGGTTCGGGGAGCATGTTTGGCTTTTCCCAGTTTGTCCTACGTTGGAAGCAGGGGCAAAATGAGGGAAGCTGTCGGCTGTTGGTCCAGTCTTGGCTGCGTCTGGGCTATTACTACACGGGTATGCTTTGGCTTCCCAGACTAATGGCAGCAGAGAGTGGTTTCCCTCCTTGGCTGTTGCTACAGGAAGTGATCAGAGTTCTGTTTTTCTGTATGGCGTGGCCCCTGTTTGTCTGTGTATCTGGTCTCTCAGACTCCTCCCCAGAGTCCTGGAGGAGGGGCCTTCCTGGCCTGGTGCTGGCCAGAGGCTCCCTGCCTCGGGCTCCCTCCTGCCTTCTGCCCTTTCTGGAGCCCCTGGTCCCAGTAAGTCTCCTTGCTATTTGCTGTGCACCGTCTCAATTCTCATAATAGCCCCCAAAGGGAAATTATATTCGTTATCATTGCTGCATCATAGCTCATCCCCAAATTTAGCAAATATTGATGATTTCACAGTTTTCTGAGGGCCAGGAAGCCAGAAGCGGCGTAGCTGGGTGGTTCTAGCTCAGGGTCTCTTGTGAGGTTGTAGCCCAGGGGTTGGTGGGGGCCACAGTCACTTGAAAGCTCTCCTGGGGGTAAAGGGTTGGCTTCCAAGATGGCTGCCTGACACAGCTCTTGTCTTGAGGCCTCAGTTTCTGCCCAGGTAGACCTTTCCACAGAGCCCCTCTTGAAGAACGTGCTTGGCGGTGGGCCACGTGTGGCAGGGGTGGAAGAGTGAGCTTGTAGAGGGCAGTGGGTTAGCTATCATTGTTATGTAAGCTTCATGGCAACCTAATAGAGAGAAACCATTAGCCCCATTTGACAGATGAAAAAATGGAGCCTCTGGAAGGAGAGAAATTTTGCCTGAGGACATAGCCTGTAGCTGATATGGCCAGGATTTAAGCCCTTCTCTACCTTAAAACCTAACCCTAGCTCTTTCCAGACCTTGGTGTGCGTCCAGGGGGGTGGGGTGGGCTTCGTTGTTAGGGAAAGACGCCCCTCCCCCAGCCCCCAGAGCCTCCAGGAGGCCTCAGGAGCCTGAGAAGTTGTCTGTCAACTGGGTTGCCTTCTCTCCTCTAGAGACAAGGAAGCTGGTGCCTCTGGGCCCAGCTGCCACCCACACAGGACTATTTTTACCCTCCACCTCAGTGACAAGTCTGCATCTCCCCGCTCTGGAAAGGCCATCTGGGTAGTCTGGCTGTCCCAGGAAGAGCCTCCACCCTGAGGCCACCGTTTATGCCCCGCTGTTCCCGCAGCTGTTTCTAGATGAACCTGTAGCTCTCCGGCATGCCTTGGCCAACCGAGGTCAGTACGATGCCTCCATCCCCTGGATTCCTGTCAGCACAGAGCCCTACGCAGGGTTCGAACCCACGCACCGTGAGATCGTGACCTGAGCCCAAGTCGGACACTTAACCCACTGCGCCACCCAGGCGCCCTGGGGCCATTTTAATGATACGAATGATTTTCAGACTACACACAGAAACACTTGAAAACTGCAAATACATGACTGTTGTATAACGTACTTCAGGGAGTCTGAGAACCTTTGGACATAATTTATTTTCTGAAGTGGTCTCAAACAACCCCCTAGGATCCTGCGTGTGCTATTCATTTGTTTGGCAAACTCTCCCCGAGCCGGTAAAGGTTGCCTCCTGCCAGGTTCCTGTCCAAATGATCTCATGTTTCACCCTGGCAGACGGGAAGTTAATAATGTTTTATTGCCCCTCTCACAGAATTAAAATAAACACAATTGTCAGGTTCAGCCTTTGTCCCCCATGCAAAGTGGAAAGCAGAGGAGGCCCCCCCCCCCCCCCGCAAAGCAGCAGGAGGGAGAGACACAGAAGGGGTTTCTATGCAGTAGTAGAAAGGGGGCAGTGCCTGTGTAAGTAGCAGGGCAGACAGCTGAGACACAGATCATGGGGGATGGTGGAGCTTCGCACCCCCCTCCCCCCACCCCCTCTCCCCCCACCTGTCCGATTTGTGTTTTGGAGAATACCTGGATATGGAAGACCTAGGATCTATTTCTGCTTCTGCCCCTAATTGACTGTGTGACCTTGAGCAAGTTAGTCATTCTCCCTGGGCCTCGATTGGCTCATCTGTAAATCAAGGGACCTGGATCAGATCATCTTCAGTAAAACTGCATTTACAAAAACAGGTAGTGGGTCAGACGGGCCATGGTCTGCCTTCCTCGGCTCTACATTTCCTGAGGGGTTCAGAGAGCACGGCGCCCAAGATCTGTGCCTGGTCTGCACCTAGAGCGCTGCCTGGGCCCCCATTACCCCAGCTGTGAAATAAGGAGCATGATTAATACCTGCGTCCCGTGAACTGGCCCTTAGAGGTGACACTGACCAAAAGAGGTCTGTTTAATACAGGACTTCTCAGAGCCTTTAATATGTTGGTGTGCATTGTGAATTTCCCGGGGCGGGGCGGGGGAGGGGATGCAGGATGCAGCATTTAACTAACACAAACTAATATTTTTTGCACGATGTACCTTTCAGCACAGTTTGGGAAATGCCCTGTCATCTCCCTAGAGTCTCAGTTTTCTTCCTTCCTTGTAAAACAGGGATGATGACAGCACCTGCCCCCTAAAGTGTCGGGATGGCTGAACGGGGTAGTGCCTGGAAACAGGCCTGGCACAGAATAAATGTTCAATAAATGCTGGTAGCTATTATTTCTAATAAGGTTCTTCCTTTCCAGCTCTGGCATTCTTTTCTTCCAACTGCAGCATGTAATTAAACTCCAAAGCATCTGGCCTCCCCTGTTGAAAGAACAAGCCCAGAGGAAGGAAAAAGGAAGAGAAAGATCCCTCTGGATTGTCCATTTGTGCACCGGCCTCACCGCCGGTTGTCACAACAGGGGAATGTAGCAAGATGCCAACCCCTAACGACAAGGCTTGGGTCGGGGGGGAGTCTGGGGATCCCTGCTCAGCTCAGATGCGGTGGGGCGTATTTGAAAGGCACATTGGGGAGAGGTGGGATCAGTGTCGCTTTAGAGTCAAGCAGAGGAACCCAACCCCATCCTGCATGGATCAGCTTCCCTTTCCCACTGTCCTGGGCACAGCGATCCTGGCCACGTTTAGGTATGTGTGACATGCTAGGGGAACAGTGACAGGGAGAGCTGAGTCAGAAACGGCACGTAGGAAAATTCAGGCAAGGAAAGGCAATCCCAGAGAAACAGCATCTGCGGTGGCTTAGAAGCTCACGGGAGCTCGGCCTGTAGTGGCAGGGACCCAGGGGTGGGGCGGTAATGCAGAGGACTGTCAGGGGAGAAGGCTAACGAGTGCACAGGCCAGGACACCAGAGACTTTATTAAAGTCGGCCGTAAATGTCAGGTACGTTCCCCTGTAGGAAACACACACACATACACACACACACACACACACACACACACAACTCACTCACCCTTTTCTGCATTTTTCAAAATTTTGACCGTGAACATGTATAGCTTTTATAAGAAGCATGTTCATTTATTAGAAGAAAAAAATAATATTTTTGAAAAAGAAAAGAAAATGATCACCCTTGCGACCATGCGGAGACCAGTCGGGGGTGGGGGGCTGCAGTTGACCAGGCGAAAGGCAGTGATGAGCAATTCCACTCACAGGTATATACCCAAAAGGGTTGAAAGCTGGCACAAATGCATGTTCATGAATGTTCATAGCAGTGTTACTCACAATAGCCACAAAGTAGACTCAAAGCACCAAATATCCATCAACAGATGAATGGGCAAACAAAATGTGATCTATCCAGACAATGGGACATGATTCATACAAAGTACTGACACGTGCCACAACGTGGACAAACCTTGAAAATGTTCTGCAAAGTGCAAGAAGCCAGACCCAAAAGGTCGTATGTGGTACGACTTCGTTTATATGAAATACCCAGAGTGGGTTAAGTCCACAGAGGCAGAATGCAGACCGATGGTTGCGAGGGGCTGACAGGAGAAGAGAACGGGGAACAACAGCTTGACAGGTATGAGACAAAGAAAGTCCCAGCACTTGGAACCCTGAGCTGTCCCACAGTTTGGTAACACAGCTTGGTAAGCCTTTCAGTCCCTCTTTGTGAGTTAAGCTACCTCAAGCTGACTTTTGGTCACTTACACCAAAAAAGTTCTATCTTCTTCACCTGATACATTCTATAAGCCTCTTCGCCAAAGTTCTGGAGTCGAGAACAAGGTGATCAAGGGGCGCCTGGGCAGCTCAGTCGGTTAAGCGTCCAGCTTCAGCTCAGGTCACGATCTCGCGGTCTGTGAGTTCGAGCCCCGCGTCGGGCTCTGTGCTGACAGCTCAGAGCCTGGAGCCTGCTTCGGATTCTGGGTCTCCCTCTCTCTCTCTCAGCCCCTCCCCTGCTTGTGCTCTGCCTTCCTCTCTCAAAAATAAATAACCATGAAAAAAAAAAACCCTTTTTTTAAGTATACCTTTTGTTTTGAAATAAAATACAGGAACAAGCACCTCATCCATACAAGGTGCTCCCAGATCATCTGTGACGCCTGCCACTGCAGCCCAGCAGGGAGGCAGGCTCATGGAGACACCGGGGCTCCGTGAGTTAGGCAGGCTGAGTTAAGCCTCCTCCAGTGTTTCCTGGGGTGAGTGTGCCCACATCACAGAATCAGAGGCACGAACATGCAATTTCCGGCACGAGGTAGGTGCTCAACCACGTTTGCTTCTCTCTCCGCAAGCAGCTCACAGTGAGAGCCTGCAGGCAGTCACCTTAGTTGTTCTTGCAGAAGGAAAAGGATTGGCTTTGCCCAAAGTGGGTCCATAGCTGCCGGTCCCCGGTGCCCGTGCAGCTGTGCTAGCCAGCAGCCGCCGCTCATCAGCTCTGGCTCGGAATCCCTGCTGCCCTGGAAATTTCCCGTGCTGCCCGGAAAGACTCTGGCTTCTCATCATCACTACCTGTTGACCTTCCTATCAATATGCCCTGCATCCACTATCCCAGATTGGGTCCCATCAGCATAAAGAAGGGCTCTCAGTCTTCCTGGGGCTGTACCCCTTTAATAAAAAGGACAGTAGTGGCTGCCATATACTGACCCTACATGTGCCTGAACTTACATCCCCCCCGCCCTGCCCCTCCCCCCCCCCACCCCCAGCCTCAACTCTGCAGGGTGTGTGATAGTATTCGCATGTCACAGGTGAGGCTCAGAGAGGTGAAGGAACTCGTTCAAGGTCACACAGCTAGGACATGGCAGGCCTGTCTGGCTCCCAGGCTTCTCCCCTGCACCACACTGCCTTCTTAGCTGTCCCTGTCCTTCCACCTCAAAACGCAGACGCTCGCCCACTTGATGGGCAGCCAAGTTTGATAACCATTGTTATAAAGGCAGCGATTCTCAGCATTGACTATAGAATCGCCTGGAAAGATTTTCTAGATGCTGGGAGCAGGGTGGGGGGTAGTAACAGGAAGGGGACGCTCGAGGCCTTTTATAGGGTTGTAGTAACGTTCTACATTTTTTTTAATGTTTATTTATTTTTGAGAGAGAGAGAGAGAGAGACAGAGCACAAGCAGGGGAGGGGCAGAGAGAGAGGGAGACACAGAATCCGAAGCAGGCTCCAGGCTCCGAGCTGTCAGCACCGACCAACGTGGGGCTTGAACCCATGAACCGTGAGATCCTGACCTGAGCCGAAGTCGGCTGCTTAACCTACTGAGCCCCCCAGGCGCCCCCTCCGCTTGATTTTATAATCTTCATAAGAGACAAGATGTTCAGCACTAGATTGTAACCATACTAGACTCTAACCCTAACCCCAACCCCAACCCTAAACTTAACCCTAACCCCAACCCTAACCCTGACCCTAACCTTAACCTTAACCTAAGCCTCATACTTTTTGATCTGTGTGTTGGATACTTGGGTGTGTCTACTTCTGTGAAAATTGTGGAGGTATACGTTTAGGATTTGTATACTTTTCTCTGTGTAGGTTATTCTATAGCAAAAAAAAAATTTTTTTTAAGGAAATAAAAAAAAGCCGTTGTCCTCAGGGCTTTCGCTGCCTCCTGAGAAAAGGCA
Organism: Neofelis nebulosa; assembly: GCF_028018385.1. Lineage (NCBI taxonomy): Eukaryota > Metazoa > Chordata > Mammalia > Carnivora > Felidae > Neofelis > Neofelis nebulosa. Next base: position 32,171,610 of record NC_080797.1, on the reverse strand, counting down.
GTCTGTGGCCCCAGACTCAACGTCTTGAAGATGCTTTTCACAGCATTGAGCAGTTGTTGGCCTTTGAGTGTGTGCCTGTCCTTGACAATGAACACACCTGCTTTCTTACCGCTGCTGCTTCTCCCTGGGCCGGTGCCGGGCTTAGCTACAAATTGCCCGCTGTTGTGCGGTGACAGGTACTCAATGGTCAGGCCCCATGGCTAGGCTCCACAGCGTCTCCCTCCCACAGTTGGACTGAGAGGACCCCATGCTGCCCAAGTCCCAGGACTTAGGGCAGCAGAGACATAAGCAGCTACAGCAGGGACATAAGCACCTGCGCCTAAGCTGGGAGCCCTCTGCTCACGTCTGCCTTGTATCCTAATGAGTCCCTGGACAAATGCTCTCTGGTCTTCACGTACAGACCCGCCAGTGGGCCAATGGATGTTGGAGATGAAGGGTCTGTTTCTCATCATCATCTGCAGCGAGGTGTCGTCACGCGACTCAGTTCTGGCCAAGAGAATGTACGTGGAGTAGTCTGCACAATTCTGGAAATTGCCCTAAGGAGGAGAGTGCTCTTTTCCCTCTGTTCTTTCCTGTTACTTGGGATATGGCCTGGAAGGGCTGCGTTCCAGCAGCCATATTGTGCCGTGGAACAAAGTCATGCTCGAGGATAAGAGAGCAACAAGTCAGGGGAGGCTAGGTCCTCGCTGTCATCTTTGCCCCCTGGAGCGCCCTGCTGGCTGTGGGCTGACTCCCTCAGGGTATTTAACATGAGGGAGAAATGAGTTTCTACTCTATTCGAGCCGATGACACTTGGGGTTTTTCCATTCCTGTCAACTCAACTTAATCCTAAGTAATACTCAGGGCTTCTGACTTGATCTTTGGCCTGAGTTCCTGCCCAGCGTGAGGAGCAGGGTCCTGGCTTGCTCCCCCCGTGGACTGGAGTGCTGCCTCCACCCCACCTCCACAGCTGGACCCTGCCAACTGCACCCCATCCGTGCTGCCTGCAGGATTTTGTGTTGCTGGGCTTGCCTCTTGCCTGGGTGGACTATACCCCATCATTCCAGTTGCTTTTCTGGGGTAAGCCCTGCTTCCCTCTCATTCTTTTACCCTTGGATCCTTCCTGTGCCTAACAGGCTGGCCGCTTTCTGGAAAACTACAGCAGGGCCAGTGCCTATAATACCTTCCCCCGTGGACAGTCCAGGAGCAGCCAGTTTCTGAGACATAAAAACAATGGTAAGGTCATTCATTTATTCATTCAGCAGATGAGTGTCTACCACAGGCCCTGGGATCACAACGGTAAGTGAGATGAGGTCGAGAGGCAGGCCTAGCATGGTGGGTACAAGCACAGGCTGTAGAGTGAGAATATCAGACACAGCCATCCAAGGCACTGGAACTGATCACAAGCATTTTCAGTGGTTTCCTTTAAGAATATGTCCATGGCCTTGGCCGTGTGTGCAAGCCCGTATGAGTCACTACACCTGCCTGGTCCTCAGCTTATCTGAACACGACATGGCTGAACTGGATGATGTTTAAGACTCTGTGCAGGTCTGTCCTCCTATGGTAGTCTTGCAAAAACAAAACAAAACAAAGCACCCAAATCTTGATCTGATCGAACCCCTAGATTCAACTACAGGAAATGCAGAAAACAGAGCAATGTGTGAAGCCACGTCATGGGTTTGCAATCACAAAAACCCAGACTGCGGACAATCTGCAGGATACACGACATGCCTTCTCCGGTGATAAATCGCAAGCAAAAAGAGAAAGCTGGAGGAGGAACCTGTGGATTAAAAGAGATTCAAGAGACATCAGCCAGTCACATCTGCGCGCATCTGATCCCAATCTTGATTGGATCAAACTGTTCGAAGTGTTTTTTGACCGGACACCATTGGAGATTTGAACACTGACTGAATACGTGACGATGTTAAAGAACTGTTGTTTCAAAAAAGATACTAGTGATTGACAAAGCGCAGAGACGCAGCCAGCAGCAGGGGCCTATTATGAAATAGGGCCGGGGAGTAGGGGAGAAGAGACTGCCAGGAGTCTTACCCCCAGCTCGGCCATTAGCTCACTCGAGTCCCTTCCTCTCCCCAGGCCTCGGTTTCCCCATCTAGGGAATGAAGCAGGTGGACCCAGTGTTTAACCTTGGCCTCCTTTTGCTTTGTCTTCACGTGGGCAGCCCTGGAGCCTTTACTCGGTGCCGTATCAACTCCACCCTGTGGCCACAGCAGCATAAAAGCAGCAGGAAGGCCGGAAGGCCAGAACCGCTGGCTCCTGCAGAACCTAGAAAAGGCCACCGCCCTGGGGCAACTCACTTGAAGGATCAAGCTGCAGGATCCCAGGCGGGCTGGTCCAGTCCCGAGGGAAAGGATGAACTTCACTTACTCACGAACCATGGGCACGAGTTATCTGCTCACTGGGATGCTTTGGCCTTGTTCTGATAACTGGGCGTTCTGGTGAGTTCTCTTGGCCTGCATCCTGATCTGGTCAAGCTGCTCAGGACTCCAGCTGAGGTGGGGTACCGCTGCCTCTAACACACTCCTATGGACACACATGAACAATGCCACCGCATTGCTACAGGTCACGTGCCCCTCGATTCCTCGTGCTGGCCTCTGTTAAAGGCCATACTTTCATCGCTATGAACGTATCAGTCTTAACACGGAACCTCACGCAGTGCAAATGCTTAGCAAATAAATAGGGAAGATTTCCTTCCTGGACCATCAGAGATGCTTAAAATTCTCTGGAAGCATCAGGAACTTTATCTCCAGGAGGATAAGCTGAAATACTCATTGCCTGCTACCAACACCAACCAGTTTCACACATGAATTAAATAATACCCCAGCCCCAAAGAGAAAGAAAGACAATTCTGTTATAATGAGCAGTAAGAGCAGGCACCTGGGTGGCTCCGTTGGTTGAGCCTCCAACTTCGGCTCGGGTCACCATCTCGTGGTTCATAGGTTCAAGCCCCGCATCGAGCTCTGTGTTGACAGCTCAGAGCCTAGAGTCTGCTTCAGATTCTGTGCCTCCCTCTCTCTGCTCCTCCCCTACTCTCTCTCTCTCTCTCAAAAATAAATAAACATTAAATTTATTTGTTTAATGTTAATAAATAATGTTTGTTTATTTTTGAGAGAGAGAGAAAGAGAGAGAGCAGGGGAGGGGCAGAAAGACAGGGAGAGAGGGAGAATCCTAAGCAGGATCCGCGTCAGAGCCTGACACAGGACTCAGTCCTACAAACTGTGAGATCATGATGTGATCTGAAACCAAGAGTCAGATGCTTAAGTGAGTGAGCCACCCGGGTGCCCCTGACCATTTCTTTCTTTCTTTCTTTTTTTGAATGTATTTATTGTTTAATTTACATCCAAGTTAGTTAGCATGGTGCAACAATGATTTCAGGAGTAGATTCCTTAATGCCTTTTATCCATTTAGTCCATCCCCCCTCCCACAACCCCTCCTGTAACCCTCAGTTTGTTCTCCATAGTTATGAGTCTCTTCTGTTTTGTCTCCCTCCCTGTTTTTAGATTATTTTTGTTTCCCTTCCCTTATGTTCATCTGTTTTGTCTCTTGAAGTCCTCATATGAGTGAAGTCGTATGATTTTTGTCTTTCTTTGACTAATTTCACTTAGCATAATACCCTCCAGTTCCATCCACATAGTTGCAAATGGCAAGATTTCATTATTTTTGACTGACGAGCAATACTCCATTGTATACCCCGTCTTCGTTATCCATTCATCCATCGATGGACATTTGGTCTCTTTCCATACTTTGGCTATTGTTGATAGTGCTGCTGTAAAGATTGGGGTGCATGTGTCCCTGCGAAACAGCACACCTGTATCCCTTGGATAAATACCTAGTAGTTCAATGGCTGGGTCCTAGAGTAGTTCTATTTTTAATTTTTTGAGGAACCTCCATACTGTTTCCCAGAGTGGCTGCCCCAGCTTGCACTCCCACCAACAATGCGAAAGAGATCCTCTTTCTCCGCATCCTCGCCAACATCTATTGTTGCCTGAGTTGTAACATTAAAAAAAAAAAATTTTTTTTAAACTGGTAAAAAATGAGCAGTAACAGCTACACCCGCCATGTTAGTATCAAACCCGGTTTCAAATCCTTGCTCTGCCTCCCACTAGCTCTGTGACTTCGGGCGAGTCACTTAACCTCTCTGCAGCTGATTTCACAAGAGTGCTGTGAAGGTGAAATTGTTCACTGCATACGGTGTTTGGCATCATGCCCCACACGCTGGGAAGGCTCAGCCTGTGTTAGCAACAGTTCTTACTGGGAATCCTCCGTGGTGGCCTCCCACGGGTGCTCCCCATCTCCTCCCCACCCCCAATTCCACCTTGTCTCCTTTCCCTCGCCCTTATAAAAAATCTTCTCGGCGCTTCATTCTTTAGCTTAGTTGGCTGATGGAATCTTGTGTTTTATAGTTGGTGGAGTTTCAGGCAAGGCGGAGAGCCGATAGAGAGGCTACTCCAGGCCTAGGTCTTCCAGAGGCACCTTGAGAATCGCAACTTGCTGGGGCCATCTCCAACTACTCCGTATCAGCCCTGCAGATAACTCACGTGGAGCTATGGCTACCCGCCCGCCTCCCCAGGAGGGGAGCACGCTGGAGGGACTTCTTAATTGTGGGTGCCGGCGACTCACGCTTCCTGTATGTGGGCCGCTGCTTCCCCCTAGTGGCCACTGGATAGATTGCACAGCGAGTTGGCCTGAGGACAACGATGTGGGAGAAGTACCTCCCCCCCCCCCCCCCCCCCCCCCCGCCTGCACCGGGGAGGGGGGCGGTTCTCAACCGTGACAGACCTGTAACTCCCTTCTCATAAAATGTATTGTGTGTAACTATAGTATACCTTATTCAGGTATTGGCCTACACTGAACGACATATTTCTAAAAATACGATTTGGTAATCTTTGACATACGTATATACCCATGAAACCGCCATCACAATCAAGATAGTTAATATCTCTTCGCTCCCCAAAGTTTTCTTGTGCCCTTCAGTAACCCCTCCCTCCGCCCCTTTCTGCTCCCCCATCCCCAAGCACCTACTGGTCTACTTCCTGTCATTATAGATTGGTTGACATGTTCTAGAGTTTCTTATAAATGGAACCGTGCAGTATCTGCTTTTCTTTCTCCTCCTCTTCCTCCTCGTCCTCCTCCTTCTCCTCCTTCTCTCCTCTCCCTCCCTCTCCTTCTCTTTCTTCTTCTTTTTTCGGTCTGACTTCTTTCCCTCAGCATAATCACTTTGAAATTTACCCATTGCATGGACCAGTAGTATATTCCTTTTTATTACTAGGTAGTATTTCCATTGTATGAATGTACTACCATTTGTCTGTCCATTCAGAATATTGGTACTTTTAAAAATCAGTCTACTGCCCTAAATATAATAGGAACTGAAAGAAAGGAATAAAACAATAGGTAAATCCCATGTAAATGCTCAGACATGATCGCCCCGGAACATACAATGATGTAGTCAGATACTTCACCTATACATACAGTTACATGGACCCGCTTCTTTGCCGGAGGCTTTGGTTTGGCTCCAAAGGCCCGCGGTTGACCCCTCCACACAGGAGGGGACGATGCTGTGTGGCCTGACGCCTGGGGCCCGAGACTGAGCAGGAGAGATGGACACAGGCAGATGTCAGCTCCGTGGAAAGATTTCTCACAGGGCTGACCATCAGGGAGGCATGGCCAGTCTCATACGCTAAGGTCCCTATTTGATTTCTCAAAGGTGTGTTTGTATTTTACTTACCTTGCATTTCCCAGTGCAATACCGGGGCTTTCTGTTGGCACTTTTCTGAACCGAGACTTAAGACTTACTTCCTGCCCTCTGCTCTAAAGGCCAGTAGCTGGCATTGGCACATCTCTATCCTGCTGTGAGCCTGTCTCAGGACGGAATATACTTTTATGGAAGAAAGTGTTTAGTGGTGCTTTTGAGGCAACAAGACTTTAGAAACTTCTACTACAGAGGCGCCTGGGTGGCTCAGTCAATTAAGCATCCGGCTCACATCATGATCTCATGGTTTCGTGAGTTCAAGCCCCGAGTTGGGCTCTGTGCTGGCAGCATGGAGCCTGCTTGGGATTCTCTCTCTCTCTCTCTCTCTCTCTCTCTCTCTCTCTCTCCTCTGCTCACTCTGTCTCTCTCAAAATAAATAAACTTAAAAAAAAAGTTTAGAAGAAACTTCTAAAAATAAAGCCTTCAGTTATACTTACCTTCTTGGATAATCTATCCACCATGTTATTATTAAAGGAGTCTGTTGTTTGGTGGTAACCCTTGACTTCAGACTGGCTTGTTCTTGCAAGGAACCCATTCCAGAAACTGAAGAATTTCCTTTAACCAGCTCTAATGCTACAGAGAAGTATCAAAGTCCATAGCAAGTATGGTGGGACATGTAATATGCGAGGTCTCTAGTCTTTGTTTCTTTTTCTTTTTCTCCTTCTCCTTCTCCTTCTCCTTCTCCTTCTCCTTCTCCTTCTTCTTTTGAAAGAGAGAGACAGAGAGCGCGCATGTATGCACCCATGCATGTGAGTAGGGGAGGAGCAGAGAGAGAGAGGAGAGAGAATCTTAAGCAATCTCCATATCCAGCGTGGAGCCCAATGCGGGGCTCGATTTCGTGGTTCGTGAGATCATGACCTGAGCCGAAATCAAGGGTCGGACGGTTAACTGACTGAGCCACCCAGACCCCCTCTAGTCTTTGTTTCTTGATTCCATTTTTAATATGCCACCCACACGTTCCCCCCCACCCACACCCGAAGTCCCTTAAATATCTTAATGCTTCCATTCTTATTCTTTGCTTCTTGTTGTTTGCCTTGGAAATGTTTTCCTTCTATTTTTTTCTAACTTCTCATTGCATGATCAGTCCGTTTGTTTTGCTTTGTTTGAAGGAAAGCAGTTAAGACTACACATTTGCTTCTAAATACATTTTGATTAAGTTTCAGAAACTGCCTATGTTCCTTCATTCTCATCGTTTTAGAAACCTGTTATTCCAGATTTTAATTTGCCTTTGACCTAATAATTATGCTGGGGGGAAAAGTATGTGCGTGTTTCTTTGAAAGTCATAAGAAATTGGGTGGTTTCTTTTACACTGTAGCCTGAGTGTGGAGTCTATAGAATTCCTCCTTTGTGGAGAGTTTGACGTATTATTTGTAGCCTAGTTTAGAGTCAAATTGTGTAAATATTCGTGAAGTAGTTGAGAAGGTGTGTATTCTGTGGGATAAAGTACAAGCCCAATAATAAAGCCAAAAATTCAGACTTCTAAATATATGGTTTGAATATATTCCAAAGACAGTGGTGGAACATCTCTGGTGTCTCCGTCCCTGTTTAAGTCTAGAAGCTCTGTGGTCTGTACTCATTCTCTTTGGTCTCATTGTTTCCCACATGCCTTTCCGCTCTGCACTTGGAGAGCTTTTCAAGTGTGTGGCTCCAGCCTCGAGGAACTTTTCTGTGCTGTGGACTCTGCTCTTTGAGCCTTCAATGCAGATCTCATTCCCGGCACTGGGTTTGGGTTCCTTGCATTCTGCCTTTCGGCAAGCTGTATCCATCTTTCTCATATTTTATGGAGAACTCAAAGCAGACATTTCCTTAGGTAGAGCAATTTATTTCCAGAAGCATCCTCTTCCAGCATTGCCCTGAGAACTGGCAAGAGAAGTCCCCAAGCGGGCCCTGTGCTTCAGAGTTCCCCATAACGGGGGCGCCCGGGAGGCTCAGTTGGTGAAGCCTCCGACTTGGGCTCAGGTCGTGATCTCACGGGTCGTGGGTTCAAGCCCCGCCTCGGGCTCTGTGCTGACATTTCGGAGCCTGGAGCCTGCTTCGGATTCTGTGTCTCCCTCTCTCTCTCTGCCCCTCCCCCGCTCATGCTCTGTCTCTCTCTCAAAAATGAATAAACCTTAAAAAAAATTTAGAAAATAGAGTACCCCCCAACAAAATAATCAGATTTATTAAGGACCGCACAATGCCTCTGGCGCTCGGCACTCGCACAGCAGGACCTAACCCTAAACATCCGTGCTCTTCAACAATGTTCAGGCCCCAGGGAGATGCTTCACATCTGACCCTATATTGATGGGGAGAAAAATGCATCAGCTTCGAAAAGTTTAACGAAAGCTTGATGGGCCCCTGCTAGGTACTATCTCTCGGAGGGCAGAGAGATTTTCAGCAGAGAAGTACTTAGGTAAGAAAAAAGGGAAATTAACTTGCCAGATCTTTCCTCTCAGCTGGAATGCAACAGATTAAACACAATGAAAGGGCATTTTCTAGTCGTGCTGACTATAGTTTCTTGTTATCATCTTCTTATTCGTGGTTCTGGGGGTACTACACATGAATTAGGACGGCATTTGCATCCGTTGTAAATGGAAACTGAGGACATTTTTGTGACATTACATAAGCCATGTTACACATTATTCAAATTTGCATGTATATCTAGACTTTAGACATAACGATACTGATTCTTTACACAGGCAGCGAGATGGACACTGAATGCTAGAATTATGAATTTTAACATTTTTATTTAAAAACTCGGGGCACCTGGGTGGCTCAGTCGATTAAGCGTCCGACTTCAGCTCAGGTCATGATCTTGGCAGTTTGTGGGTTCAGGCCCCACATCGGGCTCTGTGCTGACAGCTGAGAGCCTGGAGCCTGTTTCAGATTCTGTGTCTCTCTCTGTCTGGCCCTTCCCCTCTCAAGCTTTGTCTCTCTCACTCTCTCTCAAAAATAAATAAACATTAAAAAAATTAAAAAAATAAAAATAAAAATAAAAACTTACTTATTTGGGGGGGGTGCCTGACTGGCTCAATTGGTAAACATTAAACATTTGAAAAATAAACGTTTTTTAGTATATGCGCTGCCGAAGCGAGCACAATAAACGTTTTTTAAAAATTAGAAGAGAAAGAACATGTGACTCTTGATCGCAGGGTCACGAGTTCGAGCCCCATGTTGTGGTTAAATTTACTAAAAATAAATATATAAATAAATAATTAATAAAAAGTTACTTATTTATAAACCAAATTTTAAATTAAATGTATAATTTAAATACAATTTAAGTTAAACTTTAAGTTATTTAATAAAATTTAATTAAGGTTTTAGAGAGTATAATGATATACAGTATTTGGACTTACGTATATTTGATATAAAAATTTGATATTCAGTAATTCTAATCTTTATTTTGCCTTCTGCATTATTAGATACTTTTCAATGTTTAAAAAAAAACCCTGGGGCGCCTGGGTGGCGCAGTCGGTTAAGCGGCCGACTTCAGCCAGGTCACGATCTCGCGTCTGTGAGTTCGAGCCCCGCGTCGGGCTCTGTGCTGACAGCTCGGAGCCTGGAGCCTGTTTCCAATTCTGTGTCTCCCTCTCTCTCTGCCCCTCCCCCGTTCATGCTCTGTGTCTCTCTGTCCCAAAAATAAATAAAAAACATTGAAAAAAAAAATTTTTATAAAAAAAAATAAAAAAAAATAAAAAAAAAAAAACCCTAACTTTTTGGAAAAACACTGGAAAATTTTTTCATAAAAAATTGTCGCAAAAAAATTAATAAAAAATAAATATATTTACATTTTTGTTCTTTGAATATAATTGTTTTTAATCCTTAAGTAAATTTTAAAATCTTTTTTTTTAAAGAGGAAGTGTGTGAGTGGAGAGGGGCAGAGAGAGAGAGAGAGAGAGAGAGAGAGAGAGAGAGAATCTTAAGCAGCCTCCAGGCTCAGTGCTGAGCCCCAAGCAGGACTCCATCCCAGGACCCTGGGATCATGACCTGAGCCGAAATCAAGAATTGGGTGCTCAACCGACTGAACCACCCAGGCACCCCTAAGATCTTGATTATCATAACATAATTAGGGGCGCCTGGGTGGCTCAGTTGTTGAAACATCCGACTCTTGGTTTCCCCTCGTGTCATGACCTCACAGTTCTTGAGTTCAAGCCCCGCATCAGGCTCTGTGCTGACAGTGAAGAACCTGCTTGGGATTCTCTCTCTCTCCTTCTCTCTCTGACCCTCTCCCACTCACTCTCTCTGTCTCTGTCTCTCTCTCTCAAAATAAATAAATAAACTTAAAAAAAATAACATGATTAGCGATTTTGCTGAAAGGAAGAGAAGAAAAATTCCATGGGATCGTCATCATCATTTATGAATGAGGTATACGTTTCTTACTCATCCCAACATCGTCAGCCCAAGCTGCAATGTCCTCAGGAAGAAAAGTCTGGAGGCGGAAGGTACAGGGCAGCACTGCCCACTTAAAGGCTCTTCCTGCTACCTTCTTTCCGCCAGCCCCTACCATCCTGTTTCAGAGGGTAATGTAGCCACCGGTAATAAAACTTTCCTTTGCCTCCTTTCTGCTACAGCAGGTGGGGACTAATGACACTAGGATGTGTGAGCTTCACCGGGAGGTGACAGATTGTCAGGTCACCGCTTCACAGGTGGTTAACCCCACGCTCCCTACTAAGCAGGCCTCTCTTGGTTGCAGTTGACAGAAACTCACCTCGAACTTGTTGGCGCAGGAAGGGACATTTATTGAATTGCAGGATTGCAGTAAGGGCAAGACTGTGTTTGGGTCCCGGAAAGGGTAGACTCTAGGAATGGAATCCTGTCTGGACTCTGCTCCCTCTTCAAGGAAGCTTATGCTCTCAGATGGGCTGTGTCCACATGATTCCAAACTGTAGGCCTCTGGCCTCACTCCTGAAGGCTTCCCCTGTAAAGCTGAGCTGTTCCACTTAATTTCTATTCAAAAAATAGTGGTGGGGGCCATAGGCACACCCTGTCACCCGGAGCACAGTGTCCTGTGACTGGCACTCTCCACTACAACCCCATGGGGGAAGGAGTTCCCCCAAAGGTGGTACCACCCACCAAAGGGAAGGGAGGTGAGGAGGCAGAACAACCAGGACCCTCTGTGCTGCCCCACCCAGGGGCCTTCATGACAGCGATCACCAGTCAGTGCTTCGTACTTTCTGCGGGAAGCTTGCATGGGCCTCCGTTTGCATGGTTTGGACCCAAGTATGTCCAGAAGAATGATGACGTCACAGAACTGAGGTTCCAGAAGGCAGAGTGGCCCAGCGCTCCCACCTTCTTTAGAGCATGGGGAGCTGTGAACTAGGCGGGGCTAGAGTATAGTTCATGAGGAAGAGACTCTTCATTCTACTGATTCTTGAGGAAAGCCCTGGCTGTCTGGGACCTGGGGTCAGAGAGGGGTAGGAGAGAGGTAAGCTTCGGAAGGGGAGGTGAGAATGCATCTACCAGAGGCACCATATTCCCCATGGAGACCCCAAGGGGGGACTTCATGGGTAGAGAGAGAGCTCACCCGCTTCCCAAGGCTCAGTGACCCCTGGCAAGTCTCGGAAGGAACCTCCTGAGTCAGGGTGGAGCAGGGTTGCATGGGACACACTCATACTAAAAAATTATTTGTTGTTTGTCTGAAATTCTAATGTAGTTGGGCATCCTGTAAAATTTTCTTTACTAAATCTGGTAACACCAGGGGGAGGGAGAGAAGCAAAAGAATGTTCACAAGCTCAGGCTGGTACGGAGTGAGCTTAGAAGGCATCTGTGAGGAAACAAGGCCATTAGGGCAGCCATCTTGCCCAAGCAGAAGCTTCCTGACTCTGCAGCCTGTGGGTGGAGGAACCTAGGCCTTTGCTCTCGGGAACATACACCTGCTTTCAGGGGAAAGATACGCATGCACACACCCACCACACACACACACACACACACACACACACACACATGCACACAGTGACAGAAATAGCCCCATTCTGTGTTTTCATGGCATTGATAGTTTTTTTTTTCCAATGTTTATTTATTTTTGAGAGAGAGAGAGAGAGAGAGAGAGAGTGAGCGGCAGAGGGGGAGAGAGAGAGGGAGACACAGAACCCAAAGCAGGCTCCAGGCTCCAAGCTGTCAGCACAGAGCCCGATGCTGGGCCTGAACCCATGAACCACGAGATCATGACCTGAGCCGAAGTTGGATGCTTAACCGACTGAGCCAGCCCAGGTGCCCCATCCAGTTCTTCACCAAGCTTCCCACCACCTTAGATTTAATATCCATTGATGATTCTTGCCCAAACTAATCTATGATGGCTGCAGAGTGATGATTTTCCAACCTCATGACCACCTCCACGTTTATCACTCACCATCTTATTGTCAGGAAGAGCTCCAACCCCATCCCCGTTATGTATCTGTTTGTCTATTTATTACTATTAAGGACTCAGGGATTCCTATCTCTTTCACTAGATTATAATCTGTCACTATCATTATTTTTTTCAAAGACGCTCTAGGCCCAAGGTGGGGTGCTAACTCATGACCCTGAAACCAAGAGTGGCTCGCTCCACCAACTGAGCCGGCCAAGCTCCCCTGTCACTATCTTTATTTGTGTTGATGGCCAAACTGTCCCAGACTACCTTAGAAACCATTCTGTATTAATTCTGTAGCTATGATACCAAAAGCGTAAGCAACAAAAGAAAAGATAGAGAAAACAGTCTTCATCATCATTGAATTCTTTTGTTTCTAAGAATACCATCAAGAAAGCGAAAGGCAACCTACAGAATGCGAGAAAATATTTGCAAGCCATGTATCTGATAAAGAATTTTTTATTTTTTAAAATTTATTGTTTTTAATTTTATTTTTTATTTGTTAAGAGTTACATCGAAATTAGTTAGCATCTAGTGCAACAATGATTTCAGGAGTAGATTCCTTAGTGCCCCTTACCCATTTAGCCCATCCCCCCTCCCACACCCCCTCCAGTAACCCTCTGTTTGCTCTCTATATTTATGAGTCTCTTCTGTTTTGTCCCCCTCCCTGTTTTTATATTATTTTTGTTTCCCTTCCTTTATGTTCATCTGTTTTGTCTCTTAAAGTCCTCATATGAGTGAAGTCATATGATGTTTGTCTTTCTCTGACTAATTTCACTTAGCATAATACCCTCCAGTTCCATCCACATAGTTGCAAATGGCAAGATTTCATTCTTTTTGCTTGCCGAGTAATACTTCATTGTATATATATACCACACCTTCTTTATCCATTCATCCATCGATGGGCATTTGGGCTCTTTTCATACTTCAGCTATTGTTGATAGTGCTGCTATAAACATGGGGGTGCATGTGTGCCTTCAAAACAGCACACCTGTATCCCGTGGATAAATGCCTAGTAGTGCAATTGCTGGGTCGTAGGGTAGTTCTAGTTTTAGTTTTTTGAGGAACCTCCATCCTGTTTTCCAGAGTGGCTGCACCAGCTTGCATTCCCATCTGATAAAGAATTTTTACAACTCAATAAAGAAGGACAAATAACCCAACTAGAAAATGGGCAAAAGATCTGAATACTGAATTTCCCCAAAGATATGCAAATGGCCAAAGAGCACATGGAAAGATGCTCAGCATCATTAGCCACCAGGAAAATGCAGATCCAAACCATCATGTGTACGACTTGGCACCCATTAGGAGAGCTTTGATCAGAAAGACAGTTAATAACAAGTGTTAGCAGGGGAGGGGGGGCCTGGTGGGCTCCGTTGGTATACAGCATGGTGACTCTCAACATCAGGGTCATGGGCAGAACCTACTTTAAAAAAAAAGAGTAAATTGAATTAAAAAAACAAACAAGCGTTGGGGCACCTGGGTGACTCAGTCAGTTGAGCCTCTTGATATCAGCTCAGGTCATGATCTCACAGTCTGTGGGCTCAAGCCCCGCATTGGGCTCTGCGTTGACAGTGAGGAGCCTGCTTGGGATTCTCCCTCTCTCCCTCTCTCTCTGCCCCTCCCTAGCTTTTGTGCTCTCTCTCTCTCTCTCTCTCTCTCTCAAAATAACTAAATAAACTTTATAATTTTTTTTTAAAAGTAACCAGTGTTGGTAAGGATGTGGAAAAGCCGATGGCAATGTAAAATGGTACAGCCACTTTGAAGTCAGGCAGTTGCTCCAAAGTTGAAACTTGAAGTTACTCTATGGCTCAGCAGTTCCATTCCTTGGCGTATATGCCCGAAGGAATGAAAACATTTGTCCACACGAACACTTGTGCGTGAATGTTCACAGCCCCGTCATTCATAATAGCCCCAAAGTAGCCCAAAAGTCTATAAAACGATCAATAGAGAGACAAAAGAAGGATTCATCACAAGGAATGAGATCCCAGTGGCTGCCACAACATGAATAAATCTTGAAAACATTGTTAAGCGAAAGAAGCCAGGCTCAAAGGCCACCTGTGGTGTGACTATTTGTGTGCAGTGTCCAGGTTAGGTAAATCTAGAGAAATGGAAAGTAGGCTTGAGGTGGGCAGGGGTTGGAGGAGGGGTGGGTTAGTGACAGCTAGTGGGTATGGGGTTTCCTGTTGGGCTGACGAAAATGTTTTAAAATTGACCGCGATCATAGTCGCACGGCTCTGCAAACACACTATTGAGCTGTACGCTTTAAATTAAGTGATTGTGGGGCGCCTGGGTGGCGCAGTCGGTTAAGCGTCCGACTTCAGCCAGGTCACGATCTCGCCGTCCGTGAGTTCGAGCCCCGCGTCAGGCTCTGGGCTGATGGCTCGGAGCCTGGAGCCTGTTTCCGATTCTGTGTCTCCCTCTCTCTGCCCCTCCCCCTTTCATGCTCTGTCTCTCTCTGTCCCAAAAATAAATAAAAAACGTTGAAAAAAAATTTAAAAAAAAAATAAATAAATAAATTAAGTGATTGTGCGGTATGTGAATTATGTACTGTGAATTTTATCTCAATAAAGCTGTTACCAAGAAAGTGTTCCAGATTTGGCCAGTGGGTGCCCCTCTGAGCTGGCTCTCATGTCCATTTGACATGCCCCAATCCATATTTTGAGCACTTTCTTACTTTCTAGCACAAGATAATTCAGACTTATTTTATACCCTTTCCTAACTCCAGCCTAGGAATCAACCTTTGTCCCAGAAGTCTTGCTTCCTATTTGGGGGGGAATGCAAAACCAAGATTTAGGCATTTATCATTTCCTTTTATCATCATGACAACCCTAGTAAGTGGGTACTGGCATATCTTCATTTTACAAATGAGGCCCAGAGAGGTAAAGTATATTGCCCAAGGTCACACGGCAGCCCAACCTTTGAAAGCAGGCGACGTGAATCCAGAGTCCCCGCCCCTTGCACCTCCCCCTCCACACACACACACACACACACACACACACACACACAGAGTGTGAAAGTGAAGTTTATTTCTTCAACAAGGTCACTTTTACTTGAGTGACACCAGTTTTTTTTTTTTAATTTTTTTTTTAACGTTTATTTATTTTTGAGACAGAGAGAGACAGATCACGAATGGGGGAGGCTCAGAGAGAGAGGGAGACACAGAATCTGAAACAGGCTCCAGGCTCTGAGCAGTCAGCACAGAGCCCGACACGGGGCTCGAACTCACATACCGAGAGATCGTGACCTGAGCCGAAGTCGGACGCTTAACGGACTGAGCCACCCAGGCGCCCCGAGTGACACCAGTTTTGAGTGGAAACAAAGGTGTAGAGCTTATAAGACAGCCTCTCAGGAATTGCACAAGGCAGGGTATACCCTTGGGAAAAGTCACATATCATGCGTCTGGGAGCGTGGGGTTGAGGGCAGATCAACACCCAGTGGCCTGGCCCTTCCTACGAGAGCACATGTTCAAATCCACACACGCAAGTACCAGTAAAGTCCAGTGCTCATCAATCTCCTTTGCCAGCCTCACTCCCCACCCCTGTACCCAAATGCTGCCCATAGCCAGGTGTCCTTTACAAGAGAATGGCTAAAAGAGGAGAAAACCTATAGATGAAAGGAGATCAGCCTCAGTTTTTCACTGTTGACACTGGGCAATGGCTACATGGAGATTCATGATCTTATTCTCTCTTATTTTGTAAGTGTTTGAAAGTTTCTGTAGTAAAAGAAAGTATAAAATGGTGAGAGGAAAGAGAAATAGCCAGGCGGGGAGCTGTGAGTGAGCCGGGACATTTGGCTGCTCTCTCCAGATTCCTCAGGTGCTCAGAGGAGACCAGCAGCACGTCTGGGAGATCCTCGGGACCACAGGCCCTCAGCTGCACCTTCTCCCCTCCGAAGACGATGAGGATGCTACTCATGTCCTTGGTCAGCTGCCTCGTTGCCATAAATGAGGCCAAGCTCATCAGTCGCTGTGACTTGGCCAGAGTGCTGCACAAGGAGGATCTGGATGGGTTTGAGGGCTACTCCCTGAGTGACTGTGAGTGCCGCTTTCTCACACTCCCGCCCCCCCCTTCCTCTTCTGCTCCTGGTCACCTCCTGTGTGGCCATCTTTCCATCATTTATCTTTCGAAGCCAAGTTCAAAAAGCAGCCCTCCCCGAGAAGCCCCTCCCAACATTCTATATTCCTTCCACTGAATATTATTAACTGAGCACTTACTATGTACCGGGAACTATTTTAGGGGCTGGGGACAGAGACATCAACAAAGCCCCTTCCTTCACAGTGTTCGCATTCTAGGGGGAGAGGCGAGTCCCAAACAAACACACAAACATATGAAGCACTTCCCGGTGGTGATAAATGTTATGCAGCAGAATAAAGCCAGGGGAGTGAGAGGTAACCTTGTCCTTGAAGGGGAAGTCAAGGAATACCTCTCTGAGGAGGCGACATTGAGCAGCACTGAATGAGGCAAAGGACCGGGTCACCCAAATGTCTGGGGAAGAGCATTCCAGGCAGAGGGAGCAGGCAGTGCAAAGGCTTCGCCCTCCTCCATGGTGGGGCTAACTTCCTTTTGCCCAGATTTTGCACACACCTGTCTTGTGCCGTCCTTCTCGTTTTATCTTGTCTTGTGGTCCTTTAAGGGGTGCGTCTTCCTTCTTGCTGAAGGCACCAGCTGCCTTTGCCCCAGCTGAATGTCCCTCACTGGGCTTTGCACGGGTCATGGCACACAGTAGGCGAACATCAAGTGCAGGAGATGCGGATGGACAGCGGGATGATGAGCGGTTGTACTGAGGGGCAGGTGGATGGACCGAAGGGCGAGGAGAGAAGCTAATGGGTGTTTCCGGCCAGCTTGCCCCGTCTAGCCTCTTAGGCCTTGTTCCTTTCTTCTGCTTGCCCGTCTCCCTTTCTCCTCCGTGTCCTTTGTCCCTCAGTTCAGAGCCCTCTAAAAACCTTCTTCTCCCTGTTCTAAGGGCTGTGCCTGGCTTTTGTGGAGAGCAACTTCAACCTATCAAAGGTAAATGAAAATGCAGACGGCAGCTTCGACTATGGCATCTTCCAGATCAACAGCCACTATTGGTGCAATGATCACAAGAGTCACTCGGAAAACATTTGCCACGAGGACTGCAAAGGTCTGGCCGGGGTCTCAGGGTGGGAGAGGTGAGAGGATGAGTGGGGTCTACTCACAGGACTTCTCGTCCCACTCCAAGCCTGGGAATGCACCCAGGAATGCCTTTGCTGAGCAGAGGATTTCACTAGTGGCTACGACGCCCCTCTGGTTAGGAGATTCTCCGGGGTGCAGGCTCCAGAAAGGCTCTGCACACCCAGTAACAGAGGACAGCAGCGGCCAACATTTATCGAGAGTGTGTTGTATACTAAGCACTTCACATGCCAGCTTCTCGTGCGGTGGAAACTATTACGATCCCCGCTTTACAGACGAGCAAACTGAGGCTCATAGAACCAGTGCTGAATGCCAGACTGGTGGCCCTGAAGGCTCAGCTCTAACCATCAAGTCCTGACTTTGGTCAATGGCCTGATTGATTCGAGGCCAAGGGCAAACTCCCCACCTCAGAGCCACTCGTGGAGGCTCCACAGGTCCATGACTTTGCCCCTTACTCCCTCTTTCGTACTCTGATCAACATCCCTGCACTCTTCACCTGAAGAGCCTCTCTCATTAGGCAAGGTTTACCTTGGCCTCTGTGCTGCCTGTTTTGACATTTCCTTTCCCTAGAAACCCTCAAACGTGGCGCGAACCAGCATGTACCCTAGCTAGGATGTGTGGTAGTAAACATACATTTACTCCTGCCCCTCCTGCCCCCACCCCTAGCCACCCTTGACCTCTAGCAGCCATTGTAGGGATATCTCAATGGGCCTCTGGGAGGGAGCCCTTGCCTAATCTGGAAGGACTCAGCCCCTGGGGGGCGGGGAGAGCCGGTGTCTGCCTCAGTCTCTGGGACTGTCCTCTGTGTTCTCACAGGTATTCTCTGTCTCCCCTTCAGAACTGCTGAGCCCCGATCTTCTCTCAACCATCAACTGTGTGAAAAAGATTGTGTCTGGAGCAGGGGGAATGAAGAACTGGTGAGGAGGTCACTGTGGGACTAAGTCAGCAGGCAGAGCCCCAAGAAGGATGTAGTGACAGGAGGGGACAGGAGGCAAGGACTCGACCCCTTCTAACCATCTAGAAAAATGTGGGAGAGCGGCGCGGCTTGGAACTGGGACTTACAAGACTTGGGATCTGGGTCTTTCTCTGATGTTGTATTAAAACTGTTTTGGACACAGTAGCAAAGGAACTTGAGTTAGCTGAGGGAGATGGCTTCGGAGGGGACAAGGTGTCTCACCGAGCTTACCCAAGGGGTCTCTTCTCTGGAAGAGAACGGAGGCAGAGCTGGGAACTGTCAGTGTGGCTTTCCTGACAAGTTTCTGCCTCCTCGTGCATTTCCTTCACTACTTTCTTTGTAGAGCAGTATATTCTGCTCCCCATTCCAGAGGACAGACTGTGGCTGCCCCCAAGTTAACAGGCTAATGTTCTGAGCAGTCACGGAGACTGGCTAGTCTCAGCCCCAGAGTCCAAGGGGCTGGGATAGAGAATCTGATTGGCTCAGCTTGGACCCATCATCCCCGAGCGGTTCAATGAGCTGTAGGTGTGGGACCAGTTAAGCAGCACCATCATGCTGGCCACGGGTGGGGGGTGGGGCTGGCCCTCTCCATAAGTCGCAGCAACATTTTCTATAAAAGGTGTGTAGCTCCTCAGCTGAGCAAATACCCCCAAAGCTGTCAGCTTCCCAGTGGTAGACAGTGCAATGGTTGCTTCACTTTTCTGAGCTTCAAATTGGAGATAGATAGATAGATACATAGATAGACAGACAGATAAGTTGCCTCTACAGGTGTCTGTGAGGATGGAGGGGGTTAAGTGCCTTGTCTACTCTAAGAACACCATGCGGAAGAGACGCTGACGGCTACTAGGGATGGCCCTCTCTGGAGGGAGAGTCGATAGTTGCCCCTGAGATTGACGGATTGGTTATTTATTTATTTATTTATTTATTTATTTATTTATTTATGTATTTATCTTTCTGTTTGTTTAGTGACTCTCAGACTTGTAAAATGGTGCACTCCCCCTTTGGGGCCAGAGGAGGATTTGAAAACGTGGGAGCATACTGGACGGGGGGAGGAGCCAAACACCACAGATAAGAGAAATTTAAAGGAAGGCTCAGAGGGGCCACAGGGGGACAGACCAGAGAGCGAGCGGTGAAGGGGGTTCTGTGCATTGCCGTGCTGTGCCGTGCGTTCACTAAGTGCTGGGTCATGGATGTGGAGAAGGAGCTACTAAGTAGGAAGCAAGAACCCAGCCGCCTTCTCTCCACAGGGTGGCATGGAGGTTGCACTGTGCGGGCCGGCCACTCTCCTACTGGATGACGGGGTGTCACAAGGAATGAGACAGGCGTGGAGTCATTCCAGCGTTCCTCTTCTCGCCTGGGGATTCTTCATGTCTTCTTCCTCTTGCCTCCACTTCACGTTATTTGCTTTCCTTCCCATGTTCAAAAAGGACTGACCGGAGCCCCAGGAATAAATGGTTTTCTAGGGCTTTCTCCTTGCACCCATCCAGGCCCAGGCCCCTGGTTCCTGACTGTCATTCGCGAACCAAGAGAGGACCACAGTGAAGAAGTTGTTATATTTGGGGAATTATTAAAGCATTCCTTGTGCAAAGAATGTGTTGATTTATTCATTTTTCATTCCAGATATCTTCGAGTACCTAGTATGGCAGGAGGGTGGTGGGTACTAGAAGAAGGAAGGTAAATCATAACTATTGTTCTTGAGGTGTTCACCATCTGCCTGGAGAAGCAGCGACATACACGAACACTGGCTACAGCGAATGAGTGGATACATACAACGAATACACGGTGCTGATGTGGAGTTGAACCTGCAAAATGACAACGCAAAGACAGAAAAGGGGCAGTTGGAGGAATGTTCCACCCATGGCTACAATCGGAACTGCCTGAATAAACTGTCCCACCTGGGCCACTGCTGTCCCTACTTCTGAGCCTTAACTGCTTCAGCTCTGAAGTGAGAGGTTTGACATTTGAGCGGTTCCCAGACTTTTGGATTTCACAGACCAGTAAAGCACGAAAAAAGTTAAGGCCATGTTAACATGTCCAACTTTTTATTTTAATGCCCAAGAAAGAGTATGAATCACAACAACTATCCTCTATCAGCATCTCCTCATAAAACAGTTTTTACATGAAAAATGAAGGTCAGGGTGCCCGGGTGGCTCAGTTGGTTGACCGTCGGTCTTCGGCTCAGGTCATGATCTTGCGGTTTGTGGGTGTGAGCGCCGGCGAGGGGCTCTGTGCCCACAGCTCAGAGCCTGGAGGCCGCTTCGGAGTCCGTGTCTCCCGCTCTCTCTCTGCCCCTCCCCCATTCGCACATGCATGCTGTCTCTCAAAAATAAATAATATTAAAATAATTTTTTAAATGAGGGTCAGATTTATAGGATAATGGAATAGATTTTGTTTTATGAAAATATTTTTTTTAACCCTGCTTATATTACCTTTTCTTGCTTTGGCAAGGACTGGTGAAACCTTCACCGCAGACCAGCAGCAGTCTGAAGGCCACTGCTTAGAAACCTCAGGAGACTTGTTTTGTAAGGCCCCTTCTGGCTCAGACATTCTAGGATTAAAATAAGGATCATTAGGACCTACTTTCCCTCTCAGTGTGTTAGTCCTCAAAATAGCTATTTGGATGCCGAGAGCGGCCCTTCTGCACAAGCACCATGAGCTCCAATACTGGTGCCCTACCTGGCCTCACTCTTTGATTTTTTCAAATTTATCTCTCCTTCTTACCCTGCTTGCCAAACTCCCACATCATCTCACCCCAACAAGCACACACGTACACCAATTCATCAAAATCACGTAGGGAAATCAGGGAATGCTTTTTAAGGATTTCATTAATGGCTTAATGAGTTATAGTTTGATTTGTATATTTAACATTCATGAAAACATTCTTAAGCCAAAGGATTGCATCTTTAGTGGTCATTGCCCACACAACGTAGAGAAATCCAAATTTTTAAGTTCAGTAGGTAACTTACTAACTGCTAGTAGTCTAAATCTTCTCCCGGAGTGAAGAGGAAGAAGGCTGCCATAAAATTGTCCACACCCAGGGATCCTGTAAGCTCACCCTTTAGACCCTACTGTAAAAATACACTTGACTAACGGTGCCTGGGTGGCTCAGTCGGTTAAGCGTCCGACTTCAGCCCAGGTCATGATCTCACAGTTTGTGAGTTTGAGCCCTGCTTGGGGCTCTGTGCTGACAGTCTGGAGCCTGCTTCGGATTCTGTGTGTGTGTGTGTGTGTGTGTGTGTGTGTGTGTGTGTGTGTCTGATTCCCCCCTGCTCGCACTCTGTCTCTCAAAAATAAATAAATATTAAAAAAAATTTTTTTTCAACGTTTTTTTAATTTATTTTTGGGACAGAGAGAGACAGAGAATGAACGGGGGAGGGGCAGAGAGAGAGGGAGACACAGAATTGGAAACAGGCTCCAGGCTCCGAGCCATCAGCCCAGAGCCTGACGCGGGGCTCGAACTCACGGACCGCGAGATCGTGACCTGGCTGAAGTCGGACGCTTAACCGACTGCGCCACCCAGGCGCCCCCCAAAAAGAATTTTTTTTATATACACTTGACTAGAAGCACTAAATTCTACGACATTGAGACAATGGAGCTGCGGGAGGGGAAGTAGAGGCAGAGACCCGCCCCAGAGCGGGAGGGGCGAAGGAGAGGTCCGGGGGATAGCCCCCGCCCCACCCCGCGGCGAGCTTGCCCCGCCCCTCGCACGAGCCCCTTTTTAAAACGCGCGGGCGCGCCTTGCGCAGGCGCGGTGCCACTCAAACCTTAGTCGCGCCTGCTCCTTGGTGGTAGGATGGCGGAATTGGTCTCTTTTAACGGTTCCCACCGAGAGTGACAAAACCTTGCTGGTGTGGGAGCTGAGTTCTGGACCCACGGCCGAGGCCTTGCATGTGAGCCGGGCCAGGAGGGAGGGAGGGAGGGAGACACACCCCCCCTCCCCGTGACTGGGAGTCTGAGTCTGGCCTTGAGCACCTCTCGCGCCTTGTAGTCTCCGCCGAGAGGAATCTTAGTTCTAGAGGGGAGCTTTGCAGTCTCAGCCCCGACAGATTTTTGAGAGGTAACTCTCAACAGCCAGCACATGTTGCCTTCTAATGCTTCTCGAATCCTGGGATTTCAAAGGGAAATCTTTTCAACGAAACGAGAAGTGCTTTGGGCTGCGTGTGCAGGAGGGCTTAGGGACTAGAAGGCAGTTTTGTTTCCTGGGCGTGAGATTTCATGCACTTACTTGGCGTGGGACCACCCCACAGCATTCTCTGTTCGCAGTATTCTCCCAGTTTGGCCTTCTGTATTCGGTCCGAGTCTTCCCAAACGCTGCAGTGGCCCGTCCTGGTTTCTACGCCATCATCAAGTTTTACTCAGCAAGGGATGCTCACAGAGCCCAAAAGGCATGCGACCAGAAGCAGCTTTTTCAGAATTCTCCAGTGAAGGTGGGTCCAAGTAGGAAATTCCTAACACCACTGGGACGAAGTGTTGAATTCAGCAATAATAGACCAGGGTTGGTATACCACTGTGGTTTACAGAATGCTTTTAGATGCATTGCTACACTGATCCTCCGGTTTCCCTGGGTTTTTTTGGTTGTTTTGTTATGTTTGTTTTGTTTTCAGATGAAGAAACTCGAACTCAGGATAGTTAAGTGACTTACTTAAGGTTCATGACAGTAACTGGAAGGGAGAGGTCAAGCCCAAACTTACTGATGTTCAACCCTGTGTCATTTTTTGGTGCCCCTTAATTTAACAAAGCTTCACAAGAAGTCTTGTTTCTAGTTACTATTATGGGGATTAAAAAAAATTTTTAATAACGTTTTTATTCAGTTTTGAGAAACAGGGCATGAGCAGGGAAGGGGAAGAGAAAGAGGGAGACACAGAATCAGAAGCAGACTTCTAGGCTTTGAGCTGTCAGCTCAGAACCCGATGTGGGGCTCGAACTCATGAATCCTGAGATCATGACCTGAGCTGAAGTCGGACGCTTAACCGACTGAGCCACCCAGGCCCCCCTCTATTAGTTGTATTATAAAGGATGCTTCATCGTCATTATCGTCGTCATCACTCTCAAGCTGCCTGTCCAGCTTGAGACTCAAGACAGCTTGAGATTCAGCTTGAGACTATTCCCTTCAACTCCCGGGAAAATGGTTAAAACATTCTTTAATACACCACAGAAACTTTATTCCATACCAACATGCTGTCCATTTTGCTTTCCCAGAGTCCCAGAATTATATTTCATTATGTGCCTCAATTCAATCACCATTTCCTTATCAAGGGCCATGTCAATTCCTTTGAATAAGTTGAGTGAGGCTTAGATTGCCAAACCTTTCACTTTATAATTGTATGTTTTCATCAGCTTTGTCTAACTGGCTTCTTAGTCTAGCTACTTCCTACGGACTTGACTGCCTATTCTTACCCATATGCCCTTCCTTACTGATTTAATCTGGATCGAATCTAAGAATCCTTCTCAAATGTCTGAGTATACTGTCTCCACTTGTTCAACACTGTCTTCAATCCTGGCTCCACTCCCTATGATTGAAATGATCACCTGTCAGGCATTCCTGAGTTTGCAAGCTTCTAGCCTGTGAAGATGTCACCCAGCCACTCAGCTATTACAGATTATGAAATAATTACTTTGTATCAGTTGTGAGTAATGAGGTGTTTTTCTCTCATTGGACATTAAGACCATTTCACAAATGGATTTTGAGATTTCACAGCATAAAGCCCAAAGTCAATATATAGCTGACAGGAGAGAGCATTCTATTAAATTTCTTTATTTATTTAACACAGAGCCTTGGGTTACCACCACCACCACCACCACCCCCCCCACCCCACCGCCTACTGAAATTGTTGCCCAATTTACTTATGTGTTCCTTTATACTTTGGCAAGTACACATAGTTTCTGGTTGTTTTTTTTGTTTGTTTACCTTTTATAAATACATATTTAAAAAGAACATATTAAAAAAAATTTTTTAATGTTTATTTAAAAAAAATTTTTTTAACGTTTCTTTATTTTTGAGACAGAGAGAGACAGAGCATGAACAGGGGAGGGGCAGAGAGAGAGGGAGACACAGAATCTGAAACAGGCTCCAGGCCCTGAGCTGTCAGCACAGAGCCCGACGCGGGGCTCGAACTCACAGGCCGTGAGATCATGATCTGAGCCGAAGTCGGACGCTTAACCGACCAAGCCACCCAGGCGCCCCTAATGTTTATTTTTGAGAGACAGAGTCAAAGCATGAGCGGGTGAGGGGCAGAGAGAGAGGGAGACACCTAATCGGAAGCAGACTCCAGGCTGTGAGTTGTCAGCACAGAGCCTGACACGGGGCTCGAACTCACAAACTGTGAGAATCATGACCTGAGCTGCAGTCGGATGCCCAACAGACTGAGCCACCCAGACGCCCCAAGAATAACATCTTACAGTAAAATCAAGGAAAGGCCTAAGGCGTCTGAGAGCTTTTTTTCAGTAGCATGAAGGAAAACGGTTGCCAGCAAGAACTGTGGCAAGGTTATCTAAGGTGACAACTGTCTCTACCACTCAGGGGCTCGAGGCCCTTCTGAAGCTTCCTGGTTGTCCAGAACAGCTCCACTCTGCCTCACCATTAGCCTGTGCTGTAGCACTCAACATTTAAAAGTTCGTCTTCATTTCTCCTTCCTAGCAGGCAGCTTCAGTTGGAGAAAGTAATTTCACTTTTTCATCTACTCATTCATTCACTTAATCCATAGACCTGTGCTTGATTGTAGGAATGAGAAAAGAATAAAATATGGTTCCTTCAAGCACTTAAGGAACTGATAAACTAGTGATAGAGGACGTTGCACAAACAAATCAATAAAGAGTTAATAATACTTTGACTTTATTTGAATTATTTGAATTTTTATGAATATACTAATATACTACACCCCACTTGAAATAGACATTTAAAAAAGAACTAGAGGATGTAAGAAATACACTGTAGCGTGTACGTTATTTAGAGAGTTAACACTGGAGGTATTTGCATTCTCAAAGAAGCTTATTAAGGCAAATGAACCTCTTATTGTTTTATTTGCTTATAAAATTTACAGAAGTATGTATATTCCTTCTTCTAACAGGGGTTAGTAACTTGCGGGGGGTGGGTGCTGCTGATTCAGGTCCTACTCAGGTCCATGTTATCTGCTCTTGAGGTCATATTCTCAAACAGGAGCTACGGGATGAGACAGCAAAAAGTTTACTTCCCTTGCTTACCTACAGCCCTATAATTTGCTTCCAGAGGGCTTCCTTAGTTGCTTTCATCATCACTTTCAATATCAGAGATCACAGAAAGCCGATTAATCAAGGGCCCTGGAAATGATGCATCAAAGTCTATAGCGTAAAAATAGTACATAGCGTTTATTTAGGGTTTATTAGGGGCTGATTTCTTAAAATGTTTCCAGTTTGAGCTTCACAACCTCTCTATGAAATAGGTATTGATAAATCTCAGGTGTATCCAAAGGAAGCCTCTGTGTCAGGTTATGATATTTTCAGGTCTATTTCTTATGTCTTTAGGTTCGTCTTGGCACCAAACGTAAGGCGGTTCAACATCAGGCCCTTGCCCTAAACAGCTCCCAGTGCCAAGAACTGGCAAATTATTACTTTGGTTTCAGTGGATGGTCAAAAAGGATCATCAAGGTAAACTTTATAGATTTTCTCTGACTAATTAGAATCATTTCAACACTGAAATTCTGGACTTCAGAGAGGAGAAAACTGGGTTGTGGGGAGATGTGAGAGGCCTCTAACTGGAAGTACCTGAGCCTGCCACCAAGAATTCATAATAATCTCAGTAACTTGGGCGGTGGTGTCCATAATCTTCTCCAGTATTTGTATGGTGTATAATAAAAACCAATTGTCTTCATCCATTTGTAAGTCTTACTTGATTTTGAAGCTATAGGATACCTCCATTGTGGGCTGGGATTGCTGGAGTTTAGTTGCATTTTTTTTTTTTTTTTTTTAGAGAGAGAGGCAGATTGCAAGCGGGGGAGGGGCAGAAAGAGAGGGAGAGACAGAATCGGAAGCAGGCTCCAAGCTCTGAGCTGTCAGCACAGAGCTCGACGCGGGTCCCGAACCCATGGACAGTGAGATCAGGACATGAGCCGAAGTCGGAAGTTTAACCAACTGAGCCACCCAGGCGCCGCTGGTTTTGTTTTTAATAACAAAACATCTTGAAGCTTACATTCAGATCCAAGGAAGGACCTTCCATTTAAAATCCTAACAGCTCGGGGCGCCTGGGTGGCTCAGTCAGTTGAGCGTCCGACTTCGGCTCAGGTCATGATCTCACGGTCTGTGAGTTTGAGCCCCGCGTGGGGCTCTGTGCTGGCAGCTCAGAGCCTGGAGCCTGTTTCGGATTCTGTGTCTCCCTCTCTCTCTGCCCCTCCCCTGCTCATGCGCTCTCTCTCTCTCTCTCTCTCTCCCTCTGTGTGTGTGTGTGTGTGTGTGTGTGTGTGTGTCAAAAATAAACATAAAAAAATAATAATAATAAAATCCTAACAGCTTCAGGATCTTTCTGACCTTGAAGAAAGGGCAAATGAAGATACTGTGCCACCACTTCAGAAGCAGAGCCTGAAATTCTTCTGTGCTTTAGAGGTGGTGTTGCCATCCTATGAGTGCCGGAGTCCCGGAGCTGGCATGGCCGAGGAGACTTTGGATGACCTGGAGGAAGGTCTGTTTACAGTGGAGGTGGGGGTGGGGGTGGAGGGGAGGCAGAATCCCTCTTTCTTTCTAAAAACTCATCTTTTCAGATACATCATCCAGCCCTCCCCTTTGCTAAGCTCCTAAAGCCCTAGGCAGAGTTTTTCTGGCCTACAGTACAGGCTTTTATCTCAGGCAATACCTGAAGGAACCTTTAACTTTAAAATTCTAAAGCTGACTTTCTGCCAAGAAGTTTAGGAGGAGGGAAGTAATGTTTTTCCCATTTTTGGTTAAGAATTCGCCTTGTGCTAAAATAGTCCTTCAAATACATATCTCTTGCAGCCTGCAGTTATCCCAGCAAAGTAATCATCTAAAGATTTAAACAAACTCTTGTGTAGATGTTGAGTCCTTTGCCTCCTATAAAAGGGCTGGAGTGTAAAGAGTCAAATACAGATGCCTAGAAAAGGTATTCCCATTGGTACTGTGTTTTTTCCCAGTGTCTACAGCACTTAGGCTTAGGGTTTTCAGGGAGGGGCAGGGCTGTTAGCAAGGCTAAGGGAGTAAGGCTCCCTTGGGTGATGCCCAGGAAGAGACCAGGCGGTCATGTGCACTACCACCGAACCCTTCTCCCCATGTGACTCCAGCCCTTGATGCACAGGAGAGTAGGGTCTGCAGTAGGGTCTGAAACTATAGTTTCAGCTTGTCCATTTGAAATCTACGAGTGATGTGAGATCTGTGCCACTTTCTTGGCTTGTGTCTCCCTTTTGGTACTTCCGAAACTTCTGGAGTAGATCAGGGCAGTAAAAATGTGCCCTGCCAGGATATACCTACAGCAGAGTCATTCAACCTTGTGTTGTGGCTGCCCTTACTTGCTCAGATAATGAACTACGAATCATGGATGTATTTTCACTTTTACACATATAACCCCCAAATCAGTTATCATTCAGATAGGCATGTTAAATCCATTTGTTTTGGTTGGATGCAGGGCCATTATCATTTCTTATGAAAAGGAGGACAACCCAGAAGCTTGCTATTCAGAAGGCTGTGTCAGATGCATTCCAGAAGCTGTTGATTGTGATTTTAGGTAAGACTTATTTGATTGTCCGTACAGTACATCAGTTTCAACGAGCAAATAAACTCATTTTGAAAAGTTAATTGGATGAAAACACTTCATATTCTTTTATTCACCAAATGCTTTCAAAGCGGTAGTGTCAAATTTGTTCTTTGTGGCATCTGTGAGAGAAATGACCACAAATATTTTTGTCCCCAGTATATAGATATACAGTGACTTACCTCTGTCCACACAGAAAGTGTTTGACCCAGTCTTCTTTCTTGATTGTTTGCTCATAACACAGAATACTATTGTGAGTATAAGCTTTGGGGGCACCTGTGTGGCTCAGTCAGTTAAGCGTCCAACTGTTGATTTCAGCTCAGGTCATGATCTCACGATGTGTGAGATTGAGCCCCATGTCGGGCTCTGTGCTGACAGCGTGGAGCTTGCTTGGGATTCTTTTCCTACCTCTCTCTCTGCCTCTCCCTGACTCTCACATGCCATGTGCTCTCTCTCTCTCAAAATAAATAATAAAAAAAATAAACTTTGAAGCTTTAGATGTCAGTGTTGAATCTTAGCTCTGTCTCCTAGATTTCTTATGCAATTTTAGGTTTTATAGTCAGATTTGAAGTATGTAATCAATCTCTCTAAGCTGCAATTTCTCTATCTGCCAAGTAAAGGTAATAATTCAACTCACCTCATGGGGGATGAATTGTAAGAGCAAATGAGATGATGGAAAAGTTTAAAACTATCCCTGAAACATGGTAAGCAGAGAAAATATGTTCACTTGTTATCATCGTTTTCCTGTTGGAGAATTTATAAGATTATGTTTTTGGAATCAATTCAGCTTCAGTTTTTGTTTTTGGCACTGACCTATTGGGTGAATATGATTGATTCTTTTTTTTCTTTTTTTAATATATGAAATTTATTGTCAAATTGGTTTCCATACAACACCCAGTGCTCATCCCAAAAGGTGCCCTCCTCAATACCCATCACCCACCCTCCCCTCCCTCCCACCCCCCATCAACCCTCAGTTTGTTCTCAGTTTTTAACAGTCTCTTATGCTTTGGCTCTCTCCCACTCTAACCTCTTTTTTTTTTTTTTCCTTCCCCTCCCCCATGGGTTTCTGTTAAGTTTCTCAGGATCCACATAAGAGTGAAACCATATGGTATCTGTCTTTCTCTGTATGGCTTATTTCACTTAGCATCACACTCTCCAGTTCCATCCACGTTGCTACAAAAGGCCATATTTCATTCTTTCTCATTGCCACGTAGTATTCCATTGTGTATATAAACCACAATTTCTTTATCCATTCATCAGTTGATGGACATTTAGGCTCTTTCCATAATTTGGCTATATTGTTGAGAGTGCTGCTATAAACATTGGGGTACAAGTGCCCCTATGCATCAGTACTCCTGTATCCCTTGGATAAATTCCTAGCAGTGCTAGTGCTGGGTCATAGGGTAGGTCTATTTTTAATTTTCTGAGGAACCTCCACACTGCTTTCCAGAGCGGCTGCACCAATTTGCATTCCCACCAACAGTGCAAGAGGGTTCCCGTTTCTCCACATCCTCGCCAGCATCTATAGTCTCCTGATTTGTTCATTTTGGCCACTCTGACTGGCGTGAGGTGATATCCGAGTGTGGTTTTGATTTGTATTTCCTTGATAAGGAGCGACGTTGAACATCTTTTCATGTGCCTGTTGGCCATCCGGATGTCTTCTTTAGAGAAGTGTCTATTCATGTTTTCTGCCCATTTCTTCACTGGGTTATTTGTTTTTCGGGTGTGGAGTTTGGTGACCTCTTTATAGATTTTGGATACTAGCCCTTTGTCCGATATGTCATTTGCAAATATCTTTTCCCATTCCGTTGGTTGCCTTTTAGTTTTGTTGGTTGTTTCCTTTGCTGTGCAGAAGCTTTTTGTCTTCATAAGGTCCCAGTAGTTCACTTTTGCTTTTAATTCCCTTGCCTTTGGGGATGTGTCGAGTAAGAGATTGCTACGGCTGAGGTCAGAGAGGTCTTTTCCTGCTTTCTCCTCTAGGGTTTTGATGGTTTCCTGTCTCACATTCAGGTCCTTTATCCATTTTGAGTTTATTTTTGTGAATGGTGTGAGAAAGTGGTCTAGTTTCAACCTTCTGCATGTTGCTGTCCAGTTCTCCCAGCACCATTTGTTAAAGAGACTGTCTTTTTTCCATTGGATGTTCTTTCCTGCTTTGTCAAAGATGAGTTGGCCATACGTTTGTGGGTCTAGTTCTGGGGTTTCCATTCTATTCCATTGGTCTATGTGTCTGTTTTTGTGCCATGAATATGATTCTTATATTAGGGTCAGCTATATTTTTGTGAACCTTGAAAGTGGTCAGGCTATTGAATAGCATCGATTGTGTTCTCTTTTGAGTTCTACAATGGTGTGAATGTTACAGGCTGTGCTCCAAGGGAATTTTATAATTAGTAATGAGTCCCCAAACAATTGCCCCCCCACCCCGCCCTCGCCGCTTCACAGTCTTGCAGGCTTAGAGACTAAGAAATCCTAGCTAAGTTTCAGAGGCCTTATTTGCCCATAAGAGTTGACCCTGGATTGGTCTCAGGCTTCCAGCCTGGACAGCTCTTGCAGTGAAAGTTGACTTCCCTGGTCATCAGGTAGAATCTCCGTTAGCTGTCAATTCTGAGTAACAACCTCTAAGAACCAAACTAAACCTTTGGGTTGCTGACCTCTCCCTAACATGCTATGGTATCCCTTGTACACGATCAAAATGTTGTAGCTGTACTTTGCCTTAAGGGGAATTGTATTGTCTGTAAGGGACATGGGCCATTTCTGCCAATAAACTGTCCAAGCGCATTCTCTCCCTCCCCCTCCCCCTCCCCCTCCCTCCAAAGCATTGTTCATTGTATCTGGTGGGATTTTGTTTCCGGGAGTAGACACTTGCCTTGTTTCTAATATGAAGTATCAGCTATAGTCCATGGTCTCTATTCCAGAACTCACACTGACCTCTACCTAATGCCTTACTGTCTAGTCATCTGATTTTGAACATTGTTGTTTCCGTAGTTTTGAACTTCCTGTGTCATTATTCCTTAGTTCCTATCTCTTAAGGTGATAGCGTTGTTGAACCACACAGTTGTTAACTTCATGTGTATTTTTTCACACATAGTTATGATTAACAACTGAAGTGTGAGATGAGAACACTTCTAGGAAAATGCTTTTATTTTCTGCTTTTATAAATAAAAAGAATGTCTAGTTATTGGGTGCTATCATTGTATACAGCCAGTTTTAGAACAAGGAAAATTCTGAATTGATCTTGTTAACTTTATTTATTTTTTAAATGTTTATTTTTGAGAGAGTAAGCAGGGGAGAGGCAGAGAGAGGGGGACAGAGGATCTGAAGTGGGCTCTAGTGCTTACAGCAGAGACCCCAGTATGGGGATTGAACTCATGAACCATGAGATCACGACCTAAGCTGAAGTCAGACGCTTAACTGACTGAGCCATCCAGGCGCCCTCTTTTTTTTTTTTTTTTTTTTTTTCCAATCCTTATTCACTTTATTTCAGAAAGTGGTAAAATAGCTGTGGAATACAGACCCTGTGAAGAGATCACAGATGCCAGTACTGAAGACGAGCTGCAGGATTTAATTCAAGTATGTGGAGATTAAAGTTCAAGGGTGACATAGCCACTGTAGCCATAATGTAAAGCAACCAGCAGAATTTGGAAGACTTTGGCATTAGCTCTATCATCCTTTGGGAAATGTGAAACTCAGAAACTGCTTTTGACTGCAGGGGATTTCTGGGGCTTTTCCTGAAGTCCTGACCCTTAGCTCTGACCCCTTAATTGAAATTTGGAGAGCAAATTTCATCAGAGCACTCCCACAGTTGTGGACATAGGAGAGGACACAAGCCTTTTAGAGCTCCCCTCAAACAGAATCTCAAGGATTTGGGAACAGAGTAACTATGGCCTTAAATGTGATTATACTACAGCGTTTGAAACCATTATGCCATTCAAATAGGATGTATCACCCAGATGTCGGCATCTCATATATATCTTGCGTGAATATCTTGCTGAAGAACTTTTCTGTAAATCACTCACATGGATGTCCTGAATTAGGGATTAAGTTGCCAAAATAATTTCTAAAAGAAAATACTAACGTGCCACATACAGAATGTTAAAAAAAAAAAAAGGAGCAAAAATGTGTTTCATGTCATTGAGAGCTTAATTTGGGGCTAGATTTGTGAATTTTTTTTTTCAAAGTTTTTTTTTTTTTAATTTTTTATTTTTGGGACAGAGAGAGACAGAGCATGAACGGGGGAGGGCCAGAGAGAGAGGGAGACACAGAATCGGAAACAGCCTCCAGGCTCCGAGCCATCAGCCCAGAGCCCGACGCGGGCCTCGAACTCACAGACCGCGAGATCGTGACCTGGCTGCAGTCGGACGCTTAACCGACTGCGCCACCCAGGCGCCCTGAATTTTTTTTTTTTAGATTTTTTTTTAATGTTTATTTATTTTTGAGAGTGAGAAAGAGCGTGAGCTGGGGAGGGGCAGAGAGAGAGGGAGACGCAGAATCTGAAGCAGGCTCCAGGCTCGGAGCTGTCAGCACAGAGCCCAGCGCGGGGCTCGAACTCACAGACTGCGAGATCATGACCTGAGCCGAAATCAGGCACTCAGCCAGCTGAGCCACCCAGCCGCCCCTAGATTTCTGAATATTTAACTCACCCCACAGTTGCAAAGTTTGTTTTGAAGGGAAGAGAGTGGAGAAAGAGAAGATGGTTACTTTCTGAAAAAGCACTGGAAGATTTTTCGTGCAAAATAATAATGTTAATTGAATCTAAATCAAACCAGTCGAGGAAACTTCAGACGTTTCCAAGTTTAGGCTTTAAGCAGTCTCGCTTCCTGGGTTGCCTGGGTGGCTCCATAGGTTGAGCATCCGACTCTTGATTTTGGCTCAGGTCACGATCCCAGAGTTTGTGGGGTCAGCCCCACGTCGGGCTCTGTGCTGAGCGTGGAGCCTACTTGGGATTCTCTCTGTCTCTCCCTCTGTCCCTCTCCTCCGCTCACACTTTCTCTCTCTCAGGAAAAAAAGAATTAAAAAAAAAAGGTCTAGCTTCCTGAAAAAGGTGAAAAGATGAGAAAAAGATTCAGCATTGATGCTAAAGATTTCAGAAACCTGATTATAACAACAGATCCATTCCTGCATGAGGCCAGTCTTGGAATCAGTTCCATATAAACACTATTCCTGTGTGCTAGACATTGGGATTAAGATAAAAACCCCCTCTCTCTTGCATTTTACATGCTAGAGGTTGTGCCAGACCATAAGCAAGGACTAAAAATACATTAGAAAAGGGGCTGTGAAGGAAGTAAACTGAGTGCTGTTACAGTATTTCAAGAAAATTGTTTAACACGCTGACTTTAACATCCTAAGTGCCTTCTCCATGTGGGCGCACAGAGTGGACCTCTGAAAAGTGGCCTTGTTACTTTTTCTAGATCAATGGCTATGTCCAGTCAAGATGAGATGGGGGAAGTTTTCCCACCCCGTGTAAATAAAGGGCTAGAATTGGTTTCCGGCCCTCTTTCCCAGAATGAATTGCTCAGCACTCCCCCCAAAACTCCTCCTACAGACATTTTGGGGCCATAGCAGATTCAGTGGTAGGCCCCCATCTAACAGAGTGGTGAATTAATAATCAGCCATGGGTATTGAGAATTTAGAGGAAATGGCAACATTTTAGAATATCTGACTGTGAAGTGTGTTCTCCTCCCCGTCGCCCTAACTGGTGCTTATTTTGCAGGTCAGCTACTTTTCTTGGAAGCAGTATGGCCAGGGGGAGGAAGAACGTCTCTCGGATTTAAGCTTTGAAGAGCAAGAGTTCAAATTGCTAGAGCTGGACTAGCATTTTTTAATTTCCCAGGATGCCAGGTCCTGTGGCTTCCTTGGAAGCTCTGCTCCACTCCCCCACCCTTCCACCCCTCAGAGCTGCGGGAGTCCGGGGCCACCCAGATCGGAGTCCAAGTACTACCTTGCTGTGAGTAGCCCCGGGGCGGGGGGGGGGGGGGGGTGGGGGGTGGGGAAGGGGGGAGTGTGGGGGGCGGGGGGAGTGTGGGGGGAGGGGGGTGTGGTGGCCTTTACAGGGTGGAGGGAGGCCTGGGCCCCAAGTGATTCTGGGAAAAGGGCCCGCCCTGGTGGTGTGGAGCCCATCTCCAGGGAGCTAATAAAGGTGGCTAAAGATGTCATAAATAAAGGGTGGGACGTAGGCGTGGGAGGGGCGCGCAGTTGCTGAAGGTGCGCGCGCGCGCGCATCACGAAGCTGCCATTGTGGTTTGGCTTCCGCTCAGGGCCCAGTGCCAGTACCCTACTCGCCTGGGTCTCTGCGCCCCGGAGCCTCCGCGTGTCATGTCCTGGCTACGCCTGTTGGCCCCACTGCTTCTCCTTATGTGGCAACCGTTGTGGCTGCTGGTCCAGGCAGCTCAGCCTCCGGAGTGGGCCCTGGACCCAGCCCAGCTAACCGCCGACCCCCTGGAGCCGGCTGAGCCCTGGTCTTCGCGCTCCTCTGATCCCCCGCCCGAATCGCCCCAGGCACTTACACCCCCAGCTGAGCCCGGGGGCTTTAATTACCTGGGGTCCTCTGTTCCAGCCCAGATGTTGGCCCCGCCTAAGGAGTTGACCGAGACTTTGGTTCCATTCCTGGACACGGATTCGGTTGGAGAACTACCCCCAGGGCCAGGTGAGGATCTGAATGACCAGCTAACCCAGCATCAAAGGCTCCCAGAGGTGGTTCCAATGCCAGGTTGGGATCAGAATCAGACCATAGCTCCGCCTCCTCAACTCAAAAGTAAGACTAAAACTGTAGGTTTAGATCAGGCCGAAGATCACCAATCATTTGAAATGCTTGTTCCATCTCTGGATAGTCAGAGTTCAAAGCCAACAAAGTTTATTGTTTCACCCCTAAACTTGAAGGAAGATCTAGCTCAGCATCGAAGGCTTGCCAAAGTTGTTGGAACTCCAAACCAATTTGCAAATAAAGAGCACCTACAACAACAGCTGCAGGATGATTATTTAGATTCCAATATGGGTCTCCTATATCCTGAGGAGAACCTACCTATGGGTTTCCCAGGGGGACCAGATCAACTTCCAAACTTCTCTGAGGAGGCTGAAATTCCTCCACCCTTGCAGAAGACCCCAAATCATCTAGAGTCCCCTGAGGAAGCTGAATCTTTTTTGCCCCAAGGGGAGGCTCAGGCTCAGCATCCAGAGCCCCCTGAAGAGACAGAAACATCTCTACTTGAGCAGAAGGCTCCATCTCAGCGTCCAGAGTCCCTTAAGGATGGAAATTCAGCAAACCCACAAGAGGCCCCAGCTGAGCCTTCAAGTACCCCTGAAGAGGTCGAACCTTCTTCAGTCCAGCAGGAGGCCTCAGCTCACCCTACAGAGGCCCCCGAGGAAGTGGAACCTTCTCCAACCCCCCAGGAGGCCCCTGCTCAGCCTCCAGAGCCATCTAAGGACATCATATCTCAACTGTTAGCACATCATGAAGTAAATGTGCTATCTCCAAGTCAGAGTGAAGCTCAGAAGCCAAGCTTCCCCAATGTCACTGTTAAACCTCTGGATCTTACCATAACTCTAACTCAGCCTGCGGAGCACCCTGAGGAGGCTGGACCTACCCCAGTCCAGCAGGAGGCCCCCGCTCAGCCTGCAGAGCGCCTCGAGGAGGTTGAACCTACCCCAGTCCAGCAGGAGGCCCCAACTCTAGTTCCAGAGTTCCCTACAGCTCCTCCAAAGGACCTTGAGGTAACATTTGCACACCTAGAGCAGGTTCAGGTTCAGCATTCAACCTTGAATAAGGCCAAAACTCAACATTTGGACCCGGGGCTTACCATAACTCCAGAATCCACTACAGAGACTGAACCTTCTCTAACCATGCAAGAGACCCCAACCCAGCCTCCAGAGCCACCTAAGGAGGTTGTTCAGTATCCATCCCAACAGGAAGTGACAGTTCCTACTCCAAGTAAGGATCAAGGTCAGCAACCAACATTGCCCAGTGTCACAGCTCATCATGTGGACTTGGGGGTTACCATAACTCCAGAACCTACTACAGAGGCTGAACATTCTACACCCATGAAGGAGACTACAACTCCTCCCCCAAAGGACCTTGAGGTGACACTTGCACATCCAAAACAGGTTCAGAGGCAACATCGAAACCTGACTGAAGTCACGGTTCCACCTATGGACCTAGAAATTCCTGTAAGTCAGCAACCAGAGTCATTTGAGACAGGTTTTCCTCCAACAACTCAACATCCTGTGGTGCATTTTGTAAACTATACCTCAGAAAAGGCATACACAACTTTAACTTGGCAACCAGAACAGAATGCCACCACAAACCTCAAAATATGTGAGCTCTGTACCTGCAAAGGTGAGACACTGTCGTGTGTCGGTCTCAGCGTACAGCAGAGGCTCCGCAGAGTGCCCGTGCTGGAGCCCGACACCTACAACGGCACCTTCACCATCTTGTAAGAATCGCCTTTACTTGTTTGTTCTCTGCCTCCTGCTTGACATGGCAGTCTCTTCCTCAATGTCGTCCTGGGCCTTCCTCATCTCCCCAACCACGTTGACTGACTTTCTGTTTTTACCTTTTCTTTGTCAACTATCCCTTATCTTCATTTTCCTTTTTACTACTGTTCGCCCTTCTCCAATCTTTTACTTGTAATTGTCCTTATTCTTTTTCCTTATCCAATTTTTAGCCCCATTATTTCATCCCTTAACCTCTACTCTCCCATTTTTGCTCCATCCTCTATAATAGGATACAACAGAGTAGTGAAGAGTAGAGATTCTGGAACTAGATTGCCCGCGTTTGGGCCGAGGTCTGTCATCTATTAGCTTTGTGACTCAGTTTCCTTTTCTGTGAAATGGAAAGTATGATAGTTACCATCTCATGGGATTATTGTGAGACCTAGATGAGGTAATACATATGAAGCACTTGGATCAGTGCCTGGCAAAATATGAGTGTTAGCTGTTATTATTTTGATTCCCCAGACCTCATCTTTGACGCCCGGCCTTCCACATACAGTACTCAGTTTGGGCCCAACCCAAGAGTAAGTACTATGGGCGCCACACTAGGATGAAATCGTCTTCAGAACATGAAATGACAGGTGGGAAGAAAGGAAATGGTCATAAAAAGGGAGGTGGCATGTAATTAAGTACTAAAAGAGGTACCATGGGTGTTGGAATTCAGCAGACTCTGTAATCAGCGGAGTATGGAGGTCAGGGAGAGCTGCATGGATAAGCTAACACTTTAGCTGAGACCCAAAGAGTGGCTCTGATGTGTTAAATAGAGAAAAAATGGGTATAAGTCTAGGCAAAGGCACGGCTGCAGGAATGATCAGGAATTAAGAATTAGGTTAAGCAGTTAAAGATCCAATTACGAGAAACCTTGACTATCAGCTAGAGAGGTTTGAACGTTAGATTCTGAGTTATAGAGAGCCATTGAAAGTTTTCAAGCATGAGATACAGACCGTTGAAACAGGATTATTTTCAGTTCCCCATATAGGCCGATCTGGAGAGGAGAGCTTGATCCAGCGAGACCAGATAGAATGTTCTAACAAAACCTGGGAATAAAGTAACAAGGGGCCGAATCAGAGTGGCTGAAAAGAGTAGAAAGAAAAGCCTTGAGAGCACTGCAAAGGAGGAAGTGACAAGATAGACTAACTGATGACAGTCGCGGGTGGGGTGTGCACGGGAAAGAGAAAACTCAGATATTACTCTGAAACTTCTGTCCCAGATAAGGAGAATGATGGAAGTTGAGGCATCTTTTACCAGGGAACATAGAGCAACCGGAAGGCTTCAGGTTGACTGGAAATGTCCACCAGGCACATGGGCAGATGGGTATCTGTTTTGAATTTATTCCTGACTCCCCTGAAAAAAATGTGTATATAAACTGACCAGGTAAGCTGTTGCTGAGGGAAGAGGACAAAACTAAATGTAAAGATTCAAAGTCATACGCAGAGTTAGCGGTTGAAACTGAACCTCAGGCATTTAATAGCTTCTTTTGAACATGTGTAATTCATGGATACATGAATTGGCATGGATACTTTTTTTGTTTTTAATGTCACAGGTATAGAGGATAAAACGTGAAAATCCCACCCCACCCTCCCTACCACTCATAAGATAACTCCTGTCACCTTTCTGGTGTGTGTCCTTCCTTCCCATCTCTTTCCTTTGCATTTTTTCCTAATTTCCTAATGAGGGGATACTTTTTAATTCCTTGCCCAGTGATTTGTTGCTTTTCCCTATGCAATATGTCTAAGAAATCTTTCCATGTTAGTTATTCTAATTTCTAACTTCCCTTATCCTTCTAACACCTAGAGAGGTGTCAGTAGAGGGCTTCTTTACATTTGTTTGCTGATAATGGTAAATTTTTTACCATTTTTTTCTTTGAATTATTATTTTCTCCTTGATTTGTGGAAGGAACCATTTTAGACACATAAGTGATTTGGGGAAAAAAAGTACTTATCTCCAGAGTAATTAACAGGCGTTATCTACCCAAGGAATGGAACAAATAGGAAGTTCAGGTTCTAAGGAGCTGCCTTGTTTGTGCCAGTGGCCCCACGCTATCTCTTTATTAATTGCACCACCTGGGATGCTGATAGCCGTGGAAATTAGAAAGTTGGCATTTACTGCATTGGAATATTCCCCACAAGGTTGCCAGTGATTCTTTTATTTATTCTGTTCATTCCTTTCCTACCTATTCAAGGATCTGAACTGTGTTTCTTCACAGAAATTTCCAAGGAAACTCTATTTCTCACATTGATAAAAATGTATGGAAGGGATACCGTTGGGCTGAGAAACTGTGAGTATATTCTCTCCAAATACGAATACAAAAAAAAAAAAAAAAAACTAACTGCATTCTGAGGTCCTTCTTGGTCCAGAACTTTGAGGTCAGTAGCTCTGCGGAAAGGTGTTTCCCCTTCCATATCCCAACTCGACCTCCACCGATTGCAATTCTGTGTTAATTTTTTTTTTAACGTTTATTTATTTTTGAAACAGAGAGAGACAGAGCATGAACGGGGGAGGGTCAGAGAGAGGGAGACACAGAATCTGAAACAGGCTCCAGGCTCTGAGCTGTCAGCACAGAGCCCGACGCGGGGCTCAAACTCACGGACCGCGAGATCATGACCTGAGCTGAAGTCGGCCGCTTAATCGACTGAGCCACCCAGGCGCCCCATCTGTGTTTATTTTAAAAATTAAGTTTGGCAGGTTCCCTTTAAAATTAGAATCAATTTCAACTTATTTTCCATTATACAAGGAATACATGATTCTAGTCTCAATATATAAAAATGAAATAACAGGGGGGCCTGGGGGGCTTATTCGGTTAAGTGTCCAACTTCGGCTCAGGTCATAATCTCAACGGTTCGTGGGTTCAAGCCCCACGTTGGGCTCCGTGTTGACAGCTCAGAGCCTGGAGCCTGCTTCGGATTCTGTCTCCCTCTCTCTCTGCCCCTCTCCTGCTCATTCATTCCCTCTCTCTCTCTGTCTCAAAAATAAATAAACACTAAAAAAATTTTTTTTGATGAAATAACAGATATAGTGAACACCTGCCTTATGTTCTGATCCCCCCACTGCTGGGATAGCCACTACTCTGGATTTAGTATATATCCTTCCAGACCTTTTTCCATGCATTTGCCTACATACATATTTACAGCAAAATGGGTTTGTTGTGTGATTTTCTTATCTTTTTTTTACATAAATTGTAACATCCTACAACTCGATTCTTTTGCTTCGTGGTATGTCTTAGACTTTTTTTCTTCCAGTACATAGAGGGTTACCCCATCCATGCAAGCTGCTGCATAATGTTCCATAGTATGAGTGTATTACGATTTAATAATTCCCCTCTTGATGGATGTTTAGGCTGTGTCCAGTTTCCTTATTACATGCATTGCTGCATGGACCACCTCATACATGCATCTTTGTGTACGTGGGTGGGTATTTCTGTAGAATAGATCCCTGGAAATGGAATTGTTGGGATGAAGACGATGTCGATATATACAATTTTAATTGCCCTCAAAAAAGTTGTGCCAATTTACACACCAATCCATACACCATGACAGCATTCATTTCCTCCTACCCTCCCACTCTTGGATATTCTCCATTTCTTGGCTGATCTGGTGGGTGAATAAAATGGGTCCCTTCTGAATTTGAATTTTTCTGATTACTTATACATTTAAATATCTCTGTATGTTTCCTGGGCATTTGTGTTTCTTGTCTGAATTTTCTGTCCTTTGCCAATTTTTTTGTTATCTTTTTTTTAAATTGATTTGTAGAAAAAGTCAGTGTAGACACAAGTAATTTTGGAAACAATATTATACTCAAAGTAATTGACTGGCATTTTTCATGACAGATTGAGTGTCATATCATTAGTTCAACTTGGGTAGATAAGTCATAAATGACTTCTGAATTAATAATAAAAGATATAACAGTCATAGTAATCTAAATGTAGGGATTATGATCCCCCTAAAGTAGATTCCCCCCTGCCCCTTAGTCTGATAACCTTACTGGTAAGGGACAAATGGTAGAACAAGGTAGTTGTTTTCTTATGAATTTTATGAATTTCTTAAATACTATCTATAGTTTATATTTTCTCATGATAGTATCTAAACTTGGAGATCTTATTTCCCAAACTTGTAAGAAAAATGAAAGTAATTTGGCACAAGAAACAAGAGAGAGTGGAGAGAGTGGGTAGGCTGAGGGACAGGGGTAGGAGAAAAACTTTGAATTGTGTATTATATACCTTTGGAATTCTGAGCCATGCAAATATATATTACCTATTAAAAAAATAAACTGAAATTAAAAAAAATATTTTTTTGAAAAGCGTGTATTTGGTAGTTTATATACTAGAACACGAATCTGGTAAGATTTGATGATTCTTAAAAAATTTTTAGGGGCGCCTGGGTGGCGCAGTCGGTTAAGCGTCCGACTTCAGCCAGGTCACGATCTCGCGGTCCGTGAGTTCGAGCCCCGCGTCGGGCTCTGGGCTGATGGCTCGGAGCCTGGAGCCTGTTTCCGATTCTGTGTCTCCCTCTCTCTCTGCTCCTCCCCCGTTCATGCTCTGTCTCTCTCTGTCCCAAAAATAAATAAAAAACGTTGGAAAAAAAAATTTTTTTTAATGTTTATTTATTTTTGAGAGAGAGAGAGAGCGAGCAGGGAAGGGGCAGAGAGAGAGGGAGACACAGAGTCCAAAGCAGGCTCTAGGCTCCGAGCTGTCAGCACAGAGCCTGATGTGGGGCTCGACCCCACAAACTGTGAAATGATGACTTGAGCCGAAGTCAGACACTTAACCAACTGAGCCACCCAGGTGCCCCAAGATTTGATGATTTCTAATTCAGCTTGAGAGTTATGCCTTGTAAGACAGAAGTTTTAACTATGGGTCAATAGTTCC
Organism: Neofelis nebulosa; assembly: GCF_028018385.1. Taxonomy (NCBI): domain Eukaryota; kingdom Metazoa; phylum Chordata; class Mammalia; order Carnivora; family Felidae; genus Neofelis; species Neofelis nebulosa. The sequence continues at coordinate 32,130,359 of NC_080797.1, read as the reverse complement.
CTGGGGCAGCATTTTTAACCTTTTTTTCTATATATCAAATTAAAAAAAAATTTTTTTTAACATTTATTTATTGCTGAGAGACAGAGCATGAACAGGGGAGGGGCAGAAAGAGAGGGAGACACAGAATTGGAAGCAGGCTCCAGGCTCTGATCTGTCAGCAGAGAGCCCAATGTGGGGCTCGAACCCACGAACCGTGAGATCATGACCTGAGCTGAAGTTGGACACTTAACAGACTGAGCCACCCAGGCACCCTTCTATATATCTATTGTTGATCTGCAGAAGTTTATGTTCTTGGGATAATGTTTTCAAATGTATAATAAGTTAAAATATATAGGAAAAGGAAATTATGTGGAAATAGAGTTTTCAAAAACTTTTTAAAAAGATTAGTGATATAGCAATAAATCTGCTTCTGTTAGAATATTAAATAACAAAATATAATGGTACGCCTACTAACTATTATAACTTCAAGGTACTGATGAGAATAAATGATATTTTGAGATATCCACGCCAAATATGTGATATGAAAATATCTGATTTCTGCTGGGGACCAAATTAACTACACTAATCTGTGGTTTGTTGCCTGCATTCCTAATGGAAGGAAATGCTAATTCTAGTTAGAGGTTTGTGAAAATAGAGATGTGATTCTATTTTCCATCCAAGTTTGGCACCCACAAATTCAGTCCATTCTATTCACGGACCTGAGCCCTAAAGGGATGGTCTGCAAATTGAAATCGCATGCACACCTTTGCACGTATTCAAGAAAGTGCAGTTTTCTAGGGAAAGGGTCCATTCAATAGCTTTTATGAAATTCTCAAAAGGTTCTTGTCTCAAAAGATTGAGTCACAAATTGGGGTGGAGGTGGAGAAAGACATTTGTTTTCCTGTGAAGTTGTACTTATTCTCATAAATGATGATAAATGAATGATTTGTTTTAATTAAAAGTAGTATATTTGCAAATTGATACCTGTCACTTTCTGAATTCATTCAACAAATATTTATGGAGCATCTCCTATGTCCCAGGAACTGTTTTACATGCCAGGGATATAAGCTCAAGAACAAAACTGACCAAATATCCCACTTGTCAAGGGGTTTACAAATATATAATATAAAAACAAATATGTAAGTAGAATAAATACACAGAATTTCAAGTATTGGTAAGAAATCAGTGGCCAGATCTCTCAAGTTTTCTAATTTATTCAACGACCATTTCTGCTGCTCATAGACTGAGTTTTTTACTAATGATAATACTTTTCATTCATATCATCTTGAGTTGGTTCTTTTTATTAGATGTACTGTTTACCTCTGTCTGAGGATATATTAATGATGCTATTCTAAATTTTTTATACTGTTTATTTTTGAGAGAGAGACAGAGAGAGTGAGAGACAGAGTGCAAGTTGGGGAGGGGCAGAGAGAGAGGGAGACACAGAATCTGAAGCAGGCTCCAGGCTCTGAGCTTCAGCACAGAGCCCAGTGCAGGGCTTGAACCCATGGACTGCAACCTGAGCCGAAGTCGGATGCTTAACCGACTGAGCCACGCAGGTGCCCCATTAATGTTGGTATTCTCAAATCCTTTTGTGTTTTCTCTGTTAACTGTGTCATCGACTATAAGCTGTTATATTTGTTTTTTATTTTCTGTCCTGAATAGAATTGGCTTTCTCACTCCATTTGGTCATTCCTGAGTGCAATTTATCTTTGTAGTTGAGATTTGACTTGCTTCTGTTTTCTGGTCCTAAGGAAGAGGTGAAATGAACCACGGGGCTTGTTATTGGTGACAGGTCCCCCTGAGAGTTAAAGAAGAGGTGGGAGGTGACTTCTAATGGCTAGTCAGAGTGTATACCCTTCCTCCAGGGTTCTGGGACCCTGCCCCCTTCTAACACCAATGGCTCCTGCCTGGAAGAAAACACCCTTTGCTGCCAGATCCAAGGAGGAAGGATGCGGGGTTGATGTGCTGTCCTTGGTCCTACTGCAGTATCCCAGCTAATCACCCTGTAGGTGGCTCCAAGGCATTTCTGGTGGGGAGTGTTTGTAGAGCTCATTTATTCCCTTGGCTTTGAGCTAAGGTTGTGGATTTTCTAATTGTATCTTTTCTAATCATTCTTAGGGACTTTGGTGGAGTTTGGAGTTTGGTAGAGACTTGGCCTGTTTCAATCTGCCAGCTTGAACTAGCACAACCTCTTAGGAAGACAATTTTGTACCCCTGTTAAATCCTGGAGAAACTTAGGCAAATGTGTACTAGGATATAAACAGAAAAATGTTCAAAGCAGCACTGTTTATAATAACTAAAAATTAGAAAAATCTAGTATCCACCAACAGTAGAATGAACAAATAGTGTTACACGGGTATTTACTCTATACTTATTAAACTGAGCATTTATGTTCTGTGCATTTTATGCACATTTTTAGTTCTCACAGATATTTTTTAGTTGGGGAAAAAATTAGATGGCTTTACTTGTAGCACTGATATGGTTATAAATAGGGCTTCCACAATAAAATTTGGGAAAAGAGAGGAGGAAGTGGCAGTTCTGTCCATGTTTTTGCCACTCAGGGCTGGGTTCTAACAGATTTTGTGATCCAGAGAGTAGGCATTAAATGTACATTTTGGTGTGAAGAGTAGATAGGTGTGTGTGTGTGTGTGTGTGTGTGTGTGTGTGTGTGTGCGAGAGAGAGAGAGAGAGAGAGAGAGAGAGAGACAAAGGAGTATGTGAGAAGAAAAGATTTGAATCAAACAGCAGAGACCACCATCCCTACATTAAATAAGAATTAGTGTATTTGGTGGCACCATCACCCAGGTTTCTCTCACATCTAGCGGTCCTGTGTAGCCAATAGTTGTAGTTATTTTGCATTTTGACCGAGAAATGACCTTTTCATTTTGCAGAATTCTCCGTGACAATTATCTGACCGAATTACGTAAAGACACATTTGAAGGCCTGCTATCCCTCCAGTATTTGTAAGTTAATCAGTTCATCATTTATTATGAGTTTTTAGTTATATTATTTATTAAAATATACAGGGTTCAAATTAGATAATTGCAACAATTTCTTCTAACAGTAGAATTCTATAATTCTCCTTAGTGGAATTCTATAATTCTCTCTATTAAATTCTATAACTCTGTAAGTCTGTGGGGACCCAGCCCATCTCTAGCATTAAATACCTCCTATGCACTTTCAACTTTTTAATTTTATAGACAAGATGTAGGAAAAAGCCCTTCAGTTGTGGAGGAAAAGGGGTAATGAAGTCTGAGCAATGATGGACAGCCATATGAACCTTGTTATGTAAGTGTTCATATACCATCTGCTTTTATTTATATTTATTATTTATGGCCCATGGATCAAATCCTGTGTATGGTCTGTCTTGATACAACCTATGAGTTCAGAATGATTTTCGTGTGCTTAAAGGGCTGTAAAAGAGAAAAGAAGAGAAAGAAACAGAGAATATGTGACAGAGACCGTATATGGCCTGCAAAGCCTAAAATATTTACTGTCTGGCCTTTACAGAAAAGGTTTGAAAAAGTTGGCTTAGTAAAATGAGAGGAATTGAAGTTAACCTCAAATTGTCACCTACAAGACAAGAAAATATAGAACACTTACATTAATTTGAATGCCATTAACCCAGAATTTTTAAATAATTTAATCTAAATTAAATATTTGAATATTAAATATTTAACTAAGCAGGTGAATTATGTAAGCAGTATTACCAAGTATATATTAAATTATCAAGAGAACAGATTAAGGATTTCAGTGTGGGAAATTGTATTAGTTTATTTTTTTATTATTATGTTTTATGTAATTTATTGTTAAGTTAGCTAACATACAATGTGCTCTTGGCTTCAGGAGTAGATTCCTGTGATCCGTGTGGAACTTCTTATGCCACCATAAAAATAGATGTTTAAAATGATGGTTAAGGGGTTGGGGCTCCTGGGTGGCTCAGTTGGTTGGGCGTCCGACTTTGACTCAGGTCGTGATCTCACAGTTTGTGGGTTCGAGCCCCGTGTCGGGCTCTGTGCTGACAGCTCAGAGCCCGGAGCCTGTTTCAGATTCTGTCTCCCTCTCTCTCTGCCCCTCCCCCACTCATGCTCTGTCTCTGTCTCTCTCAAAAACAAATAAACATTAAAACAATGATGGCTAAGGGGCACGTGGCTGTCTCAGTCATTAGAGTCTGCAACTCTTGATCTCGAGGTTGTAGGTTAGAGCCCCACGTTAGGTATAGAGATTACTTAAAAAAAAATGAAATCTTTAAAAATATAATGATGGTTAAGTGGTATAGTTAGAAATGTTTACACTAAACAAACATCAGAAATGCCTCTAACTTCGCTAATTACAGAACAAACATCTCTCCAGCCTCATTGTCAAGGAAGAAATGTTTGCATATATCTCTGTACATTAGACTTGCAGAGATACTAATGTTCTTTGCTATGGAGGTTCAGTGTTTATTCTTTGTCCATGCCATCCAAAGCTGTGTATTTCATTAATCCTTTTTTAAAAAATTTTTTAATGTTTATTTATTTTTGAGAGAGAGAGAGAGACAGAGTATGAGCAGGGTAGGCACAGAGAGAGAGGGAGACACAGAATCCGAAGCGGGCTTCAGTCTCTGAGCTGTAGGCCCAGAGCCCGATGCGGGGCTCGAATTCATGAGCAGTGAGATCATGACCTGAACCGAACGAAGTCAGATGCTCAATCGACTAAGCCATCCAGGCGCCCCTCATTAATCCTTATTAATGATGTGCTTTAGAAAATAGATTCTTCTTGCAAATGTGGAAGGCTTAAGGGTAGTGAGTAAAAAGAATCTCATATGACACTAAAAATAGTCCTTCAAATTATCAAACCTTCCAAGTGTTAGGGGACAACCACTTTGTATTGGTCTTCTTGGCTACCTCTGCCATCTGGGCTCCAAACGTTACAAACACAGTTTGGAGAAAAACAAAAGAGACAAACTGCGCAATGGGTTGGGCCTTTCATTATTTCTACTCTGAGGTACTTTGTAAGCCAATTATTTCATGTCAGGTGAAGTGTTCTCATTCATTCATTCAAAAAAAAATGTGAATCAAAACCTGAAACAGAAAGTGACAGGCCCTATGCCCAGTACCGTAGGCACGCAGATGGTTAAGGCAGGCTTGCCACCCTTGTAGGAACTCATGATTTCACAGGGAAAATAAACAGAAGCTTAAACCATAACGCATAAGCACTAAATGGATGATGAAGCACTGACAAAGTGCAGAAGAGGGAGCCACAAAGTCGTAAAACCACATTTCTTTTCAGTCATTTTGCTCCTTCTACTCACTACCCAGCTGTTAATTTATTTTATAAATATTTGAGTTTGTTCTTTGTCCATGCATCAGGTTTAAACACAGTAGACAACGCAGATGAGCAAGACTAGTCCATACTTTCATGGAGTTTATGCCCAGAGGAAATGGAATGCCAGAATAACTATATTAAGAAGGAATTGGGGCACCTGCCCGGCTGAGTCAGTAGAGCACGTGACTCTTGATCTCAGGGTCGTGAGTTCAAGCCCCAGGTTGGGCGTGGAGTCTACTTTAAAAAATTAAAAGAAGGAGAAGAAGGAGGAGGAGGAGAGGGGGAGGGGAAGAAATGGATTTGGGCAATGAGAAGTACAAGTTGTTTTTGGAACAGAGAAGAGGGGGGAAGACTTCAAGTTGGATCAGGGAAGTTACTAGAGAAATGCTGTTTGAACAGAACCTTGAATGGCTATGACGTATCATCAGATAGACATCTTGGGAAGAATATGCTTGCAAAATAGAGTGAGTGAAAGGCAAAATGCAGGAGAAATTTCTTTGGTATCTGTAGAGTAGGAAACTAGAGCCGGATTTAGGATTTTGAAGGCCTTGGATAATATGCCAGGCTACTGTGTTATCACAGCAGTGCTCTAGGACAAACTTTAGACTGCACCAGGGTCACTTGGAGGCCTTGTCAGAACACAGGTTCCACCTCCACAGTTCCTGATTCACTCAGTCCAGAGTAGAGCTGAGAATTTGCATCTTGAGGAAGTTCCCAAGTGCCTCTGATATTTGAGAGCCACTCCTGGAGAATTAATCTGGTGACTGTGTGCAGTATAGATTAGGATGGGAGAGACCAGAGATGAAAATGCCAGTCAGAAGATGGTGGTCCCCATGTAGGTGGAAAGTGAGGGACTCGGCTGAAATCAACGGAAATAAGAGGGTCAACCATAATCCAGAATGGGTGTTTCCAAATAAAAGTCCAGTACCATGTTGTTTTTTTGTTGGCCCCACTTGCAGCTGAAGCAATTGATAAATTCATAGACCGTTTAGGCAACGTACAACCAAAAATAAATTTCTATGAATATGATAATATAATTCTGAGTTCGTTCAAAGTCAGGTATTGATTAGAGGAGTCACTTCTTTTCAAGTTAAACGAAAAGGTATCTATTGACTTGGTGTCAAGAAATAGAACTAAACCAGGAAGGTGTGCTAATGGGAGAATATCCCTTTTAATATTAGCAATTATATGTGGAGATCACCACTTTGAGCTCACAATTTAGAAATTGATGAGGCCACAAAAAGTCATTTAATCAATTCTTCTGCTCTCAGGAAAGATTACTTCCAAGATCTATCAAGATCTATAGTTGTATATTTTATGTATGAAGATCACAAAGGTGAGACTCTTAAGAAAGGGGAGGACAGGGTTAGGGGCTCTGGAAGGTTCAAATAACAATTCCTAATACTCAGAGTTTAGCCAAAAGCTACTTATTCAATACTACCATCCTACTAATTAGATATCTTATAGCTAATTGAGGCAATATTTTCCTTTTCCTTTTCCTAGAGATTTATCCTGCAATAAAATACAATCTATTGAAAGACGTACATTTGAATCACTACCTTTTTTGAAGTTTGTGTAAGTTACAAATATAATTTCATTATATTTGGAATTTGTATTAAACTTAATTGTAAACCTCTTTGTTATTCATTTTGAATGAATGAAACTTTATTAGTCGAAAGCTACTAAAATTATATAGCAAATCTTTTTTGTCTGTGGCAAAGTGTGGTGTGAGAGTTATTATAGAGATCAGAGTGAATCGTTCTAGAGCAGCAGTTCTCTGCCAGGGTGATTTTGCATCCAGGTGACACTTGGTAGTGTCTAGAGACATTTTTGATTGTCAGACTGTAGATGTGCTCCTGGCATCTAGTGGGTGGAGGCCAGGGCTGCTGTCACACCCTACAGTTCACAGGGCAGCACCCCCCCCCCCATAACAAAGATTATCCAACCATAAATCTCAACAGTGCTAAAGTTGTGAAACGTTTTTCTAGAGAAATAAACTTACTTCTCTAGAAAAGAATACTTACTTAACACAAGTATTTATTGAGCATTTACTGATTTGTATCTAATGCACCACATGTATAAACATGAAAGTATAAATCTTTCATGCAAATATTTTTTTAAAAAGGCAAGTATCTTTCATAGTGAGATTTCTTTAGTGTATGGAGAGAGTATTTTGGTTATGTTTCATTATCGAGAAATTAGAATCACTGCCAAAGGATAAATATTCTAAAAGAATATCTTTTTTTTCTCTTCGTTTGTGTCTTGTTTTTTTTTGTGTGTGTGTGTCTGTGTAGAAATCTTGGTTGCAATTTACTCACCGAACTGAGCTTTGGAACATTTCAGGCCTGGCATGGAATGCCGTTTTTACACAAGCTGTAAGTGAAATAGAAAATGAATACATGTAAAAAAAAAAAAACTACATATAAAAATATCATACAGTGATTGGTTAGGTGTGTGTTAATAAACCCAGTATGAATTCTGGAAAGTAGGTCTTAAAATCCATTTTTTTTTCAAATGAGGAAACTAAGGTACAAAGAGGCCAAGAGACTTGTCTTAACTCCTAAATGGCACTCTCTGCCCTCCCTCGTACCCAGCTTTGTGTGGGCGATGAAAGCCCCAAGCAAGTAACACCCAAGTCAGTATTATCATGGGAATTCGTGACAGTGATGCTTCCCCAAGGTGTGCATGGTCCTTGAAATCCACTTTTGAATTTAACTTTGATTCCTGCTCATGTGCAAGTTTCCTATGCAAAAGAGAACTTCAAAGAACTAAGTTTAGCACAGAGTTCTCCAGGCAGCAAAAGGTGTGGGTGCTTCTTCAGCCATCAGGAAAGCAGAAAGAACTCCTGAATGCCTGCCACAGGGCACTGCTCTCCATGTGTTTTCTTTCCTGACCACTCTTCAGTTAAGAAGTGTGTTATTCCGTTTCAGCCGGAAAATTCTGTGATTTCTCTGTAAAAAAGCAAATCATACTGGACATGTTCAGTGGCCTGAGGGGGATTTTTAGACTCAAGGTTGAAGACCCTCCTCTAAAGCAGACGCTGGAAAAGACTGTCTTACTGTCTTGTGGTTCAGAAATCTGATTTCACAACTTATCTTCCGTTAGATGAAAGTGTTTACGGTGTGTCCGGAGCTGGAGTAAGTTCCTGCGGGTGCCCAAGAGCAGGGGCCTCCTCTCTCCTCTCATTAATTTGCTGATGCCTAACCTGGGGAAAGAATACTGAGGGTCAGTTTTTTGTTTTGCCAGCATGCCAGAGAACGGGCTCATTGAGTTTCTCCACCAAGAGGTTTTAGTGGTGTCAATATAATGTCTTAAAACTCACCACCTCTACTAAGCATCTTATAACACCAAGAGCCTCTTCGAAGAATCTGAATTTCATAGTTATGTAGGCAATACAGGACGAAATAGGGTGGAATCCGTTGATAACAATGAATGAATTCATTGAAAAACACTCAGTGCCACGCGCACTCTATGTCGACAATGTACTAAGTCCTGGGGGTACACAGAATACACAGGGACTGTCCCCAAGAATCTTTCATACTGGAAGGAGAAAAAGATGGCCGTTGATGGGAAAACGTATGTGAGCCATGCTGGCATCAGTGCAGCAGGGTAACGAGCTAGGGGGTGACAAAGTAGGGGATGGTTGTGGAATAGAAAAGATTTGTCGTGGACAAGGCAACAACTTGCTTGTGTTGAGTTTCCACGTTCATCTTGATGAAGTTTTGGGGAGATGGTGGGGAGTCGGGAGCCGACGCTCAAGAAAGAATTCTTGAACGTGTCTTTGGTGCAAAAAGGTGATTTTATTAAAGCACAGGGACAGGACCGTGGGCAGAAAGAACTGCGCTGGGGTTGTGAAGAGTGACAGGTTATATGCTATGGAATTGGGAGGTAAAGTCAAAAGGGAAGTCTCCAGAGGGACTGTGATATGTGAAAGAGGACTCCTAAGATACCAGAGGCCTTGCTGTTGTCAAGCTAAGGTTGTTTTCCCCTCTAGCAAAGCATTAAGACAGTAGGGAGTTCCTGGAGAAATATTTTATTTGCCTGTATCTGTCAAGTATCTGTCAATAGGCTGCAGGTTATAAGGAAATTTAATTTTACCTGAGATTTCCTTCTTGCCTTTGTTCCCCATATCACTATGGAGGGGTGATGTTGGGGCTCCAGGAAGCTGATTCTGTAGGTTTCTGGAGATTAGGCTATTGATAAGATTGCCTTTTTCTTGTAATTTACTAAGATATTTGTAAACTGATGGAAACTCCTATCTTGCCCGACTGAGATCTCTATCAGTTAACCATTTGTTTTCTTTCCTTTCCTTTGCCCTCGAGCAGCCAGAATCACACATATCCCACCTGGGGCGGGGGCATGTGCTAACTTGTATTTTGCCCTCAACTTGCCTCATGCTCCCTCATCAATCTTACATGACAGAAAAAGGTAATTAAAGAACCAGAGCTAGCTGGTATTGAGAATAAATTAATACTCACGTCATGTGTGTTATGCCCAGAATTCGTGATCCCCAAATACCGCCAGGGAGCCGAGTCCGATGTAAAAGCAAAAGAGCCTTTATTCGAGCTTAGCTCGAGCTCAATCCCCTACCTGCACTGATGCAGCGGTGAGATACCGGGGAGAGAGAGCCAGTTTCAAAAGGACCAAGGTTCTATGGGGGCCTAGGGGCAGTTGGTGAGGTAATGGCTGTGGCCTCAGCCGATTGGCTGGGGAAGGGTCCTGGGGGAAGGGTCCGAGTTCTGTTAGCAGGTGGGGGGGGGGGGGGTTACTCAAGGGGAGGAGGTGTGGTCAAGGTGAAGGACACAGAACAAGATGGAGTCAGCCGGCGTAGGCCCGCCCTTTCAATGTGGTTTGAATAGAGCTGTACTACTAAAACGAATTCACAGTTAACTTCCAAAAAATTATCACAGTACAGTAAGTGTGTATTGGAGGTTGGGCTCCTTGTTTGGGGCCAAACTTTTCTTTTCTTTTTTATTTTTAACGTTTCTTTATTTATTCTGAGAGAAAGAGAGCATGCGCAAGGGAGATGCCATCCCGTGAATTCAGTCACGTTGTTACCTACGTGACTTATTACTGGGGTGTTTATAAGTTGAAACACTATTTTCTCCAGCATTAAATAAGTTTGTAAACCTTTTGGGCCCCAGCTGAGGTGGATTTATCTTGAACTGACTGAAGCTTAAACTTCAGGTCTTCTCACTTACGTAGGCCCCTTCCGAAGTCTCGGGAGGGACCCTCGCAGTTCCTGTACGCATAATTTTGCATGTTTTGATGAGGCAGGATTTCCCAAAGTAGATGAGGTTCAGACCCTACAAGGCCTCGATTCACCCCTGGGTTTCAGGTAATTCTATCTCAGTAAGTTTTTTGAATGAAGCCTCTTAAGTTATTGATAAACACTGAGTGAACACGTTAGCGGTGTGGTAAAGTCTATTTTGAATCTGAAACCCACCTCAAAGCCATGCCAAGAGTTTATTAATAAGGTACCACTTTTTGAATGGTAGTAATAATCCTATTTCTTTCAGATGAAATCAGGAATGAAATATATTATGGAAAACCAACAGTGGTTGATAATCCTAAATGTTAAGGATACTTTTTTTTTTTTCCTGACTTTAAAGTGCTTCTCCTTCATTCACCTACACAGGTCCAGACCGATGGCTTATTTTAAAAAATTCACTTCATTGCTTCTAACAGTACGAGCTCCATGAGTTTAGGAGCTGAAGGGCTCTACGATGTAGAAAGGCTGTACCTTATCGGGATAGAGCACACTCACATGCTGGCTCGTCTGTGGCGCATCAGTGTTGTGCCAAGAACATAAGCTCTAAGGGAGAATGAGGAAAATCTAAGCCTTACCCCTTTTGAATTATTGTTGAGAATCTCGTTGCGGTAGGTGTGGCCACCCTCTGAAGGCAGAGTCGAGCCGCAGTCACAGAGACGCCCTAACGCTCCCCCAGTCAACCGCCATCTGCTTCCTTTTAGACGGCTGCGTGCCCACACAAGCTTACACACTTCAGGATATTGTCGTCGCTTTTCGGTGTGTCCCGGAAATCCTGGCGGCTTCTTCTCAGAGTCAGAAAGGCATCAACGTTAAGGATGAAGATGGCACCTCAGGGCTGTCCTTTTGGGGTGATTTAGGGTAACTTTTATTAGTTCCCGTGTGTGGTAGTTCAGAAGCTTTGCGATAGTCATACCCCACTGTTACTTGTCTTCTCCCAGCTGCATCGGATTCTTCCCACGTGTATGCCAAGGCATCTTCTTTCTCTGGGAAGCTGGTAGTTGCTGGTAGTTGCTCCTCCGCCCCATATCATTTCTTTAATACCTACCTCTGCTAGGTATTTACTGCGCCCCGGCACTACGCTAAGACCTTTCGCTTGTGCTGCAAGTAAGACGGTGCGTCTTAAACTCTTAGAACAGAGCCTGGCACGTGGGAAATGCTCCGGACGTGGCCCCTCACACGGCACTTCATTTTCGGTTTTCCAGCAACTCTTGTGATACAGGGAGTGTCATCCTCATTTCGGGGATGAGGAAGTTGAAACTCAGAGACATCGGCTGACTTGCCTAGCTTCACACTGTCAGTAAGTGACAGCACCACTTAAGAAGCTTCGCGAGTAATACAATTCCGCATTCCCCGGCACTAGGTAGGACCTGAATGACAACCGGCCTTTTGGGCGTCGTCCCTTGGAGTCAGCTTCTCACTGGAATAGGACCTTTCGAGCAGGGAGCTCCTTTTCCCTATGCTTCGGGAGCTCCTGGCCATGCCACCCATGGGCATCCCCAGGCTTCCTGCTCACCACCTGGTGCAAACATCACATCGTCACTGCTAGGCACCCACTCTGTGCCCAGCCTTATGCTAGGTGCTTTGCACATGCTCTTTCCTTTAATCCTCAAGTTGCCTTATGAGGTAAATGCTGCTAAAAAGACTCGGAGACGTTCGTTACTTAAGTCCCTTCACCAGGAAGCGACAGCCAGAATTCAGACCTAGGTCTGCCTGATTCCGGGGCCCTTGCTTCTTGGGCTGTTCCTCACTGCCAGAAACTCCTCTTCAAGGCTGTTCTCAGAACTTGCATTAAAACAGGGGCTCACCATTTCAGATTCTTTAGGCTTCGCCCCTCCCCCCGCCCAACCCCTGAGAAAGGATCTACGTGATGCCGTTAGATGTCTTGTATTGAGGAGCTTCGCATGGGGAGTCATGTTCTCATGGCTCATGGACCTATGTAGATGAATAAAGGAAAGGGGTTATTCTATCCCCAAGTACTTCAAACATACTGGAATAGGGTCTAGATCACTCTACTTATTTCTTCAACTGCTTTCCTCCAAGGAGCCAGTTTTCCCTCCATGCCTTGGGATTCCAGCATAGAGAGTTTGGAGTTTGTCCTATTTGAAATGTATTTTCACTGCCTGCTTTGGACGTTTTTTCAGCCAAAGCTGTTAGGATTTCAGTACATTCAGGACAGTGGTGACAAGCTTCAGTCCTCAAGTCTTCTCTGTCTCCTCAGTGAGTAGAAAGGAAACGTAGCCCATCTGTCTGGACCTCTGTAGAAGAATTTGGAGAAAAAAAAAATAACACGTAAGAAATGTTCCCTTATTTTGTGAGCTACCTTTAGTCTGTCCCGTTGCTCTGCAACAGAAAGCTTTTGCAAAAATACTTGAGTTTTCCTCTTCAAATAAGATAGAGTTTTTTAAAAAACAAAAAGATATCTAGAACAGTATTTCTTCAACTTTGATTATGAGACAGTCTTTGAGGATAACTGTTGTTATGTTTTACTCCCATAAAGATAAGCCCACGAATATCCAAAAGCCAATAGACTGAGTCAGCACACGTTTTATCTGTAAAATGAGGGAATTGAACGGAAATGGAGATGATCTCTAGCGCAGCGTCCACCGTTCGTGTTCGTTCGTATCGCAGTCTGTGGAAAAACAATTGCTGTCGGTCCAGCAGATGTAACCTGTCGGGTCAGTTCTCATTCTCCCCTTGGCTCAGGCACAATAGCTCCATGAAGAGAAGGCGGCACTAAAGACAGGAGGAAATAGGATAATTTGGAGTGGCCTGTATTTTGTTTTCACTACACATAAACACAGGGCATTCATCTCAGCAGGAGGGCTGCCTGGGTAAGAGGAAGCACCGAGCCGATGGGTATAAGGCCATGGGTGAGCTACCAGGAAAGAGGGGGGGGGGACAGTGGGGGTAGAGCACTGAGATAGTTGGGGGGAAGGATAACAAACTACTAAACTGTTTTGGCTGCATAATTCTTCATAGTCTTTCTTAATAGGGAGCCGGGGGTGGGGGGTGGGGGGGGCGGGGGGGGAGGAAGCAGTGGGCAGGGGAAGACACACACGTGGAAGAGGTTACTTGCACAGAGCCCACCAGTAAGCTTGTAGGTATTAATGCCATTTTTATTTTTTCAAAGCCAAAGGACATTCAGAGCCTCAAGGTTGAGGAACTGTGTTTAACCAGACATGTGACACTCACGTTCTTTCTCTTCATAACATTGTCTGACTGGATATTAACTAGTGTTACGCAAACCCGACATGTTAATGGGCCCGAAAAAACGTAGAAGAATGGGCTGGAATAGGAAGAATAGGGGAGTTTCCAAGGCAAGAACAAAAATGCATGGCTCCCAGCCGCACCGCTAACTCCCTCTGACCTCCGTTGTGGAAGAGTTTGAATCTTCGCTCCCCTTTTCTCCACCTACTAACATGTTTGATCTTCTGGCAACTGGTTCTCTATTTATCACAACATGGTTCTTTTTTTTTTTTTTTCAAATTGAGATATAGTCCGCCTAATAGAATATGCAACATTATAAAGTATATAGTCCAATGGTATACTTTGATAGACAATAATCACTGCTAATTCCAGAACATTGTCATCGCCCCCCTCGAAAGAAATACCATACCCATCAGCCTTTACTCCCCATTCTCCCTTCCTCCCAGGCCCCTGGCAACAACTAATTTACCTTCTGCCCCTATGGATTTGCCTATTCTGGACATTTCATAGAAATGTGTGTCTAGTTTCTTTCACATAGCTTGTTGGCTTCAAGATTTATCCGGTTGTAGCATGTTTCAGTACTTCATTCTTTTTTTTAATGTTGATTTCTTTTTGAAAGAGAGTGCACACACTAGCGGGGAAGGGGCGGAGAGAGAGAGGGGGACAGAGGATCCAAAACCACAGAGCCCGATGTAGAGCTCGAACTCATGAACTGTGAGATGACGACCTGAGCCAAAGTCAGATGCTTAACCGACTGAGCCACCCAGGTGCTCCAATCACATTTTGTTCATCCATTCGTGAGTTATTGGACATTTGGATTATTTTGACTTTTTGGCTATTATGAATAATGCTGCTGTGAGTATTCATGTACAAGTTTTTGTGTGGTCATATGTTTTTAATTCTCTTGGGTACATACCTAAGAGTGGAATTGCTGGGTCATGTAGTAACTCTATATTTAACCCTTTTGAGGAACTGCCACACTGTTTTCCACAGCGACTACACCATTTTACATTCCCACCAATGTATGAAGATTCTGGTTTCCCCAAATCTTGCTACCACTTATCACTGTCTCTCTGTTCGATCATAGCCATCTTAGTGAGTGTAGAGTAGTATCTCATTGTAGCTTTGATTTATATTTCCCTAATGACCTAAGACATTGAGCATCTTTTCATGTGCTTATTGGCCATTCATGTATTTTCTTTGGCGAAATGTCTCTTCAAATCCTTTACCCATTTAAACATTTGATTATTTGTCTTTTTACTGAGTTTTAAGAGTTCCTTATATATTCTGGATATTCTGGATACTAGACTTGTATCAGACATATGATAGTTGTGGGTTGTTTTTTTATTTTTAAATAAAGTCCAGTTTATCTATTTTTCCTTTGGTTTGTTGTGCTTTTTGTGTCATGTCTAAGAAACTGTTGCCTAAATCCAAGGTCATAAAGATTTCTCTCCTGAGAGTTTTATAGCTTGAGCTCTTCCATTTAGGTCTTTGACTCATTTTGAGTTAATATTTATATATGGCGTGAAGTGTAGGAATCCAACTACATTATTTTGTATGGGGATATACGGTTGTCCCAGCATCATTTGAAAAGACTAGTCTTCCCACATTGAATGGTGTTGGCAGCCTTGTTGAAAATCAGTGAGCCATAAATGTGAGGATTTATTCCTGGACTGTCAGTTCTGTTCCATCAACTTACATGTCTGTTCTTATGCCAGTACCACACCGTGATTACTGTAGTTTTGAAGTAGGTTTTGAAACCAGGGCGTGTGAGTCTTCCCATTTTGTTGTTCTTTGTCAAAATCGTTTTGGAGCACCTGGGTAGCTCAGTTGGTTAAGTGGCCGGCTCTTGATTTCAGCTCAGGTCAGGACCTCATGGTTTGTGAGATGGAACCCCGTGTTGCAATCTGCACTGACAGCATGGAGCCTGCTTGGGATGCTCCCTCTCCTTCTCCCTCTGCCCCTCCCCTGCTCACACTTTTCCCCAGTCACACTCGCTCATGTTTGCTCTTCTGCACGGGTGTGTATGCTCGCTGTCTCTCAAAATGAATAGATAAACTTTTTTTTTTTTAAAAGATCATTTTGGCTATTCTCGGTCCCTTGAATTCACATACAGATTTTAGAATTAGCTTGCCAGTTTTTGGAAAGAAGTCGGTTGGGGTTTTGATAGGGATTATACTGAAACCACAGTTCAATTTGGGGTATAGTGCCATTTTAACAATATTTTCTTCTGATCCGTGAACATGGCATATCTTTACATTTATTTCAATCTTCTTTAATTTCTTTCAACAACGTTTTGTGGTTTTTAGTGTGATTCTTGCACTTCTTTGGTTAAATGTTTTCCTAAGTATTTTGTTCTTTTGAGTACTGTTATACATGGAATTGTTTTCCTAATTTCATTTTTGGAATAGTCATTGCTGATGTATAGAAATAAAGCTAATTTTTACATATTGATCTTGTGTCCTGTAACCTTGCTGAACTCATTTATTAGTGCTAAGGTTTTTTTTCTACATTCCCAGGAATATGTCTTGTGGTCTTCTAGTTACCCAGGAAGATGTTGGAGCATTTCAAAGTCCCTATGGACATCTCATTTCTCAGCTTTTTCCTTTTAGGCTTTTTGTTTAGGCTATTTTTTGTCTTGTTTTCAATTGCCTCACATAGCTGCCAGATTAAAACATTTATCTATAATTGTTTTCAAAAAATGCCCCTTGGGAAGAGGCTATTTTAGCACTGTGCAGTTCTCAGTGAGGTCAAGGGCAAGGCTTTCAAGTGAAGTTTTTTAGGGACCCCACTAGACAGGTAGAACAATGACAGTTTGTTCCTTGGGAATGAGGCTTTAAGGAACTTCAGCTCCATTTTGTTCCCCTGGGATGTGGGCAATTTTTAAGGCTACCATCAGGATGGAGAGCAGAGGTTGAGGACAAGTTAAAACCACAGAGCTCACTGTTCTTATAGAAATTAGTAATTTGTTCTTTAATAAATGCTCTCGGGTTGCTGCAAGCCCATTGGTTAAAATTTCCAAAGTTCTGAGAAAGTTGATTTTGACCATTTTTGCTAGTTTTTGTTGTTGTTGTTGTTGTTGTTGCTTTTACGGAAGGATGAATTTTCAGACGTCCTTCCTTTCTCATTTTCACTGATTCACCTGTAACAGGGCTTTAAAATCTCTAAAGTCTCAGGGCACCTGGGTGGCTCAGGTAACTGCCTGACTCTTGATTTCGGCTCAGGTCATGATCTTGCGGTCATGGGATCAAGCCCCATGTCAGGCTGTGTGCACTGGGCATGGAGCCTGCTTGGGATTCTCTCTCTCTCTCTCTCTCTCTCTCTCTCTCTCTCTCTCTCTCTCTCTCTTCCTCTGCCTCTCCTTCACTCATACTCTTGTACTCTCTCTCAAAAAATAGAATAAAAAAATAAAAAATGAAATCTCTAAAGTCTCAATGATCACAGGCTAATTAAATACTTAATCATGGGAGATGATTAGAGGAAAGGAATAAAAATAGAAAATGTAATTCTTAGAGAAGCTCTCCCAGATGGAGAGATGAAGTTCAGCAAAGTGTTTCTATATTTAATGCTCTCAAAGTTAAGTTTAAGGTAACGGCTATTTTAAACCCCCTTTTTTTTCATACAAGTTAAATACAGGCTTTGGAGTCAGAACTGAGTTCAGATTCCAGCTCTGCTTCTTGACTGGCTTGACAAACTGGGACAAATTATACAACCTCTCTGTACTTTAGTTTCCTCACTTGTAAAATGGGGTAGTGATGTATCTATCACATAAGGTTACTGTGAGGTTTAAATGTGAAATGCTGATCACAGATGCCCTATAGCTCAATAGTATTGGTTGTGATGATTATCCTTATAATTTTGCAAAAGTACAGTGATGATTCTTGAGCAGAGTCAACCTAAAGGCAGATTTTCTTTTCTTTCTTCCTGTTTCCTTCACTTTATTTTTGCTGTAAAGAACTGAGAAGAAAATCTACTCAGCATTTTGGAATAAAAACTTGTGTCAAGCAGTGACAAAATGTTATTTATTCAACAAGCCTTCACTAAGTACCTAGTAAATAACAAGCACTCTGTCAGGCACAGGGACAAAAATGACAATAGAGTATGGTCCCTGCCCTCAAGGAGCTGGCAGTCCAGGAGATGGATAAGGAAACGGGATCATATGCCACCTAACAAAGGCTGTCATAGGAGAATACACATGGTGGGGGTATAGCTTTCACCATTTCCTCTTAGATTAATCCCTTTGTCTTTGGCCCCCAAACTGAGGAATTGGTCCTATTTTTGTCTTTAACCGGGTGTTTTAAACTGTGGAATTTTTTACATTTCTAGAGATAAAGGAAAAGCACCTAGAATTATAGAGGACACTAGAAACAGTCTTTCCTACAGAGCCTGACTATCCTACCAGCATAGTCACTTCTAGGATTTTCAGCCCAAAAAGTTCTTTGGCATATCTTTGCTTTGCTGTCCACGTAAAAAAAAAAAAAATTTTTTTTTCCTCTTTCTGTTCTCCACTTTATCGTCCAGAGAGCTGGGTAGTTCCCAAAGGAAGAGTGCTTTACAGAATCTAAGGGTGACTTATAGGCAAAGGCAGAAAATGATTAGTTTTCACCTTCCAGTTCCATACCCCCAAAATGAACATAAACTTTCATGGTAGTCATTACTGGAAATGCAGATAATTTTAATTCCATTGCATTTTTCAGAATTATCAGTCGTAACCCTCTGTCAACTGTTGAAGATTCCTATCTTTTTAAGTTGCCAGCATTAAAATATTTGTAAGTATTGCAACAATCTCATGGCTCGCGAGATGATTTCTGATCTTTTTTGTTGTCATCAAAAGATTCAGTATTTGCGTTTTGGTTAAAAAGTCGTAATTTAAATTTTAACTGGGTTATTGAAATAAGCATTATTAGCAAAGAAAAAACGTATATGGGCAAGATAGCCTGCAGAGGAAGGAGTAGTATTGAAGAACACATAACAGACATGGGACTTGTAGATGTAGGTAGAAATACCATTTATCTCAAAGTGGAAAGTGGAGTAAAGTGTATATTAAAAGAAAAAAAGACTAATCAAGAGAGGTGGATGCAATTGAGAATGAAAATGAGGATAAGAGTAAAAAGGATTGTACTGTTGAGCACCAAGGTGATTAATTTGATGATGCACATAAAATGTCTTCATTGGGAGCTTTCTGAAATTATTGTCCATAGCAAGAAAACTCTTGAGCTGACTTGACAAAGAAGCCAGAATTGAAGTAATCACATGTTGTTAAGTATCTTTTTAGGTACAGAATTTTTATCCTTGGGTTCAAATCACGCATGTTTGGGCTTTCTCCTTCAGAGACATGGGATCAACACAGGTGTCACTTACAACAGTTGAGAGCATCCTCATGATGACCCTTGAATTGGAAACACTGTAAGTTGATTTTTCTTATGTGTATTTTCACTTAGTTGTTTATTTAGATTTGTTTTATTGTTTTCTTAAGTCAGATTTATTGAGGTATAAAATTTACTCTTTTTAAGCATACAGTTTGATGAGTTTTGACAAACGTGTAGTTATGTAACCACCACCACATTTGAGACGTAGAACATTTCTGTCACCCCAAAAGGCCCCTATGTGCCTTTGCAGCCAATCCCCTTTTCTCACCACCAGCCCTGGCAACCACCAACATAATTTTTGTCCCTATAGTTTTGCCTTTTCCACAGTGTCTTATAAATGAAATCATACAAGGGGCACCTGGGTGGCTCAGGCAGTTAAGCGTCCGACTTCAGCTCAGGTCATGATCTGGCGGTCTGTGAGTTCAAGCCCTGCATCGGACTCTGTCCTGACAGCTCAGAGCCTGGAGCCTGCTTCGGATTCTGTGTCTCCCTGTCTCTCTACCCCTTCCCCATTTGCACTCCATCTCTCTCTCTCTCTCAAAAATAAATGAACATTAAAAAAAATAATAAATGAAATCATACAGTATGCAGTCTTCTGTGATTGGTTCCTTTCAGCATAATCCTTTTGAGATTCATCCATGTTTTTTTTTTTAACTTTTTTAACGTTTATTTATTTTTGAGAAACAGAGAGCTAAGCAGGAGAGGGGCAGAGAGAGAGAGAGAGAGAGAGAGAGAGAGAGACAGAACCCGAAGCAGGCTCCAGGCTCTGTCAGCGCAGAGCCCAATACAGGGCATGAACCTGCGGAACATGAGATCATGGCCTGAGCCAAAGTCGGTCACTTATCTGACTGAGCCACCCAGGCACCCCAGAGACTCATCCATGTTTTTGCACATGTCAGTAGTTCATTTCCTTTTTATTGCCGAGTAGTATTGCAGTTGTGAGGATATACCAGTTTGTTTATGCATTCATCAGTTAATGGGCATTTGAGTTGTTTCTAGCTTTTTGGCCTTTATGAATAAAGTTGCTTAAAACACTTACATGCAGGTCTTCGTATGAGCATATGTTTTCATTGGGGGAGGGGGGCAGGTGGTAAAATACCTAATGGCAGGATTGCTACATCATATGCTAAGTGTATATTTAACTTTTTAAGAAACTGCTTACCTGTTTTCTAAAGTGGATGTACCATTTTGCATTCCAGCCAGCAGTATATGAGATCTTCTATCTATCCTTTCTTCTAAGGTCTTTATCTATTTTTCGTAAGGTGAATGTTGGCCTTAAGATTGAGTTGGGAAGTATTCCCCTCTCTTCAATTCTCTAGTACAGTTTGTGCAGAATTGGCATTATTTTTCCCTTAAATGTTTGCTAGAATTCACCAGTGAAGCCATGTGGGCTTGAAGCTTTCTTTGTGAGAAAGTGTTAAACTACAGATTTTATTTTTGTAATAGTGCTACTTAAATTACATACTTTATTTTTTTGAGTAGTTCATGTCTTTCAGGGAATCTATTTCATCTTGAAGTTATTGACATAAAGTATTTTATAACATTCCCTTATTATCCTTTTAGTATCTGTAGAATTGTAGTGATGTCATTCCTCTCATTTTTGATATTGATAATTTGTGTCTTCTCTTGTCTTTTCTTGATAAATCTGGCCAGAAGTTTATCAGTTTTACTTATCTTCTCTAAAAAGTGCCTTTTCATTACACTGACTTCTCTATTTTTGTTTTCCTTTTTAAAAATTTCTGCTTTGATCTTTATCATTCCACTTTCTCTCCTTACTCAGTGATGAATTTCCTTTTCTTTTTCTAGTTTCTTAAAAGTGGACCCTGGGGAAGATGAATACTATATGAGCAACATCCCACATGTTGACATGTTGTGTTTTCAGTTTCAGTTGGTACAAAATAGTTTCTAATATCCATTTTGACTTATTTGACCAATAGGGTTACTTAGGAGTGTGTTGGTTAGTTTCTAAATATTTGGAGATTTTACAGATCTGTTAATTTGTTATTTAATTCCATTGTGGTCACAGAACAATATGCTGGATGACTGAAATCCTTTTAAATTTATTGAGGCTTGTTTTATAGCCAATGAATTCTGGTAATAGATGAGAATATGGTCTATTTTGATAAATATTATGTGTCCACTTGAAAAAAAATATGTAGTCTGCTGATTTGGTGTGGAGTATTCTATAAATGTCAACTAGGTCAAGTAGGTTGGTAGTATTTTTCAAGTCTGATGTATCATTACTCATTTTCTATATATTTTTTCTGTCAATTATTGAGAGAGGGATATTGAAATCTCCAACTATAATTGTGTACTTATGTGTCTCTCTTTCCTATTCTCCTTAATATATTTGGAAGTTCTGTTATCAGATACATAAATTTTTAAGTTATGTCTTTTCTAATAGTTGACATTTCTATCACAATGGAATAACCTCATTTATCCCTGGTAATATCTTTGCTTTGAAATTGACTTTGTCCTATAGTAAATATAGCCACTCAAGGTTTCGTTTGATTAGTGTTAGCAAGGCATAATTTCTTCCATATTTTTAACCTACTTATATCTTTGTATTGAAGATGAATCTTATAGACAGCATATAGTTGGCTTTTGCTTTTTTATCCAGTATGACAACTCTATCTTTTAATTAGGTGATTATACCATTTATATTTAATGTAATTATTTACATGATTACATTTAAAGCTACTGTCTACTCTTTTCTATGTATCCCATCTGTTCTTTGTTTCTTTTCTTTTTCTTTTTCTTCCTGCTCTTGGGTTGATTTAGTACGTTTTATTATTTTTTGGTGGGGGGATAAATAGTTACAACTCAGGTTTTGTTATTTTAGTAGCTGTTTAATGGTTTGTAGTGTTCATGTTTAACTTATCACAGTCTATCTTCAAATGATATTATATGATTTCATGAATAGTATAAGAACCTTACAATAAATAGTGTACTTCGATGGTTCCCCTCCTGACCTTTGTGCTATTGTTTTCATACATTTTACTTTTAGCACACCATATTATTTTTTGTTTGTTTGTTTAAATAGTCAATTATCTTTTTTTATTTTTGTATTTTTGAGAGAGACAGAGTGCAAGTGGGGGAGGGGCAGAGAGAGAGGGAGACACAGAATCTGAAGCAGGCTCCAGGCTCTGAGCTGTAGACACAGAGCCTGATGTGGGGCCTGAAATCACAGACTATGAGATCATGACCTGAGCTGAAGTCAGATGCTTAACTGACTGAGCCACCTGGGTGCCCCTCAATTATCTCTTTTATTGAAGTATATATAGATCATGTAATATGAAATTAGTTTCAGGTGTACAACACAGTGAACTTTTATATACATTATGAAATGCTCACAACACAGTGATCAATTATATACATTATGAAATGCTCACCACAATAAGTATATTACAGTATTATTGACTATATTCCCTATGCTGTACTTTTCATCTGGTGACTTATTTATTTTATAACTGCAAGTTTGTACCTCTTAACCCTTTTCACTCATTTTGTCCATATCCCCAGTTTGTTCTCCATATTTACAAGTGTTTTCTCTTTTTTGTTGTTGTTTATTCATTCATTTGGTTTTTTGTTTATTTTTTGTTTATTTTTTACCTTGTTTTATTTTTTATTTTTTAAAATTTACATCCAAATTAGTTAGCATATAGTGCAACAATGATTTCAGGAGTAGATTCCTTAGTGCCCCTTACCCATTTAGCCCATCCCCCCTCCCACAACCCCTCCAGTAACCCTCTGTTTGTTTTCCATATTTATGAGTCTCTTCTGTTTTGTCCCCCTCCCTGTTCTTATATTATTTTTGTTTCCCTTCCCTATGTTCATCTGTTTTGTCTCTTAAAGTCCTCATATGAGTGAAGTGATACGATTTTTGTCTTTCACTGACTAATTTCACTTAGCGTAATACCCTCCAGTTCCATCCATGTAGTTGCAAACGGCAAGATTTCATTCTTTTTGATTGCCAAGTAATACTCCATTGTATATATATACCACATCTTTCATCCATTCATCCATCAATGGACATTTGGGCTCTTTCCATACTTTGGCTATTGTTGATAGTGCTGCTATAAACATTGGGTGCACATGCCCCTTCAAATCAGCATTTTTGTATCCTTTGGTTAAATGCCTAGTAGTACAATTGCTGGGTTGTAGGGTAGTTCTATTTTTAACTTTTTAAAAACCTCCATACTGTTTTCCAGAGTGGCTACAGCAGTTTGCATTCCCACCAGCAGTGCAGAAGGGTTCCCCTTTCTCCACATCTGTTGTTTCCTGAGTTATTAATTTTAGCCATTCTGACACATGTGAGGTCGTATCTCATTGTGATTTTGATTTGTATTTCCTTGATGATGAGTGATATTGAGCATCTTTTCCTGTGTCTGTTAGCCTTCTGGATGTCTTCTTTGAAAAACTGTCTATTCATGTCTTCTGCCCTTTTCTTAACTGGATTATGTATTTGATTTTTTTGGGTGTTGAGTCCTCTATATATTTTGGATACTAGCCCTTTATCAGATTATGTCATTTGCAAATATGTTCTCCCATTTCATCAGTTGCCTTTTAATTTTGTTGATTGTTTCCTTTGCTGTACAGCTTTTTATCTTTTTTTAATGGATGTTTGTTTTTGAGAGAGAGAGCACAAGAGTGGGGTAGGGGCAGAGAGTGAGGGAGACAGAGGATCTGAGCAGGCTCCGCACTGTCAACAGAGAGTCGATGCGGAGCTCGAACTCACAAACCGTGAGATGATGACCTGAGCTGAAGTCAGAAGCTTAACCGACTGAGACACCCAGGTGCCCCAGAAGGTTTTTATCTTGATGAGGTCCCAATAATTCATTTTAAAAAATGTTTGTTTGTTTGTTTGTGTGTTTGTTTATGTTTATTTTTGAGAGAGAGAGACAGAGTGCAAGCAGGGGAGGGGCAGAGAGAGAGAGAGGGAGACACAGCATCTGAAACAGGCTCCAGGCTCCAAGCTCTCAGCACAGAGCCTGACACGGGGCTCAGACTCACGAACTGTAAGATCATGATCTGAGCCAAGTCAGATACTTAACCAACTGAGCCACCCAGGTGCCCCTATTAATTAATTAATTAAGAACATGGACACACACATACATGTATGCATGGGGGGGGGGGAGCAGAGAGAGAGGGAGAGAGAGAATCTCAAGTGGAGAGAGAATCCTGATGCAGAGTTCAATCCACGACCCTGAGATCACGACCTGAGCCAACACCAAGAGTCAGGCATTCAACCCGCTAAGCCACCCAGGCACTCCTCAGTAGTTCATTTGTACTTTTGTTTCCCTTGCCTCTGGAGACATGTCTAGTAAGAAGTTGCTTTAGCTGAGATCAAAGAGGTTTCTGCCTGTGTTCTCCTCTAGGATTTTGATGGTTTCCTGTCTCACATTTAGGTCTTTCATCCATTTTGAATTTATTTTTGTGTATGGTATAAAAAAGTGGTTTAGTTTCATTCTTCTGCATGTTACGGTCCAGTTTTCCCAACACCATTTATTGCAAAGACTATCTTTTTTCCATTGGATATTCTGCTTTATCGAAGATTAGTTGACCGTGTATTTGTGGCTCCATTTCTCGGTTCTCTATTCTATTCTATTGATCTATGTGTCTGTTTTTGTGCAGTACCACACTGTCTTGATGATTCCAGCTTTGTAATACAGTTTGAAGTCCAGAATCATGATGCCTCCAGCTTTGTTTGTTTGTTTTTTCCCAACATTATAATTCGGGGTCTTTTCTTGTTCCATACAACTTTTAGAATTGTTTGTTCTCGCTCTGTGAAAAATACTGGTGTTTGATAGGGATTGAATTGAATGTGTAGCTTGCTTTGAGTAGTATAGACATTTTAACAATATTTGTTCTTCCAATCCTTGAGCATGGGATGTTTTTCCATTTCTTTCTGTCTTCTTCAATTTATTTTCATAAGCGTTCTATTGTTTTCAGCATACAGATCTTTTACCTCTTTGATTAGGTTCATTCCTAGGTATCTTACGGTTTTTGGTGTATTTTTTTTTAATTTTAGAGACAGAGTGTACAAGTTGGGGAGAGGGGCAGAGGAGAGAGAGAGAGAGAGAGAGAGAGAGAGAGAGAGAGAGAGAGAGAGAGAGAGAGAGAATCTTAAGAGAATCTTAAGAGAATCTTAATCTAATCCATGCTGAGCGTGGAGCCTGACACAGGGCTCGATCTCACGACCCTGAGATCCTGAGCCGAAATCAAGAGTAGGATGCTTCATTGACTTAGCCCATCCAGGCACCCCTTGTTTGTTTGTTTGTTTGTTTGTTTTTTTCTGAGATTCTACATATAAGTGAAATCATATAGTGAAATGATATACATACATATAGTGAAGTGAAATCATAACCTATATAGTTACCAGTTCTAATGTTCTTCATTCCTTTGTGTGGATCCACATTTCCGTCTGCTATCCTTTTCCTTCTGCTTAAAAATACTTTCTTTAGGGGCACCTGGGTGGCTCAGTCAGTTAAGCATCCAACTCTTGATTTTGGCTCAGGTCATAATCTCACAGTTTGTGAGCTCAATTCCCGCATTGGGCTTTGCCTGGGATTCTCTGTCTCCTCAGTGCTCTTTCCCCCTTGCACACGCATACTGCACGTGCCCTCTCTCTCTGTCTCTCAAATAAACATTTAAAAAAATACTTCCTTTGGCATTTCTACAGTGTAAGCCTGCTAATGATGAATTCTTCCAGCTCTTGTATGTCTCAGATAGTCTTTATCTTGCTTTTATTTTTGAAAGCTTTGGGTATAGAATTCTAGCTTGATAGCTATTTGGTCCCCCTCTCCTTTTCACTGCCTGAAAGATGTTGCCCCACCGAGTTCTGGCTTACATTATTGCCAACAAGAAATATGTTGTCATTGTTATATCTTCGTTGCTCTGTGTGTCATGTGTGGTTTTGTTCCTTTGGCTGCTTTTAAGATTTGCTCTTTATCGCTGGCTTTGACCAGTTTGATTATCATGTGCCGTGGTGTAGTTTTATCCGTGTTGAATGGATTAAACTAAACATGTAGTTTAATCCATGTTGTGCTCAGAGTTCATTGACCTTCCTGGATTTGTGAGTTTATAGGGTTTACTTATTTGGAAATGTGGGGGCTATTAGTTTTTCAAATTTTTTTTATATCTCCTCTCCTTCGTGGACTCTAAGTATACATATATTAGGCCACTTGAAGTTGTTGCACAATTCATTGAGTTAAGTAGAGGCATGGGGTTTTTTCCATATATGAAATACTGTTATAATAACTTTTTTAAATGTCCTTGTCTGCTAATTGTAGCATTTGTGTAGATTATGGATTAGTTTTTGATTGATTGCTTTTTTAAAAAAAAAAAATTTAACATTTATTTATTTTTAAGACAGAGAGAGTGATCAGGGAAGGGGTAGAGAGAGAGGAAGACAAATCTGAAGCAGGTTCCAGGCTCCGAGCTCTCAGCACAGAGCCTGATGTGGGGCTCAAACCCATGAACCACGAGATTATGACCTGAGCCAAAGTTGATTGCTTTTTATCCTCAGTATGGGCCATATTTCAGATTTATTCAAACTCTTAGAAGTCTACCCTCTTTCTGTGTGCTCTCAACCCAAAGTGAGACTTTTGGCTTGGAAGGAGTTACCTGTGTATTAAACTACTGATCAGTGTCACCCAGTTCTAATCTCTATCTCATTCTAAGGGTACCATACCCCATGTCATCCTTACCTTTCTGTTGGGCACCTCTGTCCTTCTATCTGTGTATTTATAATATTCAAGAGCAGCAGTTGGCCAACTGGTCCCTACCCAACCATCCAGGCCATGTGCCTCAAGAATTCCTTTTTGCACAGCCCTGTGATGACTTTGGCCCGCCTCTTCTACCTACTCAAGTAACTCCTTTACCACTAATTTAATTGTCTGTGTTTCCATTTGTAGGATTTTACCTAGCCGTATGGCCTGCTGTCTCTGCCAATTTAAAAATACTGTTGAGGTTGTCTGTAAGACAGTCAAGCTACATTGTGACAGTGCATGTCTGACAAATGGCACACGTTGTGGTAAGTCCTAATTGCCTGATGATAAATTTGTAAATTTTTATTTTATTTGTGGTTTAACTTTTATTTTTAATCAACAATGGTAATTTTTTTTAATGTTTATTCATTTTTGAGAGAGAGAGCATTCACGTGTGTGAGCTGGGAGGGGGCAGAGAGTGAGTGAGGGGGACAGAGAATCCGAAGCAGGCTCTACACTGACAGCAGCAAGCCCCATGCGGGGCTGAACTGTGATATCATGACCTGAGCCAAAGTCGGATGCTTAACTGACTGGGCCACCCAGGCACCCTAACAATGGTAAATTTTTAAACTAATGATGTCATTGCCTTATTTTTACTCATTCAGAGTTCAGATCCCTGAATTTCTAAGAACTATTCCTTTGTTAAAAGTCAGATTCTCAGTTACATTATTAAGTCAACTACCCCAAAATGAAAACCTGTTCACATAGTGCATCACAGTTTATAAGCTGATTTTACGTGCGTTAGGTCTCAGGTGCCCTTTGTCTTATAGGACAGGTGGAGATACCTTTTTGTTTATTTTGTTGTTTTTATAAGTGTGTAAGAGTACAAGTGATGCTGATTTCTGAAAAAGTTTTATTTGGAGCCTCTGTGTTTCTGTTCCCTAACCAGAAGCTGCTACCCAACCGTTCTAACGGGTGAGAGGGCTCTTCTATTCTTGGGCTGTCCAACTCTTGTTCTGAATCTTAAGCTTTTCTATCCAAAACACAGGTGCTTTTAGGTATTTTTCTGTTCTTAGGTTTTATTGGCACTAACTTGGTGACTTCCAAAATGTGCTTTTGCACCTGGATAGCTTGAATATGGGTCCCTGTCAATGGTCTAGGGCACAGCATAAATTACACTTTGCTACTTCTATAAGTAGTGTTGCTTATTTTCCAAAACAATGTTTTACCAATTATCTTACTCCCTTCTCCCTTAGAGGTGGGCAGAATAGGCATTTTTTTTTTTATCTCCTTTGACAGGCGAGGAAAAATGAGATCAGAGGTGCCTTAGCCTAGCACTCGAGTCTCCTCTCCCGTTTTGGGCGCTCCGCCAGCCCGCTGCTCCTCCTCTCTCGTGACCTTTATAACCTCCTCCTCCGACTCTCACCAGCACCACTAAAAATACTTTTAATTCTTCTGGAAAAACCCAGCTGCACAGTGCTGTTCAGTGTACACAAGCTGTACGCTTGACCTTCATGTAGTTGGAAGCTCTGGATGGTTCTCTCAGTAAAGCTAGCAATCTGGAAATGAAAGGAAATGAAGGCAAAGTAGGCATTTGACCAAAGTTTCTTTATCCCTTCTGCATTTTAAAACCTCAAGTATCATTCCGTTGATTTTTTTGAACGCCCCACAGTGGCATCTCTCTCATACCTGGAAAATCTCTTAACCTATACCCCAGATCTCTGCCCAAATTTAAGCAAAGAACCAGGGTGGACTTAGCGGGTCTTGTTTTTAGTTTTTTCTGTCTAGAGCTTATGTTACGGGAGGTGCGATATATGGGAGCAGGGACCAAGCGAAGGAATTGGTGGGTGGGCGGAGAGGGCATCCACCAGATGAGGACCTGCTGGTGACGGGTGTTGTCCCGTGCATATGTGATGGTAGCAAGAACTCAAGGCCACTGAAGACGTAGAAGGAGGAAGACTCGCGCTCCCTCTGCCCCCGAAGCAGGACAGGGTGGGGTATGTGAATGCCAGGAGTCGCACTAGAGCTGCACACAGTTTAGCCGAGTATCTTCCGGCCTTGGCTTTTCTTGAGGCCTGGGCAATCGGCCCTTAGGGACCAATGGAATAACTCTAAATATAGTTATTCACACTGTGGAATGTTCTGAGGAAATAGCTACTTTTTCAAAACACATCTTTTTGTCCTTTTGTTGTTGCCAATCGTAGGTCCAAGTTTGAGTTCGTCTCCTCTCTAAATGGCGCTCAAGTATTTGCTGATTCTTAATTTGCTTGACTGGGACGTATGACTGCATTGACAAAGAGCTGTGCTGTCAGTCTTTCATTATCAAAACTCATCTCTTCTTCTTCTTCGACAGATCAGGAAGTATACCCAAGGAATGCAGAAGGATCATTCATGAAGGTATTGACAGCTCGAAAGAAGAGCGCCAGCACGGAGCTGACTATTGAGCCAGAGAAGGCATCCTCAGACATAGATCGTGTCAGTTTGTCAGCCTTTATGAATGAACAGCTAGACTTCAATGACGAAAGTGATGTCATTAGTGCACTGAATTACATATTGCCTTATTTCTCGGAGGGCAATCTAGAAGACGTAGAATCGACGCTGTTACCGTTGATTAAACTTCTGTTTTCAAATGTGCAAGAGGGAGACAAGCCCGTGGGTCACTCGATGAACGACACAGGGGACCCTTCTCTTAAACCTGGATCCAACAATTCAACTTACAAGAATAAACTGAGAAAACTCGACTTTCTGGAAAATTTGTTAGATGCAGAAATTCAGGAAAAAATTGATGAAATGAAAAAGAAAGAAAAAATGGCCATGCTTATACATTCCAGCCTTTTAGGTCCCAAGTTTAAACGTCAAATCTTTCCAAAGAAATTGGAAACTGCCCAACCGCAGGAGAAGAGCCTAGACGAGGTTGAGAGTGTGGGGGAAAAGTCCCTGAGAGTGAACAAGGTCATCAAGGGCCCAAAGGGCATACGGAAAAGGCACTTAAAAGAACTGAGACATCAGAACATCCAGAGTAAACAGAACGCCCAGCCATCTGTGGAGAACATGGCCAAGGAAAGAAGGCTCAGGACACCATCCCCAGGAGAGCTTCCCGTGGCACACAGGCCCAGCAAATCAGTGGGAAGCTCCTTCAATCCAGAGCCTTCGTTCATGGATGAGCACAAGGCAGCGGTCTCTTCTCTCATGAAGCAATACTTTTTGGACAGGCCTTCTGCCACCCCCGCTCCCAAGGAAAGAAGGCTCAGGACACCATCCCCAGGGGAGCTTCCCGTGGCGCACAGGCCCAGCAAATCAGTGGGAAGCTCCTTCAATCCAGAGCCTTCGTTCATGGATGAGCACAAGGCAGCGGTCTCTTCTCTGATGAAGCAATACTTTTTGGACAGGCCTTCTGCCACCCCCGCTCCCAAGGAAAGAAGGCTCAGGACACCATCCCCAGGGGAGCTTCCCGTGGCGCACAGGCCCAGCAAATCAGTGGGAAGCTCCTTCAATCCAGAGCCTTCGTTCATGGATGAGCACAAGGCAGCGGTCTCTTCTCTGATGAAGCAATTCTTTTTGGACAGGCCTTCTGCCACCCCCGCTCCCAAGGAAAGAAGGCTCAGGACACCATCCCCAGGGGAGCTTCCCGTGGCGCACAGGCCCAGCAAATCAGTGGGAAGCTCCTTCAATCCAGAGCCTTCGTTCATGGATGAGCACAAGGCAGCGGTCTCTTCTCTGATGAAGCAATACTTTTTGGACAGGCCTTCTGCCACCCCCGCTCCCAAGGAAAGAAGGCTCAGGACACCATCCCCAGGGGAGCTTCCCGTGGCGTACAGGCCCAGCAAATCAGTGGGAAGCTCCTTCAATCCAGAGCCTTCGTTCAT